>NC_081307.1:40073125-40398750 GCF_030435805.1 Mustela lutreola | reverse complement strand
CGTCACGAGGTGTTCTGAGCTCCACACCTGCTAATTCGTAGAATCCTCAGAGCAAGGTCCACGAGACACACAGGACTAGGACTATTTTGCAATAGGAAGGGGGTGCACAGGGAGATGAGGGAATTTAACCCAGGCAAGCAAGGAGATCCCCCAGGCTCCTAGGACACGGCCCCACGGAGTGGGGACAGGGACAGCACCCACACTCCTTCCTCATCCAGAGTCCCACTGTGGCTCCCTGTTTCTCCAATTGGATTTCCAGAGACAGCACTGTGATTATATTTGGAAAACACCAGCTCTGAGTCATGACTTTCCTTTTCAGTGTATATTATCATATGGTTTTGTTTATTTGTGGAGCATAAGGAATAGCATGGAGGACATGGGGAGATGGAGAGGAGAAGGGAGTTGGGGGAAATTGGAGGGGGAGGTGAACCATGAGAGACTATGGACTCTGAGGAACTAACTGAGGGTTTTGGAGTGGAGGGGAGTGGGAGGTTGAGTGAGCCTGGTGGTGGGTATTATGGAGGGTACGTATTGTGTGGAGCACTGGGTGTGTTGCATAAACAATGAATTCTGGCACACTGAAAATAAATTTAATAAATAAATAAAAATTTAAAAAATTTATATTTAGCTAAAAGAAAGCCTATGCACATAACATATATGCATTTTTTAAGACACATCATGAAATTCTTCTGAGCTTATCCCCATGAATTGGAAGAGATAGAAAGTAGTGACACATTATTGGAATAGAGACGTATCACCTCTGAGACATCCCAGGAGAGTTGTTTACAGTACACGATACTTCATAGTTGCTGATTGAATTGAATAGCAGGCGTATCATCACTGCTGCCTTTCCTGGTCATACAGTGTGTTATCCTACTCTTCTCTCAACAGGGCACACATCCCCGACACATCTCACACTGGATTTATATTCAACTCCTGAAACAGATCTGATTCTATGAGGTCAATTTTCTGAGATGAAGCATAACATGAAAAAGATCATTAAAACCTGTATATTTTTTAAAAGATTATTTATTTATTTAAGAGAGAGAGAGCGAGCGCATAAGCAGGCGGAGGGGCAGAGGGAGAAGGAGAGAGAGACTGTGGGGCTGACTCTGCACCGCACGTGGAGCCCATCCCAGGGATCCGTCCCAGGTTCCTGACAGAGATCATGACCTGAGCCCACATTAGCACTTAACCAACTGAGCCACCCAGGTGCCCACAACCCTCTGTCCTTAACAAGCACAACAACCACAAATGTACAAAGTTCTGAGAGAAACGAACACCGTTCTCTGGGTCCTCTTCAGTCTCTGTGACAACCGCTGTGCCCACGTGAACCCCGCAGGTGACCCTCATGCCACACGCGTCTGGCGGTGTTGGCAAACTAGGGCTCTGCTAAGGGCCTGGGCAGCAAGAACGCACGCTGGTCCCACATCCGAGGGACGGCTGAGCGGGTGTGTGTTCCCATCCTGCCGTGTGGCTGTGCACACTCCAGCGGGCCGTGCTCCGGGTAAAGGTGCCGTGGGACGACGGCGTCCCCCTGACGGCAGATGGAACTCCCGCGGCTCCTTGTCTTCCCACACACGGGGTGTTGCGAGAGAAGAGAAACTCATCCTGCGCATCGTCATCCGCAGATACAAAGGCCGCTTTAACAGGGCGGCTGGCTGCTGACTGGGCTTCCACTACGTTTTTCAGAGAATAAACGACAAAACGGTATTTCATGGTGCTGAGGACAGAAGTGATGAAATATTTCCCGGAGACTACTCTATGTCCTTTCTGGGGCGGGGGGCAGGGCTGGGCTCTGTGACTGGTGTCTCGGAACAGCCAGCCTCCAAAGAGGCCGAGGGAGCGCTGGGTCACCCCAAACATTTCTGCGTTAGTAGGAATGCCCGTGGATACCTCTTTTGACAGCGGAAACGAGTTCAGTGTCCTCCGTGTTGGCTTTTACTGCCGGAGTTCTGGTGTATAGTAATTCTATGGGGAGCGCTGTATCCAGGGTCCGACTCATAGCTCGATAAATGTACCACCTGCACGATGGAAAGTATAGAAGCATGAGAGGTATAGTAGTCAGATAATGCTTCCTAAAATCTATATATAAAAATCCAACTTCAGCATAATATAGAGATTTCAATAGGAAACCATAATTAATACTGAGATAAGAAAGCATTACCTGCTAGAACACCTTATCTCCTGAAATTCAGAATATGCCACTCGCCCAGAAACTAGTATAATCTTATTTATTCCTGTTGACCTTTATTTCTTCAGTCTTCATAGCACCGACGATGTCTTGTGGCTGAATCTCATGAAAGCTTCTGACCCTCCAAAGCCTCTTAGGTTCACAGTGTAATAGTTTACTGCAAAAAAGTGTGGAAAAATCCTATCCTATGGCATAGACTAGATCGCAGAGACCTCTGATCTGCTCAGAAACCCTTCGTGCCTCCACAAAATTAATGTTAAAATGGTTATCACCATTGCTTTTTTTTCTTCTAAGTTTCTCTGTTTTGTTCCAGATTCCTTTTCTTAAATGGCCCAGACCTCAAATAAGACTTGATAGCACCCAAGTGGATCTTGCTTGCACACCCCATGGACTGCCAGAAGGTGGTCCGGTCACGGAGACAGGCAAACCAGGCACCGGGAGGTCATCTCTATGTTCTTGGAAATACCGTCAAGATGAAGAGCAGACGAGAAAAAACAACATTTTGCAGATGGAAAGATAGTAGTTGTGAATTACGTGCAAATGAGAATGAAGAGGAGGTTGGGACAAGTTACCTCTAGAGTTCCTCCAAGTCTTGGAAACGGAGTCTAAATCTCTCATCAACTTTTTGCGATAATAGTCACTATTAATTAAAATGGAGCAGGTTTAACTGACACATGAGGGAAAAGTGCCCAAGGGAGCCTGTCCTCGTAGCTTTCACAACCCCTCGCAAGGACAAATAAAATAACACAACATGGGAATCTTCAAGAGAATTCTAGACTGCAGCCTCTCGTGACCCTGCTGCTGCTGTTTTTCTGTACATGGTCCAAACTCACCAGAGCCCAGCCACACCTCAGCAGAGCTAGAAGAGTGGGGAGGGCCCAGAGTTTAGAAGACCCCCGGCCCTTGCGTATGCAAAAGAGGTAAATGTCCAGTAAACAGAAACCATATGTGTAGTTGTCGTCTAAAAAACTATAAGTTACATATTTATATGGTAAACAAAAATGCATGTAATACAACAATAAATATAAAATATAATTGAGAGGCATTTTTAGGCTAAATAAATCCTTTTCTCATATTTCAAAAATTTGTAACTAAGGAATGAAGCCCTGCCAGATAAAACACAGTTTCCATCTGCTCAAGCCATATCTATGCTATTAAAATGAAAACATAAAAAGATTCGCAGAGAAGGAGAAAAGAGTAAGTTTCTTCATCAAACTTTCTTAATGAAGCTAGTTTCTGGCATCAGGGCTACTTTGCTTCGGCTCTAAAGGAATGTTTCGTGCTTTGCAGTGTTGCCAGAGTCCCGGCTGGCCCCTTGGAAGCGCTAAGATTCCGTGGATTCTTTCTCTTTCTCAGTTGTTGCTCCCTTGTTACTCAAGCCTCTGTGTGCTAGAGTCTAGCAACGTCACGGCTGCTCTTTCCCTGGGCTTTGTATGCTTTAGTGACGGTTAATTACAGGGGATGGAACGCATACCTACACTATCATCTTTAAAAAAAAGAAATATTCTCGGAGATTTTAAAAAATAAATTCCAATATTTCACTACATTTTTTAAAAATTTCCTTTCAGTGTAACAGGATTCATTGTTTTTGCACCACACCCAGTGCTCCATGCAATCCGTGCCCTCTCTAATACCCACCACCTGGTTCCCCCATGTTCCAAGCTGCACTTGAGTATGTACGGTTGTGCAATGGACCAAGAAGGCACATGTCCTGAGGCCACTGTCCAAGCTCAGACGCTCTGGCTGCATCCCATTACCAGACCCCGCAATCGGAAAAAAACAAACAGTGACTTACGCAATGTCCTCCAGAAGCGGTTAGTTGGAGGGATAGTTCCTGTGATCAGGTCAAAGGCCAGTATTCCCCTGAGGCTAACAGTACAGACCCTTCAGAACTAAACAGACAAGGCAGCCCTACAGACCGACAGCTGTCCTGAGACTGGACAGAATATAGCCCAACAAACCCATCTGGATTGTCCCGGATCAAGTCTCCTGGGTGACGTGCTCTGTGTGGATGGCCGGCTTCAGTATTTGAAAGTCAGTCTATATAATTCATCATAGCGACGTCCAAAAAAGAAAAGTCCTATGATTTCATCGTTCAGACCAGAATGCATGTTTGGCAGAGTTCTGTGCTTTCAACACAAACTCTGGAGGCAGAGAAGGCAGAGGGGCTTTCTCAGCTTGATAACGATAATCTGTGGAACTGAGAGCTGACGGCATATCTGACCGGGAGAGCCTGAACGCTTTCCCTCTACAGTGAAGAACAAGGCAACAACGTCCTCCCCACATGTTCTGTACAGGCTGCGTGTGCTTTCCTGGTCTTGGTCTTGCTCCGCCATCATGCACAATTCACCATCGACATCCTCGCCGTCATGTTGCAGGGTCTGGGCCAAGGGTGCACAGGGCGGCCCCAAACATTTCTTTGTAACTTCCTGTGAATATATCACTACTTTTGCATTTAAAAATTGCTTGGAAAAGATAATTTTTAAGATGTTTTGAAATGGCAGTATAGAAACCTGGTACTCAGGTACACTTCCTCAAGCTCCTGATTTTCCTCATTTTCTTCCACACCTACTTGACGTTTTTTGCTTGCTTTTGTGAATTCCCAAGAGCGAGAATGTAGGTGTTCCCACCCTGTTAATGGCCCTGCTTGGTGGGAACAGTGCTGTAGGGATGAGACATTTGCCTGTCTCATGGGATTCAGTAGATCCCACTTAGGTAGCCAGTGAACCCCGATAAAAAGAGTTCTATCATCTCTGAGCTTGTTCTATGACCTTTCTTCCTTCTTTTTTCTAGCACACCCTGCATGGAAAGAAAAACCCAGTCTCTCCACCCCTCCTGCACCTGGATAGAGGCACTCAACAGTGTTCTCTCTGCTACTCTGAATGTTTTGTCCACGGAGGGTACTGTGCGTGCAAAGCAAGGGCATACTTGTTGCCAGACATGGCCGTACACACACCATGACACACTATACACCGAACTGAATGAAATCTGAGTATTTGAGGTCTGGTTAAAGTAGGAAGCAGAGTCTATCTCTGAAAGAATTTCACACAAAAAGTCTCATTTCTCTATACCGTAACTTCTGGTAGATTATACCCAACTCTCTATGTCCACCGAAGAGGCAGTGCTCGGAAACCAATCATCGTCTCTGGTGTTGGTTCAACTGGAAATCGTGACAGGTTAATAGAAATTCCCAGATTGTCCAGAATATCTGAAAACTCCGGAGGCTTTATTTTGTGTAACAGCGGCTTCCTACATTCGTTTGCAGGTAGCATTCGTCTGAGTAATAACATTGCCATTCTCACGGATTCAAGTCGCAATGTTTTCCAGAGTGATAGCGCGGAGGGAACATTTAACAGTAATTTAGGTGATGTGAGGAAGACTTATGTAGTTAATCACGGCATGCTTCAATGGCAGAAAAACGCTGACAACTCCAATTGTAGCACACCTAATAATGTTATTTGGAGAAATTGTCTGTACTACAGATGTTATAATTCTTACATCTTTATGAGAAAAACCAGCTTGGATTTTGCATATGCAGAAATTGATTTACCCCAGCTGAATCTATTACCATAGAATAATAAATTTTCTTGAATTGTAACTGAGATCTTTTCTTGACCTCCAAATCAAAGCCAAGGAATGAGTTACAGATATACGTAGGCAGATAGGAAAGAGCTTGCATTGCATTTGTGCTCTAAGGATGTGAACTTCTCTTAATTAGAAATAAACTGATTTCCTACGGCCGAGTCCTGCAGGTAGCTGGCAGGAAGTTGGCCTTGTCTCAGATTGTCATTCACGATTCTTGGGTCTCATCTGAAAGACTCCACTTTGGATGCCTGGGTGGCTCAGTGGGATAAACATCTGCCTTTGGCTCAGGTCATGATCCTGGTGTCCTGGGTTCGAGTCCTGCATCAGTGGGGAGTCTGCTTCTCTCTCGCCCTCTGCTGCTCCCCCTGCTTGTGCGCTCTCACTCTCTCTGTCAAATAAATGAATAAAATCTTTAAAAACGAGAAAAAGACTCTCCTTTAAATCCTTGATACTTAATAAAAGGCAGAATAGCACCAATATTAAGTTTCTGGGCTTTCACGTTTGGACCATGGGACATCAGTTCTGTTGGATGGAAGCCCTTCTGGGATCCTGCAGACGGAATAAGCGCCTTTCACAGGTTCTTAGTCTCAGTCCCCGTACCTGGTCTATATCGGTCTGTCTGATGCTTCGTAGGACCTCCGTAACAGTCGTGCCTCAGTCGGGACCAACAACAGACGAAACCACACACAAGGTGGCAAGATCCGTCCATCATGCCAAGATCAGCGACTTTTTGTCTTGCATTCTCTCCACAACCTCCCATGTGTGTTTTATTTGTGGGACTAATTATGAGGCCTGGGAAATTGAGACATTTTCAACTCAGATAGTTGCAACCAACAGGGTCACTGATACTAAATATTAATTACAAATGCCTCAAGGAAATAAAGGCTTACAGTCTCTTCCCTGTGGCAATGTTCCTACCCTGAGAGGGTTCTTTTTGTTACTCTGAATATTACATTATTATCCAATAGTCATTGTTCAAGTGACCCTTGGTGAGTTTCTAGAGGTTCAAAATTCTGAATCTCCGTAACATCTGAAATTGCACATCTCCTAACACAGAGAGGCAAGCCATTGCTTGGAGAAGCTTCAGTGGACTCTGTTAGCCAAATTTTTATTTATATTCTCAATTGAGATGATTATGATGTAAATTTTCTGACACAAGGTGACAAGCTTTTGTCATTAAAATACAAAAATTTGTAAACAGTTGTTAGTAACACTAGCCACAGTCTAACCCCTTAAATCCTGTATGACTTTGTCGAACTCCTTCCCTCTGAGGACCCCAGTCCCCTCTCACAGACACGGGGACTGAGGATCACAGGGATGTCCCAGAGGCCACACTGTTACTGAGTCACTGCATTGTCTCTTACACAACCTTTTCGTATTTTATTTAGAACAAGGAACTTCTTCCACAAATTAATCTATAGCAAGTCTCCCGGTCCCCAGCCCTTCCTCTGTCCTCCACACTGTCCGAACTCTGAAGAACACAACTTATCTGGGTCAGGACGGATTGTGTACATACCCGTCTTTGTTGACACCCCACAGAATACTTGTAAATATGGGTAACTTCTTTGTTTTAGTGCCTGGAATGTTATTCAGCACATCTGAGGGCTGGGCTTTCTTCAACTGAGTCTAACTTACATTTCCAGTAGAGGAATTACTACTTTAATAAGAATATTAAACCACCTCAAAAGCTAATTTTCTTTTTTTTTTTTTTTTTTTTAGCTTTTAGGCCAGAGCTTTTAGCTTTTAGACCAGAGATGAGGAAGTGATAGAAATGAGAGAGAGAGACAGAGAGAGAGACAGAGAGAGATTGATTCTCTTTACATGGAATGGGCATCATTTATTCAGAAAGATCTAGGTTTTCCATTTTTATAACCCCTTCATCTCCTCCTTCCAGAAGCTAATATTACTATAACATCCATGCGGTAGATCTATACAGAGAAATCTCTTGGCTTAGAAGTAATACAGCTTTCAAAGAAACTCAAGCATTCAGTAAGCATGTGTTTAGATAAAACTGATAAACTAATGCAAATTGTCTCATCTTATTATTCCAGAAGCTGGTAAACATATTTTGGGATTAGGGAACGCCGTCTGCTGAGTTACAAGAGTAGCGTAACTTTGCGAGAATTGGTTCTGCATTCCGTGTCTAGTTTCTCCCATTCTTCATGTGACTGATGGACCCTGTGCAAAGACACTTTCACA
Organism: Mustela lutreola; assembly: GCF_030435805.1. NCBI lineage: Eukaryota > Metazoa > Chordata > Mammalia > Carnivora > Mustelidae > Mustela > Mustela lutreola. The sequence continues at coordinate 40,390,772 of NC_081307.1, read as the reverse complement.
CTATCAGCTGTAGAAGGAACAAAGCACCAATGAGGAGCAATCAGATAAAGAAGGAAAATCATCGATCACTGGAGGCTTGTCTTTTGCTTAACATCTTGCTGTTTAACAGAATCTGCTCAAATTGCTAAATCACTGTGCCTCATCTGTCTAGGACAGATATAACCAAAAACTGGAATTTTCATAATTGTAATCCAGGAGTGCCAAGTCATATGTGTAAAAGGCTTAGCAAGCCATGGTGTCACTTAAAAATAAAATTCTTTTTTATTTTTTTAAAAGATTTTATTTATTTATTTGACAGAGAGATCCAGGACCCTGAGATCATGACCTGAGACGAAGGCAGAGGCTTAACCCACTGAGCCACCCAGGTGTCCCCAAAATAAACTTCTTTAAAACAGACTTTAGCAAAATTTACCATTTTATATTGACAGTTATCTCAAAGGAATGGCATTGGAAAAGTAAATCAGATTGCTTACTTATATATAAGGAAGTTTTAACAATGTGTATCTAGCCAGAACAAAATTTATTTTCCAGTGTTTCAGTTGGAAAATGTATATTATAAGTAAATCAAGGTATTTAGTGTCCTGGACATATATATCTTTGACATTTGGGGGAAATAATGTTCTATGTTGAATCGATTTCACTAAGCAAAAGAAAGACTGTGCTACTGGTTCTCTGCTCTTTTCACTTCCTAAATATTCATGTCCCGCTTCCCTCCACTACCATTTTTTTTTCTAAGAAAATAACTGTCAACCACAAGTTTTCTTTAAATAAAATGTACCTGCACCAGATGATAAGGGCACACACTGCCAGGTATATTCATTTTATGGATAGAGGTTAGAAGTTGAAACAGCAAAATGAGCATTTCACAAAGCATTGCTTGAATTTTCTATCCGTTGTGATTTAAAGAGACAAGCAAGTGAGCATTGAAGCAAGTTCAATGGCTTTGGAAACTTTTACTCGTGATTGATAACCAATATTGCAAAGGCAAAGCAATCCGAGGAAGGAATTCCCTAGTTTTCATGTGCATGGAAATGATCAGTTGATTGACTTGAAATCCCAAATATGTGCGAACACTAGGATAGGTTGATGTCACTGTAGGGAAAGGGGGTTCAGGTCTGTGCCACACTCAGATGTGGCTGGCAGGAGCTGGGCAGTTCCCGGGCACTGAGGACCAGCAACAGAGCACATCTTTGGGCAACCATTAGCTGGTGTCTCCATCCTCTGATGTCCCTTGGAAACCCATCCCCTCAGGATTCTGTCTTTGCTTCTCTTTCCCCCAAGCTTTATGCTCCCAAATTCCTGTGTTTCCCCATACCTTCACTCATGTCCTTCTGCTTGGAATCCTTCCTGGCAGGGACCACAACAGGGGCAACATTAATCGAGAATTTGCAGTACCCCACAGGTGTCACTAAGAAAAGAGGATAACTGTTTGTGTAGTTCCTTAGCCTCACACCTCCTGCTCCTAAGGAGTAGAGTGTAAATTGACTGCAAACCAAGAGGTATATCCAACCAGAGGTTTAAAAATTGGATATAAGATATTTCACATCACTGTCAATCGATGTGCTTGTTTTAAAAAACAAGGATCATAGTATGCACCGTCTGTATACAGAGGACTGCTGAATTGTTCATTCAGCTAGTCGATAAATGCATGCGGGATACACCCCTCACCCCCCGGGGACTGGATCTGCATCTCAGATGCCTGAGAGATCCTGGGCCAGAAGCACTCAGCTAAGTCATTTCTGGATTCAGGCCCAGGACACGGAGGTGAGAAATGGAAGTGGCTTCCACCCACTAATTTTTAATGCAGAGACAGATGAGTAATACAATGGGTAAGGGAACAGTAAATAAGATACATTGGAACAGGCAAGATGCAAATTTGAAAATAGACCCAGATGTGATAAAGTAATCATATGTGAGGATTGAAAGAAAGAACAAAATGCTACTTTTTAACAAATATGAGATTGTTTCCATGAACTACTTAAAAACACTGTACAGGTGAGTCAGAATGTTGCAGAGTCAATGTTTTGATACATAATTGAAATGAAAAATAAGTGGGATGTCCTCATGTCATCCACAGAATTTTAATTCTAAATGGCGGTGTAAATAGAAACAAAGACACCAGGGGAGGAGTCAAATGGCAGAGAAGTAGCAGGCTGAGACTACATCAGGTAGCAGATCAGCTAGATAGCTTATCAAACCATTGCAAACACCTACAAATCCAATGGGAGATCGAAGAGAAGAACAGCAATTCTAGAAACAGAAAATCAACCACTTTCTGAAAGGATAAATGAGGCAGAAGAAAGAATTAGTCATAGAGAAGACCAAATGACAGAGAATAAAGAAGCTGAGCAAAAGAGGGACAAACAGCTACTGGACCACGAGGGGAGAATTCGAGAGATAAGTGACATCATAAGACGACACAACATTAGAATAATTGGGATTCTAGAAGAAGAAGAAAGAGAGAGGGGAGCAGAAGGTATACTGGAGAGAATTATTGGGGAGAATTTCCCCTAATATGGCAAAGGGAACAACATCAAAATCCAGGAGGTGCAGAGAACCCCCCTCAAAATCAACAAGAATAGGTCCACACCCCGTAACCTAATAGTAAAATTTACAAGTCTTCGCGACAAAGAGAAAATCCTGAAAGCAGCCCGGGAAAAGAAGTCTGTAACATACAATGGTAAAAATATTAGATTGGCAGCTGACTTATCCACAGAGACCTGGCAGGCCAGAAAGAGCTGGCATGATATTTTCAGAGCACTAAACGAGAAAAACATGCAGCCAAGAATACTATATCCAGCTAGGCTATCATTGAAAATAGAAGGAGAGATAAAAAGCTTCCAGGACAAAGAACAACTGAAAGAATTTGCAAACACCAAACCAGCTCTACAGGAAATATTGAAAGGGGTCCTCTAAGCAAAGAGAGACCCTAAGAGTAGTAGATCAGAAAGAAACAGAAACAATATACAGTAACAGTCACCTTACAGGCAATACAATGGCACTAAATTTATATCTCTCAGTAGTTATCTTGAATGTTAATGGGCTAAATGCTCCAATCAAAAGACACAGGGTATCAGAATGGATAAAAAAACAAAACCCATCAATATGCTGCCTACAAGAAACTCATTTTAGTCCTGAAGACACCTCCAGATTTAAAGAGAGGGGGTGGAAAAGAATTTACCACGCTAAGGGACATCAGAAGAAAGCTGGGTGGCAATCCTTATATCAGATCAATTAGATTTTAAGCCAAAGACTATAATAAGAGATGAGGAAGGACACTATATCATACTCAAAGGGTCTGTCCAACAAGAAGACCTAACAATTTTAAATATCTATGTCCCTAACATGGAAGCAGCCAACTATATAAACCAATTAATAACAAAATCAAAGAAACATATCAACAATAATGCAATAATAGTAGGGGACTTTAACACCCCCTCACTGAAATGGACAGATCATCCAAGCAAAAGATCAATAAGGAAATAAAGGCCTTAAATGACACACTGGACCAGATGGACATCACAGATATATTTGGAACATTTCATCCCAAAGCAACAGAATACACATTCTTCTCTGGTGCACAGGGAACATTCTCCAGAATAGATCACATCCTGGGTCCTAAATCAGGTCTCAACCAGTATCAAAAGATTGGCATCATTCCCTGCATATTTTCAGACCACAATGATTTGAAGCTAGAACTCAAACACAAGAGGACATTTGGAAAGAACCCCAATACATGGATACTAAGCAGCATCCTTCTAAAGAATGAATGAGTCAACCAGGAAATTAAGAAAGAATTGAAAAAATTCATGGAAACAAATGATAATGAAAACACAATAGTTCAAAATCTGTGGGACACAGCAAAGGCAGTGTTGAGAGGAAAATATATAGTGGTACAAGCCTTTCTCAAGAAACAAGAAAGGTCTCAAATACACAACCTAACCCTATACCTAAAGGAGCTGGAGAAAGAACAACAAAGAAAGCCTAAACCCAGCAGGAGAAGAGAAATCATAAAGATCAGAGCAGAAATCAATAGAGGAAAAAAAAAATAGAACAAATCAACGAAACTAGGAGCTTGTTCTTTGAAAGAATTAATGAGATTGATAAACCCCTGGCAAGACTTATCAAAAAGAAAAGAGAAAGGACCCAAATAAATAAAATCATGAATGAAAGAGGAGAGATCACAACTAACACCAAAGAAATACAAACTATTATAAGAACATACTATGAGGAACTCTACCCCAACAAATTTGAAAATCTGGAAGAAATGGATGCATTCCTAGAAACATATAAACCACCACAACTGAACCAGGAAGAAGTAGAAAACCTGAACAGACCCATAACCAGTAAGGAGATTGAAACAGTCATCAAAAATCTCCAAACAAACAAAAGCTCAGGGCCAGACAGCTTCCCAGGGGAATTCTACCAAACATTTAAAGAAGAACTAATTCCTATTCTGCTGAAACTGTTCAAAAAATAGAAATGGAAGGAAAACTTCCAAACTCATTTTATGAGGCCAGCATTACCTTGATCCCAAATCCCATCAAAAAAGAGAATTACAGACCAATATCCTTAATGAATACAGATGTGAAAATTTTCACCAAAATACTGGCCAATAGGATCCAACAGGACGTTAAAAATGATTATTCACCACAATCAAGTGGGATTTATTCCAGGGCTGCAAGGTTGGTTCAACATCCACAAATCAATCAATGTGATACAACACGTTAATAAAAGAAAGAACAAGAACCATATGATACTCTCAATAGATGCTGAAAAAGCATTTGACAAAGTTCAGCATCCCTTCCTGATCAAAACTCTTCAAAGTGTAGGGATAGAGGGCACATACCTCAATATTATCAAAGCCATCTATGAAAAACCCACCGCAAATATCATTCTGAATGGAGAAAAACTGAAAGGTTTTCTGCTAAGGTCAGGAACATGGCAGGGATGTCCATTATCACCACTGTTGTTCAACATAGTACTAGAAGTCCTAGCCTCAGAAATCAGAAAACAAAAAGAAATTAAAGGCATCCAAATCGGCAAAGAAGTAGTCAAACTATCACACTTCACAGATGTGGAAAACCCAAATACTCCACTCCAAAACTGCTAGAACTTGTACAGGAATTCAATAAAGTGTCAGGATATTAAATCAATGCACAGAAATCAGTTGCATGTCTCTATACCAGCAACAAGACAGAAGAAAGAGAAATTAAGGAGTCAATCCCATTTACAATTGCACCCACAACCATAAGATACCTAGGAATAAACCTAACCAAAGAGGCACAGAATCCATACTCAGAAAACTATAAAGTACTCATGAAAGAAATTGAGGAAGACATGAAGAAATGGAAAAATGTTCCATGCTCCTGGATTGGAATTGCAAATATTGTGAAAATGGCTATGTTACCTAAATCAATCTACACATTTAATGCAATCCCTATCAAAATCCCACTCATTTTTTTTTTTCAAAAAAATGGAACAAATAATCCTAAAATTTATATGGAGCTAGAAAAGACCTCAAATAGCCAAAGGAATATTGAAAAAGAAAGCCAAAGTTGGTGCCATCACAGTTCCAGACTTCAAGCTCTATTACAAAGCTGTCATCATCAAGACACCATGGTATTGGCACAAAAACAGACACATAGATCAATGGAACAGAATAGAGAGCCCAAAAATAGACCCTCAACTCTACAACTAATCTTCTGCAAAGCAGGAAAGAATGTCCCATGGAAAAGAGACAGCTTCTTCAATAAATGGTGTTGGGAAAATTGGACAGCCACATGCAGAAAAATGACCACAATGATTTGAAGCTAGAACTCAAACACAAGAGGACATTTGGAAAGAACCCCAATACATGGATACTAAGCAGCATCCTTCTAAAGAATGAATGGGTCAACCAGGAAATTTCCTTACACCACACACGAAAATAGACTCAAAATGGATGAAGGGCCTTAATGTGAGAAAGGAATCCATCAAAATTCTGGAGGACAACACAAGCAGCAACCTCTATGACCTCAGCTGCAGCAATGTCTTCCTAGGAACATCACCAAAGGCAAGGGAAGCAAGGGCAAAAATGAACTACTGGGATTTTATCAAGATCAAAAGCTTTTGCACAGCAAAGGAAACAGTTAACAAAACCAAAAGACAGCTGACAGGATGGGAGAAAATACTTGCAAAGGACATATCAGATAAAGGACTAGTGTCCAAAACCTATGAAGAACTTAGCAAACTCAACCCACAGAACAAATAATCCAATCAAGAAATGGGCAGAGGACATGAACAGACATTTCTGCAAAGAAGACATCCAGATGGCCAGCAGACACATGGAAAAGTGCTCCACATCACTCGGCATCAGGGAAATACAAATCAAAACCACAATGAGATCCAACCTCACACCAGTCAGAATGGCTAAAATTAACAAGTCAGGAAATGACAGATGCTGGGGAGGATGCGGAGAAAGGGGAACCCTCCTACACTGTTGGTGGGAATGCAAGCTGGTGCAGCCACTCTGGAAAACAGCATGGAGGTTCCTCAAAATGTTGAAAATAGAACTGCCCAAGACCCAGCAATTGCACTACTGGGTATTTACCCTAAAGATACAAACCTAGTGATCCAAAGGGGCACGTGCACCTGAATATTTATAGCAGCAATGTCCACAATAGCCAAACTATGGAAAGAACCTAGATGTCCATCAACAGATGAATGGATCAAGAAGATGTGGTATATATAAACAATGGAATACTATGCAGCCATCAAAAGAAATGAAATCTTGCCATTTACAATGATGTGGATGGAACTAGATATTATCATGCTTAGTGAAATAAGTCAATCGGAGAAAGACAATTATTATGTGATCTCCATGATATGAGGAAGTGGAGATGCAACATGGAGGCTTAAGTGGGTAGGAGAAGAATAAATGAAACAAGATGGGATTGGGAGGGAGACAAACCACAAGTGACTCTTAATCTCACAAAAAAACTGAGGATTGCTGGGGTGAGGGGGGTCGGGAGAGGGGGGTGGGGTTATGGACATTGGGGAGGGTATGTGCTTTGGTGAGTGCTGTGAAGTATGTAAACCTCGCGATTCACAGACCTTTACCCCGGGGGATAAAAATACATTATATGTTTATAATAAAAGAAAAAATAAGGATAAAAAAAAGAAAAAATGGTACCATTTACAAAGGATGGAAAGTCTGACACGTATCCATTACACATAAAGGGAAACGTGTGGTTCTTCTAGGGTTACACACATGTCACTGAGAAATGTTGGTGTGGAGCTAATGAAGCTGTAGCGGACAGACATATCCGGGAAAGCTCCGTTTCACAGAAGTGATGGCCCTTCTGAGACTGAATTCAGATATAGTCAGGACCATGGAAAGATTTCGTACATCTGAGTCTACTCCCAAATTTATAGGGAAAAACAAAAGACCAATAATACCGACACAGTTCTGAAAATAACATGGTAGGGGAGCTTGCTCAACTGGAGAGGAGGATTTCTTAAATATGACATAACATGGACAAATCAAAAAATAATAAAAAAAAAATAGGAGGGTAACATTATTTCCAGTGGATTTTTCAATGTCTGAGCACAGGACACGGTGAAAATATGAGCCCCGTTGTGGAGGATGGCAATTGCCTTGTACTTGGCCAACAACGACCGAGGGTCCAGTCTAGAATTCACATGGATCTAAAAACAAACAAATAAGACTAGTGATGTGATAGGAGAAGAATGTCAAAGGATGTGGAAAGGGCATTGAAAAGGGTAAGTTATACTCCCCCCAATGTGACAATCGTCTTGACCTGACTGACACGCAGTGAACAGCGAACTCAGGGGGACGTCAGATACAAGGCAACAGCCAAGGCATCGCAAATCAAAATAAAGGATTTGTTAGTTGTAAATATCTGTTGTTTTTTAGCAAGAGGAAATTGTGTGCCCGTTTGCAGCGAGTCCGACTTGCCCACGGAAGCTTGGATAAATGTTCGTAAGCATCTGCTCTGTTTGAAGATCCTCTTCTCGGTGTTGCTCATGGAGGGATGAAGGCACTCCTGCCGTGAGAAACATGTAACTAAATGTTGTTGACAGACGAACGCATCAGTAGTGGTATGTTGTACTCGGTAGTTCACATAAATGAGCCTAAGGTAGACAATTTGCTGTGACGACGTGTCAGACAGAAGTTGAGGAAGAAAAGCAGAAGGTTCCCAGAAGGTCACAGAAGGTTCCCAGATCCAGAAGCACCATTCAACCTCCACAACGCAGCACCATGGGCCGGCTGGCTTAAACCAGGGCGTTCATTTCTCAGGCTGGAAGTCCAAAGTCAAGGCACCAACGCTGTGTCTGGTGAGGGCTCTTCCTCGACGGCAGAGGGCCCTCTTCTCTTTCTGTTCTCACGTGGTGGAGAGAGGGCTCTGTTCCCTTCTGAGAAGGACACAAGTCCCACCTCAGGGGCAGCTCCACCCTCCCGACCTTATCTAACCCTAGTTATTTCCCACGGCCCCACCTCCAAACACTACCACATTAGGGTTTAGGGCCTTGGTCTATGAATTTCGGGGCACACAGACACCCAGTCCATAGCAAGGACACACCGATATATCACTGACTGGATACTCTAAAATCAGTTCTGCCTATATTATGGTTGCGTATATAAGTAGATTATTTTAAAGTATTCCTGAAAGGTCAAGATAGGAAGAAAACAGAAGAGGATACTGGAGAAACACAGAGACACAGCGGTTAGTTTATTTTTTTTAAAGAGATCTAGAGCGTAGAGGACAGAATAATCACTTACGTCAAAACATAAGAAGTAGGTCCATGGCCATTTATTATAATGCGACTTACCTTTTTTGTATGCCTAAAATATTTCAAAATATAAGAGAGGCTCTGCACAAATGGGCATCTTGTACAAGCCGAGGGAACTTACGCAATGTTGCACACAGCCTGTCCTTAGGTTAGTGGAAGCTTGTGGGACGTTGGGATTCTGCATGGAGAACGGCTGCAGCCGCAGAGGTGGGAAGTCTGAGGGCTGATGAGGGAGGGACAGTCCAGGGCCGTGCAGGCCTGCGGCTCGAAGCCCACCTCAGCCCCTGGAAGGGAACGGATGCGCTCTGCTGGCGGGCTGCGAGCCCCTGTGCACAGAGCCCAAGGCTGGCCTGACAGACAGACGTCTCCAGGAGCCCCTGAACACCCGGTTTGCTCTCTGCCAGTGCGTCCGCGCCGGCGTGGTAAGAAGGAACCAATGCACGGGCTCACCCTCAACGTCCGAGGGGACACAAGTGTGTTATCGAGCCGGGCTCACCAAGAACGGTGAAGGGCCCGATGTCTCCAGTACCGTTCGTCCCAACTGATGTGTCGTCATCTCTTGTGATGTGTATTTAAAGTCCGATTTCATGGCAACGTGGAAAATAAGAAACTAAAGCTGTTTTTAGTCGTGTCAAATGAGGGCTGGTCAAGCCTGGAGTGATTTTTGTTTTGTTTTGTTTTGTTTTTCTGGAAAGAGAACAAGAGGTAAACCTAGGAGTCACTGACTAAAACAAAGCAACAAGGAGCAGTAAATGTCCTGTTTTCTAATTACCAGATAATAGGGTCTTCACAGTACATTACAGAGATGACTCGGACGTGGGGTGGGTGAGCTGGAGGTCCAAGGGCCAAGAATAAAAGTCAATCACATCCTCGTCACATCGTGCCTGAGAACGGTTACTGCAGGAAAGTCCCTTTTGTTGTCTTCCAGAGGCCAGATTAGAAGGAGTCTATCTCTGGAGGTGGACCCAAACCCTCCTTGTCCATAGCAAGGACACACCGATATATCACTGACTGGATACTCTAAAATCAGTTCTGCACCGGGACCTGTGACTCAGCTGAGCCAGGAAACAGGAAGTTAGTCAGAGAGACAGACAGTGCCCGAGGACCGGTGCAAACCCTGTGAGCCACTCCTGATGCCCTGTACTTTATTCTGAATCAACACAGAAAAGCCAGGAGCAGACAGACCCCATTAGTGTGACTGACTGACTGTGTTACTCAGGGTTAGCAAAATCGAGGGCTCCATTATCGGTTAAGCTACATTCAGTTGCGGCTGAGCCACATTCCATATTTTGTATCAAGGCTTTATAAAGTGATTTAACATAGAGCAAAATGATGGCAGCTTACAGACTGCTGTAAAGGCTCGGGACATTTTTAACTAATTATCTTACCCCATAAACAGTGAGAATATGCATAGAAATTTTATGTGTTCAGAAAAGGGACTAAAATGAGTGATGAAAAGATAGTAAATCCAAATGTATACCAAGCGCTGAAATAATATCTTCTCGACCCAGAGTGATGGTGAGGTAATCTGATTACAAACACAGATGTCTAGAAATTTCATTACACAGCTTGCTGATTAGGGAATGCCGTATCTAGCCTTGAGGCAGGCACTTGAACCGATAAAGCTATTCCACTTGGAATACTTTATTTTTCATTATATGCTCAATAATAATGTGATTAAAAAACAAAATTGCATTTAAATTGTCATGTTGCTGTTCCTGTTCCTCATTCCATGGGGAGAATGGAAATCGTGAGTCGTCCAGCGCTCCAAAGGATTTTGTCGGGCACCGGGACTCACCTAAGGAATTGGATTCTCTGCCTACAATAAATGAAATTATTTTTGACACATTTATCATAAAAAAGATATAATATGCAAAAGGTTGTATGAAAGTAGCCTTTTGTGACCCACTGCACGTCCTGATGACAGAGAGTCACGCTCTGCAAAATGGTGTTGACTGGTGGGCTGTTCAACCTAGTAGTTCAGTGGGAAAACTCAGCACAAGAGAGAATGGGCAAGTTGTTCAGATGCATCAGAAGTGAGAGAAATCTCCCTCCACACTCATCCCTTGAACATCCCCTATAATCTGGAAAGGAATGAATACGAGAATGGCCCACATCAGCATTAAACATGTGTATGCATGTACGCATGTACGTATGTACGCATACATACATGTATATGTATATATACACACATATATATGCAAACCATGTAGGAAAATACAAAGATAAAAGCAAAACCTTACCAGTAATCTCGCCACTTAGAGAACTATGTCAGCATCTTTCCAGACACACTGGTTAGAGCAATAGAAGGAAAAACAGAGAAGTAAACATACTTTAATGAACACGGGATCATACTCTACACAGGGAGTTTCTAGGATCAAATTTAATTTGTTTGAATTTATTATGAGAAAAATAGAAAGAGATCAAGAAAAGACCGACAATAGGATAAACGTGTTTATATTAAGGAGCACATTGCTAAAAGATGCAGGGGGAAACCCCCAAGCTTATTGTAAAAATACAAAGAGGGCTGCAGCCATTATTAGTTCGGAATCCCCGTTTTACGGCGGTGGGTGGCGACCTGCTGTGAAGATGCGACTGAATGTTCCTCTGGATTCACCATCGTCCACTCAGTCCCACGTACCGCGGGGTTAGTGCGCACAGCCGTGGCCTGCCTGCCTGTGTCTTAGCCTGATATTTCAACAGGAAACGCTCTGTCCCTTGCTTTGCTTGTAACTTCTGCATTCTGGGGTTCCTTGTGCTTCTTCCCTTCGACCCCGTGGCTCCGTATGCCCGTTTTCTCCCCTCAGCGGTGCGTGTGCCTGATGCCTTTCCTTCTGCAGTGCTGGCTGGTTGCTGCTGCCTCCTTGAGTCCGTACAAACGTGTGGGGACGTTCTGTTATCCTCAGAGCTCTTAAGTGCCCTGTTCCTTATTTTGGAAGCCTATTTCTGATCCTACTCACTACAGTCTCACAGTCAGTCCTCACGGCATTTCAGATCTTACACGCACGGGCTGAGAAATGGCTGTATCGTTCTCAGGAGCTGGGACACGTTTGCCAGAGGCTGGGTCTCTACCTTACGGTGCCATGTGCGTTGCAGGAGGAGGTGTTCACTCTACAGGCTTGGGCTGGGCAAGTCCTGCAGATTCCTGCGTCAGGTTCCACTCCAGCCCTCGGACAGCGTCTGGGCGCTGAGCTTCAGGGATGCTCTGTTTGATGGGACGTTTCCGTGAGGCTGAGGCCTGGACCCACATTGACCGGTCTGTTGAGACAGTGGGCGCTGGGGTAAGACCGGTGGTGGATACCTGCTGCCCTCCCAGGGCTGCGGAGTCCAGTACCGGAGGCCAGTCACAGAGGTGCTGCAGGCCTACGTGATGGGCCCCCAGGACACCCAGGCTAGCGTGAGCATCCCTGTTGGCAACTCTTGAAACGTGTCACCTGCCATTGTGGGGAAACGGTGTGCCCCCGGCAGTCCTGCAGGAGAGCCGCCGCTAGCATGGGGTGCTCCAGCCGAGCCTGCTGAGCTGCGGTCCACGAGCCTTCTCGCTTTGCTGATTTTATGTCATGTCCTTTGCTGTGAAAAACATGGCCCCGAGAGTCACCGTGTTTTGGTTCTGTAAGTTTTTCCAGCAAATCTCGGAGCCTGCGGTGCCCTGGGAACGCGGCACGCGCACACCTGATCTAGGTCCACCATGAACAGTCGTGTTAGCTAGTGGGACCGTGGGGTGGCCACCAGTGGTAGCGATGGAAGTCATTTCCAGAAAAATCTGAGACACAGTTTCCTCCCGTCCTATCTTGATGAGCAAGCTGTCGGTCCTCTGGGTGAATATTCTCTCTCTAGAAACGACTTGAGATGCCCTCTGTCTTTGATACCTTGACTCCTCCTACTGAGCTTATGTTGGGCAAATGCCGCCACAGGTCACGGAGGGATGGCTTACAGTGAAGGCGGACTGTCCTCCAGTGGGTCCCCTGGATACTCCCGATCCTCGTGTTGTGCTGGTCACACCCACCGAGCCCTGCACACATCCACAGCCGTCTTCTGCACAGGCTGACCGTCCTGCTGTTCTGCTGAGACACCTCCAACCTGATCTCTGTGGTGTCCTAACAGCTGGACGTCTGTGGTCCCCTAGGAATCACGTGTGAAATCTCACACTGGGAGTGACGGCTGGGTCATGACATGAAGCCCTCTGGAGTGGGCTCAGTGCCCTCATTAGAGAGACCCCACTGAGCCCTACCTCCATGTGAGGACCCAACCAGAAGACCCCATCAAGCACACAGGAGGAGAACCTGCCAGACCCCGGACCCACTGGCTCCTTGATCTGGGACGTCCAGACTGGTCCAGCTGTGGCCAGTAAAGGTCTGCTGTCCAATGTCTGACATGCTGTTCCCGCAGGCCCCCAGACCAGGGCATAGCCCCTCACACATCTCTCCCAAGGACGAGATGCCCAGCCATCGCTCTCAGAGCACTCGTGACTGTATTTTCCCTCTTAGAATTCATCTTACTGAAAGATGAGAAGGATTTCATAGCTCCACCGAAAGCCTGAACAGAGTCATTTTCAAGTTCACGTCAACATTCGTACCTAATCACACTTAGGCTGAGTGAGGAGAGAGAGGGCGGACAGGGAGCCCGCTGTGAGCGAGGCCAGAGGGCTCCTGGGACCCTGGCCCCACTCTGGCTCGGGGTCCACCCCCCAGGTGAGGGCTGCTGAGTCGGGCTGCAGCGGCCAGACGGCCGTGAGGTCCCCGTGCACGGGTCCAGGAGAGACACCCGTGACCCAACGGTCACCTTGCTTAATGTAATTCTCTAAGCTGATGCGCTGCGTAGAAAGATTTAAAGGATTGAGTCCTTCACGCCGGGTTGTAGAAAATGTCGCTAACATAACTAATTTGAGTTTTCTAATTCTCAATTTTTTAAAACTTTTTAATAAGCTAATTTATTTTTATTTTACTTTTTCAAGAATTAATTTTGAATTTCGTAATTCCTGCCCTTTCTTGTAGGGCGATCCCTTCATTTCGCCTCTTCTGGGTCAGTGTTCACTAATGTCGGGCTTAGAGTGGTCCTTTCTTCTCACTTTCTCCTTTTAAGAAAACTCTGTCTTATTTATGATTTGTTGCTGAAGGACGAGCTGCAGGGCTGCGTGTCTTTACGGCGCACGATGGGGGAGCAGGTGCCCACGGGCACAGCGGCGTGATCACCACGGTCCAGCTCTTTAACGACCCTGTCCACGGTCCCGTGTTCTCGCGTGTGAGCCCAGCACCGGCTCGCAGCTCTCGGGGTCTTCCCCGCCGACAGCCGGGTCCGAACTGCAGTCCTCACGCACAGCCTCAGAGCGCGGGCCGGGGGGCCCCACGGAACTACAGCTTTGGACCCTCTGACCAGCATCCCGTCATGTCCCCCCTCCCCTCAGCCCCTGTCTGGCCCACAGGCCCGCTGCGTGTCCACAGGGCGACCTGCCCCAGTCGGGCCTCGTCCAGGGGCTCCGTGGGCGGCAGCTGCCCCTTTGCTTTCACTCACCCCCAAGGGCCTCTCTGCTGCCGGGCTGGGACGGGACTGAGGCGCCTCCTCTGCCCCCAGCACTCTGCTCTCGTTTCCGTGCTCCCCACGTGCTGGGGTCGCTCACCCAGAGCACTTAGCTCCCATGAAGGTGTTTTCTCTTCTGCATCGTTGTTCGAAGTTTCCGCCAGGGCACGAGGGCTGAACCCCTTCTCCAGCGCCTTGCTTCTCACTGGAAGTCGTTTCTCGTCTTGCCTCGCCGGGCATGCCGGCCTTTCCTTCCTGGCCTTTGCGCCAAAGCGCTGCGCACACGGGTGCTTCCCCGAGGGGTCCTCTGTGGGAAGACTTCCCAGACCCCACTTGTAGTCCTTCGGTATTACTGACTCTTGCCACCCAGAGGTCGAATGGGAACTGGTTTTCTTTCTTGCTCACCCCCTGCTCTTCCCAAAGCATCTGGCTCAGGTCTGCCTGGAAGTGTCACGTCCAAACTGGTGTCAGTCTGTCCTCCGCCCCCAGCTGCCGTCTGTCTCCAGCTCCTCTGTCCCTCTCGGGGCCTGGTTTCTTGCCAGCTTCAGGGAACGTCTTCCTTCCCGTGGGACACCTGTCTGTCCCCTTTCTCCTCGGCTGGTGTCAGTCTACGGAGCTACCCAGGAGCCCTGAGGTTGCTTCTTTTATTTTTTTGTTTTTGTTTTACTTCTCCCTTAACTGCCTAAAAACTTTAAAGATATAAATAGGAAGCCTGTACCAGAAAGACAGCTATTAGCAGAGAAATCATTTTATATCAGAAAGACTGAGCTTTCTGATACAGGCCACATGTGCACCTGCTCAAGACTTGCTCCTCCCTCGACCTGTGAATTGTCTTCCTCCGCTCTGAAGCCTCAGACCCCTAACCCTTCCTCCTTAGTGCAGGACGGCATATACGCCCCAATCCCTGTCTGGGAGTCTCAGAACTTTGGCCGTCCCCCATCCATACAACATACAATTACGTTTGCTTTTTTTCCTCCTGTTAATCCGTCTTGTGTCAATTTAATTATTAGACCAGCCAGAGAAGCTAGCAGGGCAGAAGGGAAACATTTTCTCCCCCATAGCAGACTGCCTACTGTTATTTCTGTTAGTTACTGTATCGTAGTATTTAAGATACATCATCTCGTTTTACATCAGTAATCTTAACTCCTCAGTTTATACGGCTAGTGGGTCACTAATATTTTCTGTGAAGTTCATTTCTTTTTATTTTATAAGGGAATTTATTTTATGTTAAGTCAGCTCTTCACCCAATGTGGGACTCAATCTCACAAACCCAGGGTCAAGAGTCGCCTTCTCCACCGAGTGAGTCCGCCAGACATCTCGAGGTCCCTTTCTTCCTTCTTCTCATACAGTCACCTTCATGAATCTAATTTCTGAAGCCTTTTTGGAAATTTCTTTTAAAGTTTTAAATCTCCTTGCTGATTGTCTATCTACTAATTCTGTCAGTTACTGAGTGGGAGAATTCCTCTATTCATTTATATTATTTTTTGCCACATGTGTTGAAGAGCTCTGCTGTTCGGTGCGTACACACTAAGGATTGTGCAATTGTCTTGGAGAACTGACCTGGCTCCTCTGTCCATCATCTTCCTCCCTCATAAGTTTTCTTGTCTGTTATTAATGCAGCCAGTCAAGCTTTGTTTTGGCTTTTTTTTTTTTTTTTTGCCTGTTTTATCTTCTTTTATCTATTTATTTAAATTCACCTATGCTTTGTATTAGTGTGGGCGGTTTGGTTTGGTCCTTTCTATCCAATCCACCTGGGCTCTGTCTTTTAGCTCGGGCATTTGGAAAGTTCACATCGAATGTGATCACTGATATATTTCTCTTCAAATCTGCCCTCTCTCTTGCTTTCTCTGTTTCTTCATCTGTCATTCTTTCTCTTCCTTTTCTATCTTTTTACTATGATTTTATTTTTTCTCTCTTATAGAATTATTATTTATGCTTTTTTCCAAAGAATGTTAGTGTATTTTTCTGTTTTGTTTTGTTTCTTAGTGACAGATACACCTTACTGATATGCACTCACACAAAGAAGTAGCTGGCTATCCCTGGGAAGGCAGGTGTATATGTGAGCGTACGTTGGGCAGTGAGTGGGGAGAAGAGGAAAGACGTTTACATAATGGCAACTAAGAGCCAGATACTTTCCATCTATTCTGAAAGTGCTATCATCACTATTTTCAAATGATTTTACCCTTCAGCAGATGCTCATCGTTTTGATTTTATTAAGTACTCTCTGAATTCAAGGTCTCTGAAGCTGATTTGACAGTTTCTGATAAAAAATATATTAATATATATTTTATAATATATTCTAATGTATTCCTCATCCCTTAACCACACTGATTTGAAATATTATGGTAAAAGCTTACCACAAATTTAACATCAGATCACTCACTTTAAATATGCTACTCGAAATTTCGAGAGTGCTAATAACATTTGAAATACTGTCATTTTCAAACAGTTTTGAAATTTCAACTGTTTTTCAAGAATTTTCCCTTGGCAAACTTCTAAATGCCTGTTGGTTTCCAATAAAAGGAAATGCTAAATGACAATCCAGAATTCATTTTGATCATATGTTCAGGTGAAATGAAAGATGACTTTTTTAATGACATAATTAATAAATGTCATTGTGCCAGGGGTAAACATCTATGTTCTTTAACGTTTAATTAATATTTTTAAAAACATTATCAAACACGAAAGCAATGATTGTCTGAGATGATAGTAAGAGATTCCTCAAAGTTGATTCATCATTGAAAAGAGAGACAGAGATACCTCATGTCCAGACTATACAACCACATTAAAGTGAGGACTCCTGGTATCCACATATAGGAGGAGAGTTTGTTTTTTGAATGGTAACCAGGGGAAGTCTGAAGTGATCATACTGTTCGAACTTGGTGCTGTCTTCTCCAATTTATCCACCTAAAACCTGTTGACAGGGAAGCTTCTTAAATCACTACAGTCCATGGGGAAGCAATAATTGAGTTCTGCACAACACATATGTCACCTAATAAATGTCTTAGTGCCTGAAATTAGTGTAGACATATGCCAGGTAAGATGGCAAACACAGTGGATGCTTTATTTTATTTCTGTAGGTGCACGTTTTAGCGGACCCCAACACTAAAATTATTGCCTCAACTCCCACTATTTAAAAAAAATTGTGGGGTTATCTGAGATTTTATTTGCAGAAGTAGAAAATGAATATGGAAGAAGAAGGTATTTTCTCCTATTTTGGCCAGCTCACACTGCATCATTTGTGGTTTCAGGGTACGTATTGGAAATATTTCTACCACAGGAGGAAATATCTGCTCATATTGGTCACTTGTTCCAAATTCTACCTTAAGAAATATGAACTTGATTCTCCCCTATAACGGCTGTGAATATCCCTTCTCAGAGACATTTTACAAATGCCTGAGTGGATTTTTGATAGCTGAGAATTAACTAATAATAATATATTTACATTAATTGTTTACAGGTGGGTTACTCGCTTGTGATCAATCTACAAACACTTCTTTTGACTCCCAGCACAGTCCGGTCTAATGGAAAAAGAGAAGAGCTGGGAATGGGGAGATGGTAAAGTGGATTGTAGTGCTTGCCGTGTAGACAATGATCAACACAGGTTAAATGGCGTCGCATCCCTGTTACGCATGTCCCCTGAGTGTATGACTTTGGGCAAGCTGCTAGGAAGCTCTTATATATTAAACTGGCCTGTCTACATTCTGGGGTTACAGTAATAATAGAAGAAGATAAAGAGAATTAAAAATGCTTTGAAAAGTGGAAATTGATAATTCAAGTTAAGACATTGCCATTGTCCCCCAACAAGCTTCTAGAGTGCCATCAACATTAGCTGGTACATTAACCTGGAATGCAGTGTGGTTTTATCATTTACTGAAGGAGATTTAATAAAGTCAGGAAAGTCTTCTGTATGTGCTGGGGATATAATCCACATTAATCCAAACTAATAATCCATGCTTTCTCCACTTGGGGTTTTTTAAAATGCTAACTTGACTTCCACCAATATGGACAACTGCCCACAGGCTGTGTTGGGTCTTTTGTCTCCGTAGTTAGCCTGGCCTGGTATAGAAATGTGTTCCCACACTGGCTGCAGGAAGCCACTCAGAGGATCACCTGAAGATTGTATCAACACTCAGGTTGGCCGTAGCTAATTGGATGAAAGTATCCACACAGGTAATGTGTTCCAAACAACCCGGTTTGTCCACCCAAATAAACCAGCTCTACATAGATCTTCAAGTGATTTTCTTATTGTAAACCATTCAAGATCTTGTACACACTCTGAATGCAGTGCAGGGATGGGAAGCAATAATCGTGGTCAATAATGGTGTTACTCTCTAATAAGGTTTAACCCTCTAGCCTTATTTGTATACATCCAAACACAGTGATTGGAGCATCTTTCCCATAATCTCAGAAACCACCACTCTGCCATCATAAGCTATGAGGCATGTTCAGGTCAATGCATCTGCAGCAGCCTTTGGCATCAAACCACTGGGATATTCACTACTCCCCAAGCACAACACCTATCCTCTCACCAAGCCCACACACAAATAGGGCCAGGATAGCTATAGACATTCAGAAGTTGTGTGGGCTGGCAGATGATCTTCAGGGGAGCCATCTCCCCCAGGCTCTGGTCCTCATACTGACACCACCCCAACACACTAGCACCAGATGAGAGAGCGTTGGAAGATGCTGTTTAATACTGAGTACGAACCATGAGCCATCCAGGTGCTGCATTCATCAGCTTCTCAGGTGGGAATCCAGATCAGCAGGTGGTTGAAGATTTGCCCTAGATTCAGCCTTCACTGGTGTGGTCTGCTCCATCAGAGACATAGAGATGAAGCCCTCAGGGACCAGCTCCAGCTGGCCATGACAGTGTGAGTGTAGGGCTAGCTCACCTGTAATGTCTCATGGGTAGCACACCAGGTATCTCACAAGAATGTGATAGTCACCCACTCACAACTTAGTTTGTTATTAATGTTCTGGCCTAGTTTCTCCAGGGTATGTAGTGTTTAGCTCAGAAGTGCTAAGCCAGGAGCTACCTGAAACTATTTCTTCCCATAGGTCTGCTTTTATTATTGCCAACAGCTGGAAAGCTTCTGTGCCAAGGGGATGATATATTGGGGGTAAATGATGTCCTCTTGGGGCAGGAGGTCATCCACGAACTGGTCACCAATGTGGAAGAATAGCCACTCACATACCTCCTGAACACTTCTTCCTCTTGCAGATGTCAAGGGTTTTTGGCATCTGGAACTCTGGTCAGGGCCCGAACCAAGGAGGAGGCAACTCTCCTGATGTTAAACCATCCATCCAGCACTGGTGAATTTGCACTTAATTTAAAGCCTTGAGAAACTGGATCTCAACCCAGAGCTTTAAATAATTAACTTCTGCAACTACCTACTAATCAGCAGAGACTGACATAGTCTTCGCTGAGAGGTGAAGGTTTCTCCATGGGTGAGGTAGGATTTCTCCATGGGTGATGATGGGTGTTCCAGCCTCTTCTCTCAGTCTCTTAACTCCCACTCTCATGACTATATTATGGCAACTGTAGAAGCACTTCTAAAAATTATAAAAAGTGAAGAATTAAGCCACTGAACATTTAGCAACACTATAGTTAAAAAAGGGGCAGTTACCCTTTCTCCTCTGTAACTACCTTGAGTAGTGTGCACACATACCTCTTATACCAAATTATTTATACAGAAATTCTTAAAGCATGGTAAGTCTTTATTGCTTTACATAACTAATTTTGAGACCAAAGAAGCAAAATATGGTTTAGAGAGCATTGGGGTTTTAATTGTGTCTGCTGTTGAAGAGCTTGGGGATGCTGAATATATTGTTGAGCTTTTCTGACTTTCATTACTCCCATTTTAAAATTAGACCATGAGAGGTGATAGAGTGAGACCCATCCAGACTGAATCCTTCATACAAATCAATGACAAAATCTGGACTGATTATGGGTAGCCACCTGAAAGTATAGGACAATAATAGAATCAGGAGATGGATGACTAGTGCATATTTAGAACAGAGAGGTGAAGATAAGTTCCTTTTTAAGGGCATGCATCTCTGAGCATCTTGTTGTAAGAACTAGTAGGTGGTATGTATGTGGTCAGATGTACAGTGGTCTTGGAGAACTGATGCTGGAGAATCCAAGAGTGCTGGAGGGACTGCTGAAGTCCTATGAGTGAAAGATAAAGAGTGAGGACGCCCATGTCACTGACCACAGATAAATGTATGCGTGAAAGACAAAAGCAGGCCAACTGAGGGCAGATCTAAATTGGGACTGGAGCTGCCACCCAGCTTTTCAGCCCAAGTTAAGCCAGGGTCATTACTTGTTACAACAAAAGACAGTGTGTATAAGGGAAAAAATAGCAGAAGACAGGATCCTCATGATTTACCAATCACAAGGTCTGAGATAGAATCTAAAATTGTAAGGCATACAAAAAACTAAGAAAATAGAGTGTATTTTCCATAGATAATAAAATGTGCCAAAACTCAGCTCAAAATAACCCAGATATTGAAACTAGGATATCAAAAAATGGTATTAAAGAGGTCATTATAGTTACACTAAATGAAGTAAAACAGAATGTGCTTTCAATGAAGATATAAGAAATCTCAGCAGAGTAATAGACCTGAAAATTTGTAGCATCTGGATTTTTTAGAAAAACATACAAAAGGTGGACTTAACAGCAAAAGGGAGATGACGGAGAAAAGAATAAATGTACTTGAGAACAGATCAAATAGGTTGGATAGAAATTTTCAAAAGTAAGCAATAGGAAAAAAAATAAAGATTTAAATAAATATATATATAAATGTACCACTGGGGACTTGTTAGCTTATATGAAGTGGTCAAATATACATGTAGATAGAATTACCAGGCAGAAGAAAAAATGGATTGGAAAAGTCTTTGGAAGAAATAGTAGCCAAAATTTTCCCTAATCTGATGAAAGACAGAAATCCACAAATACAATAGCCTCCAGAATAGATGTACCTTCTCTTCTGACAAAAATCTGGGTTATAAACTATATCCAAACATCATGAACAAACCAGGGATCACACCTATTCCCATCTGGGCCTCATCCTTGGGAAGACAGATGGCCAGTGCACCCTGCTCTGGGGCCCCGCCCTCTGGAAGCCCAATAAGAAGCCCAAGTAACTGCTTCTCAGCAGATTACAAACTCAAGTTTTGGTTAGGTTCCATGAGTCTGTCCAAATCCATGCATGTCCTCTCAGCTACCCTGTTGCAAATGTCTGAAATGGTATCTCTTAGGGACAAAAAAGCCCCAAATACTGAACTCATCTCTTTGGGCTTCCAGAACATCACTCCACAGCTCTCCACTGTCAAGTACTTTCCAGATGCCCTTTCTTTACATATTTCTAGCATGTTTCCTTTTATATCTTTCATAATTTTAAATGTACCAATTCACTATAGCTTTCAATTGCTCTATTATCTAATATGCTAAACGTCACAGTTTTGTTTCAGATAGATTTAATTTCTTTCCTTCCTTCCTTCCTTTCTTTCTTTTTTCCCCCAGGATAGTTGTTGTCAGTAGGGAAATCATCCTAGGTCCCATTAGATGGTCAGTTGGGTCCTGAATAGCAGTCTAAATTTGATCCTCATTTCTATAACCCTCCGGAAGAGTACTTGGGCATCACAAATACCTACCAACTTTACACCCCATACAAGCATATTTATACCGCACTATCTGAAAAAAAAAGTCTCCTCATTTTTATTCTTATTATAGTTTTCTTTACATTTGTGTTTATTTAAACAGTCAATAATTATTTGTATTTCCTAAAATTTAATATTTTAATTAATGAATTATTAATTTAAAAATCTTCTTACTGGGTAACATGTTCTCATGCAGCTTCATTCTTGAATTGTTCTTTCAAAAATTATAAATTGTCTTTCTTAATTTTGTCTGAAAATATTTGTAATATTTTGGGTTTTGAATAATTACATATTGGATCATGGTTGGGAATTACATTCTCCTGGTATACTGCAGATGCGCTAAATTGTTAAATGGCTTACTAATACATTCTCTCCTCTATTATTTACGTGAAACCTTTGCCAATCAAGATCAGCTTCATTTAGATACTCTGCCTTCTTCTCTAGTTGTCATATAACTTCTTCACCCTCCTCCCCTCACTCTCCACCCTGAGTTTATGTGTCTTTTAATTTTAATGTGTCTGGAACATTTTTTAAACTTATTTCTTTTGCTTGAAACATAATGTGTTTTGTGTCGTCGCTACTTCATTTACGCTGTCTCCTGTTCATGCTTTCTATGGTTCGTTTATCTTGAAGTGTCCTTGCCTCTTGAGACCCTGATGCTTCTGGCTCCTGTCCCTGTCAGCATCCTACCAGGAGGCCTAGGAGTCACCTTGCAAATTTACTGCTCTTGTTTTAAGTCCCCTCTCCATGAAAGCCACTAGGAAATTCCTCTTTTGTTTCTGTTATACCGTTGTTTTTCAGCATGCTCCCTGCCTCCCACCATATTTCTAGATCTTGGAGTAGGAGAATCTCTTCATTTCTTAGTCTAGCTATTTCTGAAATTAGAAAATAGAAACGGTTTTGTTTTTCATTAAAAGGAAAAAAAGATGGTAAAGATGTGGATGCCTGGAGCGTTCGTGTCTTCTTTGACGGATAAGTACTATTATTCATCAATCAGAGTTACATAGCTCGATAAATGGAATGACTGCTAAGTTGACAGCTATATTATTGGGTGGCCGGGAACATGGCACGAGGACTAGATTGGACACATCAAGCAGAATGTGCAACATGATGAATTGTACTGAGGTGGAAAATGAGGCAATTTTGCAAGGAAAGATGAACAGGTGTTTCATGATCGTGGGCCGGGGTTTATGATCATTTTATGCATGATGCGTTAGGCAATGCTGCTGTAACACAAACGGCCCTGAACTCTAAGCGGCAGTGATGTAAATAACAGAGAACCTCGTAGCAAGTTTATCCAGTCAGATACTTCTGAATAACTGTCGTCTACGTGGTTAATGAGAGGCAGTCTCTTTCCACGTGCCACTCTAGTGTCTTAAATACATTGCCTCTAAGGTCTCCAAAAAAGTTCAAGAGAGAAACTGAAGAACATGTTTTCTGTTTTTATAAAGCCCAAGTCCAGAAAGTGCATCTATCATATATCCCTTTGCTCAGAAATCACTTACTTCCATGATCCCAACTACCTATAAGGAAAGCTGGAGATTTCCGTGCACCCAGGATGAAGAAAACACATGGAGAATACTTGGCACTGTGTCGGCCAAAGCCGTGCCAAGAAAGTCTCTGGAAATGGAATGAGTGTAGAGAAAATCCAGTCTCCGGGGGATCTCAGGCAGGATACATTTAGGAAGGAGTGTATATGAAGATTCAGAATCTGAAAATCGATGTTTGTAATATTATCTTGGAAACTTCATATCGATTTTGCGATGTTGATTTAGATCAGAGCTGGACATATATTATCCTACAGGCCAGATCTCACTGGCAGATCATCATAGTACAATCCTTCTGCTAAACTTTCTTTCACATATTTAAAGAGATAAGATATGTTAAAGAGATAATATGCAAGCCCAAACACCTGAATTACTTACTCTCTGGGCCTTTATACAAAAATGACGGATAAGACCAAGCACCCTCTGGTTATGAAATCCTGAATTTTTAAAAATAGACAAGTCTGAAGATTATATAGACATACTTGGAATAGAAATGTTGAAAAATTATTATGCTATCTGAATGGATCCAGCTTAGAGAGTAGAGGAAAAGTGAGGAAGAGCCACAGCACTGATGTTCACCAGTGTTCATGAAGGAGAAAGCTGAGGGTCTGACGAAGTTGACAAGGGTAACGGTGTCGGCAGAGATCCCTTGGAAGAGAAGAGAAACAGAAGATTCCAAGACAGAAGACATGTGTCATCAAAGCCGTGAGCTGGCTCAGCTCGGCACCTTGCATTTCCTTCCTGCCAAGAAGACTAATGTGGCTTCACATTTTCAGTAATAAATCAAATATACCCAAAGAACAAAATAAGTAGGAATCTTTTGGGCTTATTTATTGTCCTATCCCTAGCACTGCACCCAACTCTTGTGAAGCACAAAAGAAAAACTGTGTTGGCTGAGTCTATAGAGGAATGACCTCTAGTCAATTAATTAATATCAAGGTATTGTTTTTTGATAAAAAAAATTTGTTCATGTTCCTATTTGATGTTTAGCAAATAAGTGACATTTACAATTCTCAATAACTCTTAGTCCTTGTAAGCCAACAGTATGGGTTTTCTATCTTTATTGATCTCCTCACTTACATTTCATATGCAAGGCCATGGGGCTTGAGTGGAGATGTACCTACGACTGTTGTTATCGGAATTGTCATCTTGGCTGTTTGTATGCCCTACAGATCTGGTAATTCTCTGGGAAGGAAGTTCTTGGCAAATCCATGGTTTTGGATCCCTGTTGACTTCATTCTCTCTGGTATTTACAGAGCTACTTAAGAATCTGCCCTATTTAGTTTGATTTATTAAACCACATTGAGATACCACCTTACTCCAGTTAGAACAGCCAAAATGAACAAGACAGGAAACAACAAATGTTGGAGGGGATGTGGAGAAAGGGAACCCTCTTACACTGTTCGTGGGAATGCAAGCTGGTACAGTCACTCAGGAAAACAGTATGTAGGTTCCTTAAGAAATTAAAAATAGAGCTTCCCTATGATCCTGCAATTGCACTACTGGGTATTTACCCCAAAGATACAGATGGAGTGAAAAGAAGGGCCATCTGTACCCCAATGTTCATAGCAGCAATAGCCACGGTCGCCAAACTGTGGGAAGAACCAAGATGCCCTTCAAAAGCGGACGAATGGATAAGGGAGATGAGGTCCATATACACTATGGAGTATTATCCTCCATCAGAAAGGACGAATACCCAACTTTTGTAGCAACATGGATGGGACAGGAGGGGATTATGCTGAGTGAAATCAGTCAAGCAGAGAGAGTCAATTATCATATGGTTCACTTATTTGTGGAGAATAAGGAATAACATGGAGGACACTGGGAGATGGAGAGGAGAAGGGAGTTGGGGGAAATTGGAAGGGGAGGTGAACCATGAGAGACTGTGAACTCAGAAACAGAGTTTTGGAGGAGGGGGGCATTGGGTGAGTCTGGTGGTGGATATTAAGGAGGGCACGTATTGCATGGAGCACTGGGTGTGGTGCATAAACAGTGAATTCTGGTACACTGGAAAGAAATAAAATAAAATAAAATGGAAAAAAAAAACCCACAACTGTGCCTAACATCAAGTATAGGGAGCTATAAAATTTAGCAAAATATACATGTTCTATGACCTAAAATACTGAAATATAAAATTGTAATTGGTCCACCTTATATAAATCACAATTGAAAATCAAAATGTCATATTTGCCACGTAAGGCTGAAATTGTGATCTTACCGTCCGTTCTTTGCCAAAGATGTTAAACATGGCTAACACTGTTTTTTCTTGACATATTAGGTTCAAATATTCCACTCACATCAACTTGCCAAAATACTCATGCTTTTAAAAAATACTTTACACTTGCACTTCATGGAAGATGGTAAATAATTAAAAGTCACTTTAACATTCCAGAGCACATCATAGGAATTTTTTTTCCCAGCGTAACAGTATTCATTGTTTTTGCACCACACCCAGTGCTCCGTGCAGTCCGTGCCCTCTCTAATACCCACCACCTGGTACCCCGACCTCCCACCCCCGCCCCTTCAATACCCTCAGATTGTTTTTCAGAGTCCATAGTCTCTCATGATTCACCTCCCCTTCCAATTTCCCCCAACTCACTTCTCCTCTCTAACTCCCCATGTCCTCCATGCTATTTGTTATGCTCCACAAATAAGTGAAACCATATGATAATTGACTCTCTCTGCTTGACTTATTTCACTCAGCATAATCTCTTCCAGTCCCATCCATGTTGCTACAAAAGTTGGGTATTCGTCCTTTCTGATGGAGCCATAATACTCCATAGTGTATATGGACCACATCTTCTTTATCCATTCGTCCGTTGAAGGGCATCTTGGTTCTTTCCACAGTTTGGCGTCCATGGCCATTGCTGCTATAAACATTGGGGTACAGATGGCCCTTCTTTTCACGACATCTGTATCTTTGGGGTAAATACCCAGGAGTACAATTGCAGGGTCATAGGGAAGCTCTATTTTTAATTTCTTGAGGAATCTCCACTCTGTTCTCCAAAGAGGCTGCACCAACTTGCATTCCCACCAACAGTGGAAGAGGGTTCCCCTTTCTCCGCATCCCCTCCAACACATGTTGTTTCCTGTCTTGTTAATTGTGGCCATTCTAACATCATAGGAATCTTTCATCTCACCCTTCCAGTCAGTTTAAAGTTCAAAAGTTAGTGTCTGCCTTCTGACCCAGAATTGAGGGAGATCCGGGAACTCACAGTCATTATATTGTAACACAATAGTGACAGTCACACTAACTGAAGAGTTCAGTGATTTGTTCTGTGCATCAGGCAGCAACCCTAACAGTATAGCTGTGCTGCCATCACCACAAACCCTAAGAAAATTTGGTCAAATCTGTGTCACGGGTCCCTTACCACACATAGTCTCAGCTCTCCAGACTCAAGGAACCACACACCGGCTAGTTCTGGACAAGCGGTTGATTTCATTTGAATAAAGTTAGCAGACAAGCCTTTTGCTGATATTCCAACTCAAGAACTAGAACGAGGAGGAGCTGGAAGCAGCTCTTTCACGAATGCCTTTGCTATAGATTAGAAATGTTGGATGTTTGTTAAAAACTTCAAAAAAAACCCCACATTCTCCAGTGGAACTAGAGAAGATTTTCTGAGTTAATTTCTTCTTATTACAGTTACCACAAGCAGCATATAAAGTAGACATGCAGGTACCAAAAATACAATCTGCCATCGAGGCACGATGCCTTGGAGCTTTAAAGGGATGGCTTTGGGCAGAGTAAGGAATGCCGACTCTTGGAAAGCAGCGAATAATGCCATGGGATCTGTAACTCACTCTCCCAGAGCTATGGTTTTGCATGAAAGTAGGCAAATTGCATTCCACATTTTTCCCTAAATGGATGGAAAGTATAACTAAAGTTATGCAGTTTTAACAAATAACGTCCCCGGTGACTAAGATGCGTGCCATTTTAAGCATCTCAGCGTGGGCTGAGAAAAGACTCCCTCACGTATAAACAGTGGTGTGAGTTTTTTTCAATGAGCTAGTCATGGCAAATCTCTCTGTTGCAGGATAATGTCGGATGATTGGGAAGCAAAGCCCAAAATGCACAAAGACTGTGTTGCGACTTTCTGAAAAATACTATTTGGAAATAATATTGTATAAAAAAAACCAGTAACTTCCAGCCTTACTGAAGAGATGTGTCAGTCACAGTGAGAGCTGCTGAGGGCTGGGTCCACTCCGAGTCCTGAGGGGCTGCGAGGGCACTACCCCACCTCGAGGTGGAGGCCTGCGGTGAAAAGCACTGTCCAGGGAATTCACTAAGGTCAGTGTGTCCCGGGGCAGCACGGAAGGGGACCCTGAAAGCATGCCACTTAATTACCGTCTGTCTTGT
The DNA here is from genome assembly GCF_030435805.1 of Mustela lutreola. Taxonomy (NCBI): domain Eukaryota; kingdom Metazoa; phylum Chordata; class Mammalia; order Carnivora; family Mustelidae; genus Mustela; species Mustela lutreola. The sequence continues at coordinate 40,362,889 of NC_081307.1, read as the reverse complement.
TATGAGGAAAGGACACATCTTCAGCTTATCCTGCCTTTAACGCAGAACGTGGTGTGCAAAAGGCCTGCTGACTCTGGCTCAGTCTGCAGTATGGGCCCCCTGACCACAGAAGCTGACATATCACATTCCTGTGGCTCTTTTCCCAAAGCCGTGAGAGAAAGGCGGGGTTTGGTGTCTCCCATGGGGAATCTCTAGCCAGGGGACCAGTTGCAACGCTGGCTCAGCCACTTGCTCGCTCTGTGTCCTTGGTCAAATCCCTCAACTTGGCCCACCTGTAGAATGGGAGTAAGGGTCATGCCTACCTCCCGGGCTTGTTGGAGAAGTTTATTAAGGTAGTTTATGTAACTCCACAGTTAGAGCAGAGCCTGACAGATCGCATGGGCTCCTCAGCCCATATGTGGTTGTCAAAGAAACCAAAGAGGCCCCAGGAGTCACTGGGATTTTTCTCTGTTAAACACCCCCTGGGATGTATACCTTGTCCCTTGTCAATACGGATAGAAAGATCTGTCGGTACCAAGGAGCAACAGGACCGGATGTCCGCGACGAGGCCGAGGTCTGCTGTCTGTCTTTGGATGCTCATTCTGACGTGTCTTTCCCAGCAAAACCCTCTTCTGACGCACCGAAGACGAAGGCGCACCGAATGCTATGTTCATGTATCGAATTCCCCTGTAAAGAGAAGCAACAAGGTTATTAGTATGAGGCTGAGTTAAATTATAAAGTAAGTTCACGCAACAGGGCATGAGACGTATGTATATAAAAAGAAACTGTGCCCCGGCTGCAGGAAAAGCCCTCCGTGCTGTTCCATCGTGAATGGCTCCGGGATGACTCCTGTGCTCCCGTTCTTCTGATATGTTCCTTGTGTTGCCTGGTACTTGGAGAATGGAAATGTGGATGTGGAACTTGAAGGCTGACATGGAAGCATCTGGAGAAGACGGGAAAGCAGAAGGCGTCCTCTTGCCCGCATTGACCTGAAAATGGGGCTGGGAGCGGGAGACAGAGGCAGAGGAGGCGGCACGCGGGCTCCGGCAGTGCCGGCAAGGAAGAGTGTCCTCTCTGCTCTGATCTATTCCGATCTAGTCGAGTCTAAGTCGCACCTTAGAATGAGGCTCACAAGCCACTAAATTAATTTCAAAACCCCCGATGGGTCCTCAGGTGCAGTTCGAAAGCATGAATCTTGAGTACGTTGGTCACCTGTCACCTCGTTCTGCACAGGCTTGCATTTCCCCGCTCGCTAGGGTTTACCCACAACAAATGCACCGAATCATTACGCCGTGAGATTGAATACTTCCTCCGATGACCCGTCTGGCCCCAATCCGTAAGAACTTTCCTAATCTTCTGCTTCAGTTGAAGTATAATCCTCTGATTGGTCAGTCACAATTTTCTATGCGGGGGACTCTGCTTGTTTCCGTCTGAAACTATGTTCATGCAGATTCTCTGAAGCCTGGACACATGGCCCCATGTGCACACCAGATTAATTTCCCCGTTTAAAGCGGTGACGGTGGTCACTGCAGCAGATGTGACTTCATGAGTTCTTCCCATTTTCTTCTCATATCAGTTGTACGTTTTCAGCCTCTCATGATTCTATCCGTTTGCAGCTTCGACTCCCGCTTGTGAAATGAATGAATGCCGTGCATTTTAGAAAGACCATTATAAAGATTTATGAGTTAAAATATGTAAAACCCAGAAAGGGGATGTTTAGGAAATCCTAAGAACTATGTAAGTGTTAAGCTTTGTTGTTCGATGTTAGGTTTTGTTATTAGGAGAGCAGAACGGGCCATCCTAATTAGGCCTCTCTGGCGTGAGGAGGAGTATGTTTTCCAACAGCTGACATAGCAGAAACTCAGAGGTCAGCTGAGGCCTGGGCTCTCCTGCTCCTCCCTGCCCTCCCCCAGCACCTGCTCCCCTCCCCCAGCCCTGGCCTCGAACCCGCCTCCGTCACAGATTTCCCTCCACCACCAGGAGCATTCGTAGCATGTCTGTTTTCTGCGGCTTCATCTGCACCTTAAACATGCACAGGTTACACTGGAAAAGTCCTTGAGCCCCTCGAGACGGTCTCTTCATCAGAGACCCGCAGGCCCCCCCGAGGGGAAGCGGTTTTCCCACAGAAGCGGCCACCACCCTGGAGCTTGGGCCACAGCTGACCATCTTCTTCCCAGAGGAGCACGGTCCTGGGTTCCCTTTGTTCTGCCTTCTCTGCCCAAGAGGGTTGACACTGAACACAGGCGCTGATTTAGGTTCTGTTGGTGTAAGGGACGGAACGGCCGCGAAGAGCTGGTTCAGCGGGAACGTCGAGAAGCTTCCCGACTCCTCCGCCTCCCCCGCCTCCCCTCTGTCCTTCCCTCACGGCTCTTCTCCAGATTGCACTGTTTCCCCTGAAAACAGGTTCCTGCTGGTCTCCTCCTGTTCTCCTGTCCCCTCCCTGCCATGTGGGTCCCTCGCACCTGCTGGAGTCCGTCTGTCCCTCGGAAGGTGGAATTCGCCCTTCTCTCGGGTCTTGCTCTCGGGTCTTGCTCTCGGGTCTTGCTCTTGGTTCCCAGCAACCATCTTTGCCTTCAAATCACAGATCCCTCCCAGGGACCCCAGGCCGAGAGGCAGGTGGGGGGCCGGTGGACAGGGCAGGGCGCAGGGAGTGCAGGAAGGAAGTGAAGTGTCTGCCGACTGTGTCCCCGTCACAGAACACAGACGGACAAGGAGACGCCACTTAGAGACATGTAACTGCTGTGACAACCCGGTCAGACACGGAGCTCGAGCCAGGAGACCTTTAAACCCCGCAATCCGAAGACTGGGTGGCTTTCTGCACTTCTGCCTCCTTGCTCTCCGTCCTCAGTACTGCCTCTGCCCGCCTTGGGGTCTGGCCTGGGGAGAAAGCCGTCCGCCCACACTTCCTTGGCTTCTTTGCACCAGTTCTTCCTCTCAGAACGTGACTGTGGCGCTAATTCTGAATTCCTAAGGAAGCATTTCTGAAAGCGAACCAAACGATGCTACCCAGGGGCTCAGAACATAGCTGGTGAAACCCGACAGTTTGTAATCCCGTGAGGTCACAAGAGGGATGTGGCCAGATCTCACAGGCGCTGCATATTCCCTGTGTCTGTATGTGTGAGTGGAACATGCTGCCTGTGCTCCTCACTTCTCGACACACCTTCCTGCAACTGCCAGAAAGTTACTATAATCAATTTTCAAATCTAAATGGTGCTCCCAAGTCGTCCAGGGAACAGCCTACTCAACCACGCTGGTCGCAGTCTGTGTACTGAAGCCATTGCCCCCTCCTGGCATAACGCCGGTGCTACGTAGGATGGCAAAACAGTCCATTGTGTTGCCCAGTCTGGTGGCTGTGTGCACCTCATTGCATAGATTCACATATGTTTTATCAGAAGCTTATACCACTGCTCCTGAAACCTGGGTAGACTTCTGCCGTTCTTCTGCTTTTGTTGCAGTGTCAACAGTCTAACAGGGTATTTCTGTGCGATGGGACGGCCCTTGTGAGAGACACCCGGAGAATACACCAAAACCGGGAGCTGAGCTGGTGCACGAGCCAGCTGCAGGGAACATTCCGGAAGAGAAGATGAGAGCTCAATATTCCTAGTTCACGACACATCCAGCCTGACCATACTTGGGTTCTTAAGATCATTTTATGGGAGAAAAAACAAGAGGAAAATAAGAAAACCCCTTCTGAGAATTTGAATTTCACAGAGTGTGTGTAGTCCTTTCATCTTTGTCATTTAAAAAAAGGCATCAGGGTGCTTGGATGGCTTAGTAGATTAGGCGTCTGCCTTTGGCTCTGGTCGTGACCCCTGGGGTCCTGGGCTCGAGCCCCGCATCGGGCTCCCGGCTCAGTGCGGAGCCTGCTTTCCTCTTCTCTCCCTGCTTGATCTCTCTCTCTCTCCCTCCGTTAAATAGAGAAATAAAATATTTTTTTTTTTTTCCCTTAAATTGATATTTATTTATTTATTTATTTATTTATTTTTTTTTTATTTTTTATTTTTTATAAACATATATTTTTTATATACATATATTTTTATCCCCAGGTCTGTGAATCACCAGGTTTACACACTTCACAGCACTCACCAAATCACATACCCTCCCCAATGTCCATAATCCCACCCCCTTCTCCCCAACCCCCTCCCCCCGGCAACCCTCAGTTTGTTTTGTGAGATTAAGAGTCACTTATGGTTTGTCTCCCTCCCAATCCCATCTTGTTTCATTTATTCTTCTACCCACTTAAGCCTCCATGTTGCATCACCACTTCCTCATATCAGGGAGATCATATGATAGTTGTCTTTCTCTGCTTGACTTATTTCGCTAAGCATGATACGCTCTAGTTCCATCCATGTTGTTGCAAATGGCAAGATTTCATTTCTTTTGATGGCTGCATAGTATTCCATTGTGTATATATACCACATCTTCTTGATCCATTCATCTGTTGATGGACATCTAGGTTCTTTCCATAGAAATAAAATATTTTTTAAAAATTATGCTACGTGAAATAAGTCAGACAAAAACAAATACTGTACAACCTCATTTGTATATGGAATCTTTTTTTTTTTTTTTTTTTAAGGAAAGAGAAAAACCTCAACATACTCACAGAAAAAGACAGGAGATTTGTGGTTATCAGAGGGAAATGCAGGAAGGCGGTCAAAACACATAGACGGGGGCGCCTGGGTGGCTCAGTGGGCTAAGCCGCTGCCTACGGCTCAGATCATGATCTCAGGGTCCTGGGATCCAGTCCCGCATAGGGCTCCTTGCTCAGCAGGGAGCCTGCTTCTCCCTCTGCCTCTGCCTGCCGCTCGGTCTGCTTGTGCTCGCTCTCGCTCTCTCTCTCTCTCTGACAAATAAATAAATAAATAAAATATTTTTAAAAAACCAAACAAACACATAGACGTCCAGCTGTAAGACAAAGTCCTGGGAGGCGAAACAGGACAAGACGGCAGAAGCTGCCACCGGTGGCGGGTACATAGGAAAGGAAATAAAAGAGCTGGTCCTTAGTGCTCTCATCCCAAGGAGAAATTTTTTCCCTCTTCTTTTTATTGTATTTCTATGAGCTGATGGATGCTGCCCAAGTTTGTGTGGTGATCATTTCACAACACGCGGAAACCTACCTTCTTGCTTGATACATCTTAACCATATACAGGGATGGAGGTCAATTATTTCTCAGTAAAACTGGGAACAAGTGAACAGATTAATGATGGCGTTGTGGCATTGTTATTCAGTCTGAAAAGGAAACCAAGGCCTATGGAGCGTAAGTGGTTTTACCAAACTATAGACAGGAAATGAAGCCAGTGACGAGCCTCAGCTCTGTGCTCCGCTCTAGCTCCAGTGCTCTGGGCTGTGGCGGGCTCCAGTCACTGCTGTAGATGGGAAACTGAGGCATGCGCAGCTGACGACGGTGGCCCAACAGCTAACGGTCCTAGAGCTATTAAGTAGAAGAGGGAGGAGGGAGCCCACGGTGCTGTGTGCACTCTTCTGTTTCAGTTGCTTATGGTTAAAGAATGACTCTCGGCCCCTTGTGAGTCTCCCTTCCCGCACGTGGCCGGCTGCTATGAAACTGCCTGGCTCTATTGGTTCTTCAGATTTCTGTATGTATTTTATTTTATTTTATTTTATTTTATTTTAAGATTTTATTTATTCATTTGATAGACAGATATCACAAGTAGGCAGAGAAGCAGGCGGGGGGATGGGGTGGCAGAGCAGGCTCCCTGCTGAGCAGAGAGTCCGATGCAGGACTCGATCCCAAGACCCTGAGATCACGACCTGAGCTGAAGGCAGAGGCTTAACCCACTGAGCCACCCAGGTGCCCCTCTATATGTATTTTAGAAGAAACTCCTCCAAGTCCATAACTCTCCCATCACAAATTGGATTTGGATTGATTTAATGTAATAATTGTGTTAGAAAGTCTATCATACTGGTTTTGAACTTCTCATTTATTAATATTGATTTATACATCTTTAGAATATATTTTTAGAATTTTCTCCTTAAAGGTCCTAGCACCGTCTGATTTATTTCTGGAACTTTTATTACCGCGTTGCTGATATCGACTCTTTCTTCCTTCCTGTGGTATTTTCAGTTTTGTTATCGTTGGTGTGAAATGCTGGGTCATCACTTAATGTACTCTTATTGAATAATCAAAGTGCAAGCAGTGCCTGGGATAAAGAACCAAATTACCCCCATCAAAGTAAACTCTTCCAGAAGAACATTTCCTTGGTCATCCCAAGTAGGATGGTACCACCTTGTCCAGGAAGTCATTTCGAGGTACCAGATGCCACTCTCACCTTCTCAGAGTGGTGAGGTCCTACCTCCATCGGGTGGGTCCCAGTGGGAATGACGGCTTTGGGAACCCTCTGGTTCCCAGTCGGAGGGACATGCACACTTCTCGTCTCCACCTGCTCAGGTCTGAGTCTTGTCCGGGCCTCTCCACAGACACCCCAACCTCGTCGCATGATGCCTCCATAAATGACTCTTCTGTTCATGACACTGTATTTTCACCTTGATTTAATTTGTAGGATCTTATAAAGACTTTGCCCCCGATAAGTGGAATCAGTAGGGCCCCTCTGACCTCTGATTCCTTTCTCTACGTGGTGGTTGCACATGCCCATTGGCACTAATCATGGTTCCAGCTTTTGGAAGTATTCCTCAGTTTTCAGAGCTATAAACAACACTCATAGTTCCTTGAATACACGATTTCCAGCTAAAACTGATAGTATATCTTTCTCCGGGTTAAAGGCTACACTGGATGAACATGTACCATGTATAAGAAAACAAGAAGCACATACATCCACAGGAAACGCACATCTGCAGGTCTGCTGACCGTCATCTACTGGCAGAACAGGGATATAAATCTTCCGATTTGTATCCGGAAATCTTCCGGAGATTTTCCTATACTTACTGTGTATGCGATTGTATCTTTTCGTAAATAATAGTAATATTGCGCTTTCCTTGTTACTCTTCGAGCCCTTCCCCACGCCCTATAATGCACTGATCAGGACTTCTCATTCCTTGCTGAGATGGTTTGGTCACAGTGACCCCCTGGTTCCTTCCTAAATTTAATATTTTTGTTGATTTCCTGTACCAGGCTGAAAGGGTTCATTTGCATTCTTAGTCTGATTTTTTTTTTTTTTTGTCATGGCCGCCTACAGGTTATTATTGAATGTTATTTTGCCTTTAGAGAAATGATCATATGGCTATTATCACTCAATAAATTACGTAGTGAATTATGTTGACAGGTCCTCTGATGCTGAATCATCCCCGCATCCTTGATATAAACCCTGCTTGTTCATACTGTATTTTCCCACCACTGCTGAATTCACATCACATCGACTCTCTTCGAGCATACATCCTTTACCAAAATTGACTGTAATTTCCTTTACTGTTTTTTTTTGCATGTCCAATTTTGCTATCAAGATTATAATTATCTCAAAAAATGATTAGATAAGATTTCCCTTTTTTTTATATCAATTCCTTGAAATGTGGAAAACCAGCCTGTTTAAAGAAGAAACAGAAACCTCACAAAGCACCATAAAGATACTCTGCCTCTGACCTTGTTTTCTGTCACTCTGCGTTTTTCCAGGAATACGGCCCTCTGGTTATCAGTCAGACTTCATCCTAACACGTGTGAAGGGATTTTGCAGACATAATCAGAGGCCTGAATCCATTGGCCCTAATGAATGGAGATTACTCAGGTGGTCCCGACCTATTCAGGGAAACCCTTTATAAGCAGGGCATTTCCTCAAGCTGATGGAGGAAGGTGAAGGGAGAAAGACTTGAGGTGTGTGGGACACTCGATTTGCCCTTTGGGTTGATGATGGAGGGAGCCTGTGACAAGGAAGGTGGGCTGCCCCTGGGAGCCAGGAGAGACCCCGCTGGCAGCCAGCAAGGAATGGCGACCTCAGACCCACAAGCAGAAGAACTGGTCTCTCCTTCAGTCCGAAGGAGCAAGGACAGGCATCCTTTGCTCCATCTGCCAGGTGGGGGCCCAGCCAGGCTCATACCTGGAGCTGGGCTGGCGGCACTCTCCGCGCAGAAGTCTCCTGAGGCTTCTGAGCTTGAAGGCTATGAGCTCATAAGCGGGCATTGCTTTAGCTGCGCATTTTATGGTAACTTTGCCCTTGGTAATATAAAACTCCTGGCAGTGACAGGAGAATGTGGGCGTTTGAGGCTTTAACCCCCTTTATATGTGATTGAATTATGAGTTTATTTAGGTATTAGATATGTTACTGAATCTAAATAATTACATTTTATAGACGATTGCCTTTGCAATTTCTGTTTACATAGGTATATAATATATCAGTTTGTAAATAAATGTGAGAATATCCATAAGGTAGTCAGTATTCTAGAAAAGTATAATTATCCAGATTGATTCAAGAAGATTCCTATAAAATACAAATAAACTAATAATCATTAAATAAAATATAATGTAATCAGCATACACACATTTTTTTAAAAAGTTATTACCTCTTTATCGATTTCCTGGGATTTAACAAAAACGTGGGGGATGGAGCCAGGTTTGTCTCCACTGCCCGAGAGGGAGGTCACAGAGAGGTGGCGAGGAGGCAGAGCTCAACCCTGAGGTCCCAGAGCAGAGTCAGAGTCGTCGGTCTGAAGTCCTGCTCGGCAGACACACACGGGGGCTGGATGGAGGCAGAGACAGTGACAGGTGTGTGTGTGTGTGTGTGTGTGTGTACACAGGGAATAGATACATGAGAATATATGTTATGTGTCCCAAATTACATATGTAGAGGCCTGGGTGGTTCGGTCATTAGGGATCTGCCTTTGGCTCAGGTCATGATCTCAGGATCTTGGGATCGAGCCCCATGTTGGGCTCCCTGCTCAGCGGGAAACCTGATTCTCCCTCTCCAACTCCCCCTGCTTGTGTTCCCTCTCTCACTGTCAAATAAATAAAATCTTTAAAAAAACAAAAATTATGTACCTCTCTATAAGTGTAGGTATGTGTGTATGCATGAGATGGAATGCGTGCCGCTTTGGATACATAGACTGACCTAAGGCAAGACAGTCCTGGAAGAAGGACCATGACCTGGATCCTGGTCCCTAATGCCAGAGAGGGAGCCGGGCCTCTTGGGGAAAGGCACTAGTGTGGGGAAAATGAAAGAGAAACACGGAGCATCTTGTGGAATCAGAACAGACATGAGTGCTCCAGAAACAGAAGGACGGAGGACATGAGTCAAAGGGACCCAGGAGCCGACCCGAGGGACCTCCTGGTGACACAGGATGGAGCCGTTTGCACAGTAACAGTAACATCACATCCTATTAAAGCCCAAGACAGAAGCTAAATAGACATGAATTCACATGATTAAAATGTATCAATAAGTGGAAAGGAAAAAGTAAAATCTGCCTCACTGAATAATCCGAAATAGGATGTGTGGCTACTGCCTCCATCCACAAGGGTGGACGGCCTGCCAGCAGCAGCATGAGTGAGCAGCGGGCGGACGCCATGCGGCCAACGGCAAAGGTCAATGTCAGAGGAGCTACCATGTGACTCTCCCGCATCCAGATGTGACAGGACGACAAGGGTGTTTCACGTCTATGGGATTCTTTCAAAAAATAAAAACCAACCTGTAATTTCAGTCTAATTATGAAAAAAAATCAGACAAACCCAAAATTGAAGGATTCTATAAAACACCCAACCAGTCAGCACTCCTTAAAATTCTCAAGGGCATAATACAGGAGGAGCAACCAAGAACCTCCTTCTGGAGAACATCAAGAAAGCATGAAGACCAGATGTAATATGTAACATGGTATCCCAGATGGTTCTGGGCGGAAACGGACATTAATGGAAAAAGAAGAATTTGGGGAACTCTGTAATTTAGTTAATAATAATAAAAAAAAATCATGACTCGTGGTTAGCTCACGTTAGAGATGGGCGTGTGTCGGTGTGGCCACGGGGTCTGTGACAGAGCACGTCCGATGGAGATGGGCGTGTGTCGGTGTGGCCACGGGTCTGTGACAGAGCACGTCCGATGATTCGCGTCTTGTTACAGTCACGACTTTTTGTTCTTTTAAGCCTCCTGTCGCTCCCACTACTTTCATTCTAGTACGGTCTTATTTCCGTGGGTCTGGCCTCAAAGACTGACCGTGTTCTCCTATCGTTTGTTTATGGGGCTGATTTGTCAACACAGTTGTCCTTATGTCCCTCTCCTGCCGTCTACTATGATGCTCAGCTCTCGTCTCTATCACAAATTTCTCCCTCACCCGACAGCTGAGCGCTTCATCGCACCCCAGGGGAAGGACGAGGGAGCTCAAGAATAGGGTGAGGAGAAAGAGGGGCTATGCGTAGATTTGGGGCACATTCGTTGGTTAAAAATGATTTCGTTTAAAATTAACAGATTGTTTCAGTCTCACTACGTTGACATTAGTGAAACTATTATCGGACTCCCAAAAAGATACGCCATGTTATTTTATAATTCATTAAATGCCCAGACATATTCAGACATATTGGGGGAGAGAGAGCTGATTCCACATTTGGGGGAAGAAATGCATAAGATGAGTCTAGAACATCTTATCAGGAGGGAAGGAAGCTATCAAAGAAAGCACAGACTTATCAAAAAGATTCAGGAAGGCACTATCTGGGACTCACAGTGATTACAGAACGGAGCATTGGAGAACCAATAAGGATTGATCATAACACCGAAATACCGACACACATTAAATATGTTTAAATCATAGGCTTATGTTCATTCTCGCCGAAAAAGAGAGGGAGGAAGACCACGACTTATTTCCTCTGGATGACAGTAGGAATCTTATTTATTCTTCCTGTTTTCTTCCTTTTAAAGATTTATTTGTTTATTCATGAGAAAGAGAGAGAGAGAGAGGCAAAGGCGGAGGGAGAAGCAGGCTCCCTGTGGAGCAGGAGCCCGATGCGAGACTCAATCCCAGGGCCCTGGAATCATGACCTGAGATGAAGGCAGATGCTTTACTGACTGAGCCACCCAGGTGCCCTATTTTATTATATCTATTATTCCTTAAATATTACATAGAAAAACACCAAATATCTATCATAATTTCCTGATACATAGGGAGGCTCCGCTTAACCAAATGATGGGATTAGTATCCCAGGGCTGCTGCAACAATGGGTCACAAACTAGATTTCTTAAAATGACACAATGTATTGTCTCATAGTTCAGAGGGAAGAAGTTCAAAGCCAAGGTGCTGTTGGCTGGGGGTGTCACCTCTGGAGACACAGGCAGAAGATCCTTCCTTGCCTCGTCCAGCTCCCGGTGGCTACCGGCAGCCCTCAGCTAACAGCCGCATCACTGCCTCTGCCTCAGTGTCCCCGTGGCCCATCCCCAATTCCCTCTCTGAGTTTCCTCCGGTGCCTCTTAGAAAGTCACGTGTCATTGGATGTAGGTTTCACTCAGATCATCCAAGACGGTGTCAGCTCAAGATCTTTAACCCAATCTCATTTTCAAGACCTTTTTTCCACAATAAGGTGACGTTCACAGTTTCCAGGGGTCAAGACATGGGCTCACATTTGGGTGGGGGGCAGGGTTTAACCTGCTGAAGATGGGAAGGAGTTTCTCCAGAGAAATTTCAGCTGAGAAATTTTTTAAAAGAAATTATAAATTGGAAAATTACTCCTTTATAACACTTTTTGAAATAAGGAATCTAGGTAATATAAATGACCGATGAAACTCAAAATAGGACAACGAGATAGCACGGGAACTCTGAGGTCCCACTACCTGTGAAGTGTTCATGCCAAAATAATAGAATTGATCAGGCTCCCAGATTTATCTAACATTTTAGAGGAAATGAGGTGGAGAAGCAGCGTCAACAGCACCAATGGAATCCAATCTACAAGTCTAGACTAAAAGATATTTTCTGAAGTTAAAGTGCCCAGAAAGTAACTGACCTATACATTAAAAGAGAAACATCAATGGTTATAAAGCATGTATCTGATTTTGCCCTCGACAGAAGTAAGTCCACCCTTAGAAAATTATGATGCAATAGAGATATCGGAAAATCGATTGGATATTTAATGATAATAAGGAGATACAGTTATATTTACATAGAATTATATTTCTGTGTTTGTCTTTAATATGATTTTTATATTTTAGACATGCCTAGTGAATTCCATGGAGATGAAATTATATAATGTTTGAAATTCACTCCAGGGAGTAATCTATGGGAGAGGGGGAGGCAAAAATGGCTAGAGTTGCAAATGAAATGAAGTTTGGCACATGTTGATAACTGTTTAATCCAAATAATGGATGTATGGAATTCAATGTATTAACTTTACTTTGGAATGTTCAATTTTTTCGTAAGAAAAAATTCTATGAAAGCACTTTAAATAAAAACTAACAAAGTAATACAGCCTTACTTAAAAAACAAAAGCATATCTCAATTGTAATTGCTTCGGTGGTTACCATAATTAAGCCTCAACTTTCAAAAGTCCTTTCTGCCTCTGAAAGTGAGCAACTTTGTCTCGGCTAAGTAATTTCTCTGCAGAAGTTGGGTAAATATTGTGTCTGAGTGACTGACTCGTAGGGAAATATATCTGCTGTTTTCTTTCACATATTTTCACCATATATAATGAAAGCATACGCTCTTGCTGGATTTATAGGGAGGTATGTCAACTTTTTCCTTATTTACTTGAGGTGGTTGGCGTAATTCAAAGTGAAGTATCTTTCAGTCTGAGTTATTTGTCACTGGGTACTCATTAGAAGATCTTTAATACAGAAAAGATATGTTTCTTCTCAACATAAGGCTCATTATATCTGACTCCAATATTTCACACTCCCAAGGTCCCAGGCGCCATGTTTTAGGTCATTATCATACGTTCAATCCTAACTCTGTCGACATGTTTCCACACGTGCTCAATTTGGAGAGACTCGAAGATACATACGGGGATGCGGAGAAACCTTCGACCACAGCGACAGGATTATAATTCCGGGACATTCACCTTAGTCTTATGTCACCATCAATTTTGAATAAAAACCGCATCTTTTCTGTCTTCCACTCATTCATACAATGAAAACAAGAAGAGTTGCATGTGGAAGAGGCACGTGCAACGTAGCAGTTAAGAACTTTGAAGTCGGACTCACTCCAACTCAAAACCACCCCAGAACCCCATGGCTTCATTATTAAGACATGGGAACTTGCCATGCAAAACCTTGGGATTCTGATCCTCCCCCAGGATTTTGGGGGGGATAATACCCCCTACAGTTAGGATTGCATGAGGATTAAATGAGATCATGACATAAAAGCCTCCCGTACATACTATGCACACAGCTAACACCAACCACACCAGATGTTGTTACATGCTGTCGGCTGCATTAAGTTGTCTCGAGACAAAAAGACAGATAGATGTCTTTTGTCTTTTGCTTTCCTCAAAGAACTTAATTAAACGAAGACACATTTAAGTGTGAGAAATGCCATCCAAGTACGGCTCCTACATGAAGACCGGCTGCCCAGATCCCCTTTCTAAAGCGACGCTGACGGCCTTGGTGGAGAATTGTGTTCAGTAGAAAGAACCCAGCTCGCAGCCTCTTCCGTGTCGGGCTCATCTTTAAGATTCGTTTTGTCCCAAGTCTGGCTATTCCAGAGCAGCTAGCGTGTGGGACTGGGCCCGGCGTGAGCATCCCGGCCCGCCCTCTTGGTCCGGGTGGGTGAGGTGGCGGCGGGATCGTCTCCACAGATGCCCACTGAGATGCCGGCTCCATCCGGCTTATGTTCACCTCTCCTCTGCCCATGTCCTTCCTGCCTCTCCCGTGAGAGATGCTCGTGTGCCCTCCCCCTCATCTTACTGTCGGACTCCAGAGAGCAGACTGAGGCAGGGTGCACCGGCAGCGATCGGAGGAAGGAGGTAAGGTGGGCTTCGGGTCGGACTCCTCGCGGCGGAGCTGGGTCCCTGCCTGGCCCCTGACAGCCCTTAGCCAAGGGCTACGTAGCTGTCTACAGGACTGGAGCTGAGCTGGTTGTCAGGTTAAGTGCTGAAGAGATGGGGGGAAGACCACTAAGTGCGAAGCGGGGGCGAGACTTTGAATGGGGTGTTGGGGAGGGACGCACTTACACGGGCGTGGGTGGAAGAGGCGCAGACAGGCCCTTCCTCCAGGAGGAAGTTTGAGCAAAACTACAAAGGTTGGACACCTTAGACCATACATGACGAAAACTGAATCTGGCCAGAGAAAAAGCAGGGGGAGAGGCAGCCGTGGACAGGCAGAGGCGAGCTCTCAGGAGGTTTGGAGTCTGCTTTGTGGTTTGTGCTGCCTCACAAAGCTGAAGGCATTACTGTCTGTGTTGCGGTGGCCTTGACTAATCAGCTAGCAGCTACCCTACCGCTGGCCGGTCCTAGGAAGCAATAGGTCAAACAGGGGATTTTTAATTTCCTGTCGATATTTCTAATGCTAGAAGCAGCACGGAATTCCAAGCCGGCACACCCGCCCTGGGTCCGCACGCCCCGGGGTGGCCTGCCGGCATCTCGGCCAGGCCTCGGTCAGGCGGGCTGACCCCCGTCCTCCAGGACCTGCCGCGGACTTGCTCCAGTGACAGGCCCTGGCACACCTCTTACATGATGAAATACGACTGTCGTAGGACATTCCTCAAGGGAGTCATTCTGCACCTGAAGAAATACTCCCATAATCTGTTAATTTTATTTCAGTCACTATTACATTGCTTTACGTTCTTTTCTGATATTTATGATTTGTCTCCTTCCTCCACTCGGTGTTTGCCCAAGGCCGGCCCATCCCCCTGGGCCCGGTGGGGTGATGCAGCATGTGCTCGGAGAGACGCAAAGGGAGAATCAACGACTTTGCTCATCGTCACCCCCCGTATTCCCTACTCTGGGAAAGGAAGCTCGGGGGAGAGTGGGGCGCACCCAGTGTGCGATTAGGGACATGCAGAGCCAGGTTTCAGGTGCGCATTCTGCACGGTGAAGGCCGACTTCCTGTCCCGTGTGCCCGGGTCTGAGCACCATGCTCACCCTCTGGGCTCGGGCTCGGACCAGTGACGCTGGCCCCTGCCCGGCACCTGCCAGCTCTCAGCTCTCTGCTAGGGCGTTGGGGGGAAATCAGACTAGAGTTGTTCTCAAGCAGCCTTAGTCCATGGTCTTATTCTGAAACTACCAACGTCAGGCGACAATTACCAGTCAGTATTCTGTGTGGTCCTAAAGGAGAAGACTGAGTGGGTAATAATACGATTTGTATCTTCTCTTGATGGAAAGACAGCCTTCAAGAAGCACAAAAAAAAAAATAAAGGCAGTGCAGGAGACACTCCAGCAAACACAACCCCGATAGGGCCTAAATCCAGAATAGACCAAGACCTCCCCCAGGTCAGACGTCCTCATCACCCTCACCGTCATCGCTACCGTCCTCGTGATCACGTCACCGAGAGGGCGGGCAGCGAAGCCAAGGGGATTCCCACGGAAGGGGACCTCCAGCTGGAGGCGGGGGCTGGGGGGCAGGGGGCGTACTCTGGTACTCAGGGCTGTCCTGTGTCTTCAGGGACGCAAACCACATGGGAACCTTTTCCAGAAAACCTCTGAATGGTATATTTGGACTCTGAGTTGGTGTGGACGGAGCACGACTGTCGGGCCACACAGAGACCGGTCTCCGCCTGGGGCTCATTTGAACACTCCTGTCCATCGGGCCGAAGACCCAGCGGGGCTGTTCTCCTCCACATGCCGTGCCCGGGGGGAAATCACATCAGACTATAACTTCCCGGGAGAAGCCAGTGGTATTGGGTCCTCCAGTGTCTCCTTGTGTGTAAACAGAACCATTTATCTGTGGGGATCAAAACCTTCACTTATGGCTCCAACCTATGGAGCGGGTGACAGAGAGGGAGGGAGACCTGACTTTTCTGGAGAACCAGCTCCCCCGTGACTCGTTACTTCTGGTGAAGTGTACAACGTGATTTCCACATGAGATAAAAGCCGTCGTGCAATTATGAGAAAAGATTAGGTTCTCACAGTGGTGAGCTTCTGAAGGTGATCACCATTACCCAGAACGCAAACCCCGAGGTGTGGTGGGTTCCGTGATTCTACCCCGACGGCTATGTGTTTGCACAGAGAGAGATTTCACGAAGCCCAGTCCTTTACCTGGGAAATAAATGAACTTTTTGGTGTGTGCTTATGCTTTTTTCTCTGGGAACATTGGAGAACATAGTGTGTTTAAAGAAACAACAAACTTCTGAAGAAAAGAGCAAAATCAAACAGAATGCCTACTTTTTAAAACGAGTTAAATCTTTCCAGTGAGGACTAAAAGCTTCTAATATTTATTTGTTCAGCTCCTTAATTACTAAGCTGGGGATACAAGGTCAGGACCCCAGACTAGGAAGGGACCTGGGGTCTGGCTGCATGCATGCATGGATGAAAGAGAAGGAAAGACAATGTGCATCGGATCCATGTGCTAAAGCAGATTTTTCAATATGTTTTTTTTTCTTGCCATGATAGAAAAACTGGAACACTTAATTTTGAACTTGATGAATCTGTCTTTAAAATGAAATGTGCCTATGTTATTGCTTTATTTTTTTTCAAAGATTTTATTTGTTTGACAGACAGATCACAAGTAGGCAGAGAGGCAGGCAGTGGGGTGGGGGAAGCAAGCTTCTCGCTGGGCAGAGAGCCCGATGCAGGGCTCGATCCCAGGACCCTGAGATCATGACCTGGGCCAAAGGCAGAGGCTTTAACCCACGGAGCCTACTGATTGCTTTATATTTGGGAATAAATCCACACCATCAAATCATTCCTTGTATTTTTGTAGAAAGAAACCAGGGCACAGAAAGAGTAGTTGAAACGTCAGTGACCACACGTGTCTTCTCGGCAGAGCTCAGCCCAGTCTGTGTCTTCTTTTCCTGGTGCGATATCCCGACGTGTGCCCGTGTGTTGAGTCACCGTTAACCACATTTTTTTTTCCTTTAAAAACAAGCTGATGGCTTAGAAGTTGATGTTGAAAAAGTCACACAAGCCCCGCCACGTTGTGCGTCTGTGCTAGCACACACCTCTTGGGAACTCAGTAAGCAGAGCTTCCTGGCAGCACATGAAGAACCGCAGCCCGATGGCTCGACTCTGTCTTGTCACCCACCTACATTATCCCCTTAAGGCATCACATGGAAAATACAGCTCAGTGCTTTGTATTTTAACCAGTCCGAAAGAAACTATCAACTAGAATAATCACATTACTGCAACCCTATGAAATTCAGGCTTCAAAAGGTGAAAAGATAATGAGGTAAGCCCCAAATTAATAATGATAGTAAAAAAACAGCAAGTCCCATGGTTTATGAATCAGACACTGCGCCCAGCACTTCTCACATTCACTGTCTAAGCCTTCTGCCAGCCACATGGGGTGGACATAGCTGCCATCCCATTTTACAGATGAGAACATTGAGGGAAGAGCATCTATATACATTATTTAAAGTCACAAAGTTAGCTTTTGGCAGAACCAGATTTCTAAAGGAGTCATTCTGATTCTAGAATCTGTGACACATACTTAAATGTATCAAACCTGTTACTCTTTGTGAAAGTAAGTCTGATACCCAAGATATGACGTGCCTACGTTGGCCACCGCAGAATTGACAGAATGTCCCAGCCCCTAAAGACATTACCTGCCCCACCAGAGTAGGCTTATTTGCTTATTCTCCCCAAACTCTTTGGTGGGACTACTGATTGCTTTCTCTTGGCGTTCTTTTATCCTACGGCCCCAGAGCAGGCGTCTTCTGGGATGATGAATACATGTTGAATAAAACAGCTTACTGGACAAGAGAGGGAGGATATGGACCCAAACCAAAGAAAGATGCCCACAGACATTTTATACAAAGCATAATTTCAGAGAAGTCTTCTAACACTTAGAACCAATGAATTGTTTTCAAGTACCCGTTCTTTTCTTAGAAACAATTCTGTATAGGATTAAAACGATTTTAGAACAATTGTAAGACTTGCAAATTAAACCCCGTCACTCTCAAAGAAAAATTACCATGTGTTTTTTACACGGGTGCCTGCTAATTTGAAACTTCATTGTAAAATAAAATGCTTTCTTTTTCCCTCAAGAACAGGGACCTGAAGGACCTGTGCGTGCAAAGTGGCTTCACTTTTTACTTTTGGGAACCAGCTCTCCTTGCGAATTAATGTCCAAATACAGTCATCTCTTATACTGTGACAAATTCCAGAGGGACAGACATCATGCCTCTAATTTTTTAAAGTTGTTCCGTAAATCCAGCTGCCCTCAGCACAGGGAGGGCGAGTGAACAGTCTGTTGTGTGCGGGGCTGCCCACGGGGCTCCCGCAGGGGTGGGAGACAGAGAAGCTCTGGATGGACTAGGGCATCGCGAGGCCCCCTGACCCCGGGTCGTCCCGTGAATCTTCACCCGCCCCACTTGGATGACCAGGACACGAGACAGTGACGTCCGCCTGTGGGTGTCTTGCAGGGACAAAGATCAGGCGTTAGGATGTCTGGGGAAGGTTTATTAAATGAATAAGGGACCAAATTTTGGTTTTATTAAACAATAAGAAATTGGGCTTTAAATCATTTTCTCTCAGGTGTGCTACTTAGAGTACCTACTCAGAGGCGAGGGCGAGCTCGGGGGTCCGCTCGCAGCCTTTGCAGCCCAGCGTACCTGGACTCGTCTCCGCTGCAGCTAGTACTGCCATGCATGGACTCACCCTGGAATTTGGTCTGCGCCTTTCTTCCTGGATGTGAGACTTCCTCTAGGCGCCTGGTTTGCTCTTCTTCCCAAACAGTAATCCTAGACAGGGACCTAAAACATCTCGTGCAACCTCCTGAGAGCAAGTGGCTCTGGATAAGCTTCGAGGACGCAGGTAGGTTTAGCGAGACAGTGATGGTGGAGATAAAGGGTGCCAGTCCCGTCCGGGTGCCCCGAAGACTGGGAGAACCAAACAGCACCCCTGCTTCTACCTCTCTTGAGATACAAGATTATCTCATGTTTCCTTGAACTTGGGTCTGCATCTCCCCACCAGACGGGAATGACCGGAGGCTGGTGCAACCTCACGAACCCCCTGTCTACTCCCCAGGCTTTGCTTCCAGTGGTTTTGCTTTGAAAACTTTTCATTAAATGGTTTTGCTTTGAAATATTGATCCTACTATTTTAGATGCAAACAGGTCCACTCACATTCAGAATTCCCTGTTATGTTAAAATAAGGAAATACTATCCCACTGATCAGTAGATGGCAAACTTGCTACACCTAAGTGATGAGGTTTGTTTTTTTCTGTTAGAAATTTCATTGACATTCTGTTCCAAAATATTTAAAGCTCTTTAAATTGGTGGTATACTTAGTTTGTGGTAAAACTGACCCCTCCCTCTGAAAGATGTGCACATTTATATCAAAGTTCCCATCTTTAAGATACTGTAGAAAGTATCTCCATTCGTATAAACGAATGACACGCTTTCCACTGACAACATAAGTCGGGGTTTCAATTCTCACTAATTAAACCTTTTTCTCATTTTCTTTCAAAATATCATCTCCAATACTCACCACACATACGATTTCCTATGATTACCAGAAACAGCATGAAGATCTGCTTGCCATGACTGCTTCATTCTTTCCCTACGCTCAGGGCACGGTTTTTGTTACTGCATTAATATTTTGTAACCAAACATAAACATAAAATTAATATGTTGAGATTACCTACATGGAAGTAGCATATCAGCATTCAAGAAAAGACAAAGGGAATTAAGTTCTTAAAAAACAAATTAATATGATTGAGAAAATCACCAGGCAGCCTGAAGATTTATGCATTTTAATTGACTGTGATGGGAAATACATTTTGGGTATTGCGGTGTTTTCTCTTTTCTCAGGCTTTTGACAGTTTGCAGTGTGGCCCAAAAAGAAATTGCGACTTTTCCCTGTTGTTAAATAGTAGTAATTTCCTCTGAATATTTTAGCGGTCTGCGCTGAGAGGACCACCTCACAGCAGAACACACACTTTCCTGTGTGTAAAGTGTACACACAGGAAAAAAGTCACAGCAGGGAAAGGGGGCTTGCGGCAAACACGGAGATACATCAGGTTTCGCTCTTGTGGGATGCTGAAGAAAGGCTCTGGGTGAAGGTCAGGGTCCAGCTTAACTATTTTGGAAGACACCCTAAAACACAGTGACATGAAGTGATAATTCTTTTAGGACAATCCCAATCTTGTGGGTCAGTGTTGTAGGCAGGACACAGCATGAACGCTGCCCCTGGTCCGGGCAGCGGGAGGTGGCGCTGGGCCAGATGCCTTCCAGCTTGCCTCTGTTGAGTCTGGGATGCTTAAAGAAACGGTGTCTCTATGGTTTTCTCTTGTTTGTTTGCTTTCATTGTGGTTCTGATTTGCTTTTCCTGGTGCTTAGTTAGTGCACTGCTGGTGGGAATTTTAAAAATGGTGTTGTTAACTATGCAAACAGTATGGTGGTTCCTCAAAAAGTTAAAAGTAGAACTACTATCTGACCCGGCAGTCCCACTCCTGGTTGTATATCCCAGGAAATGGAATCTGGATCTTTTGTTGTTGTAAGATTGTTGTTGTTGTAAGATTTCCAGGGCAAGAGAGAGCACAAGCAGGGGGAGCAGCAGACAGAGGGGGAAGCAGACTCCTTGCTGAGCAGGGAGCCCGATGCGGGACTCAATCCCAGGACCCTGGGGTCATGTCCTGAGCCGAAGACAGACGCTTGACCCGCTGAGCCCCCTGGGTACCCCAGTGAAATCTGGATCTTAGAGAAGTGTCTGTCCACCGTGTTCACTGGAGCATTCGTTAACCACAATGGCTAAGTTATGCAAACAACCCAAATGCCCATGGACAGATGTGCAGAGAAAGACAATGTGGCTCATACGTACAACAGAGTCTTATTGAGCCTTATAAAGAGAAGGAAACTGCGCTGTTTGTGACAACACAGATTGTGCTGAGATAAACCAGGCCCAGAAGGACGGACGCTGCATGATCTCTTACGTGTGGAATCTAAAATGTCAAACTCATAGACGCAGAGAGGAGAACCATGCTTGCAGGCCAGGGATGGGCAAAATGAGTTGTTGTTCAGTAGACATAAAGTTCAGTTTGCGAGATGAACAGATTCAAGATCACCGTCTACAGCACAGCGCCTATAACAACACAATGCTGTATGCTAAAGTCTTAGGACGGTAGGTCTCATGTTAAGCATTCTTACAACACAACACAACACAAACCCAAGAAACAAAGTGGCACAAGGAAACTTTCAGAGGTAATGGTTGTGTCTGTTACCTTGATTGTTGTGACGGCTTCAGGGGTCTTTGCATAATCCAGTCTCATGGGAAGGCGTACCGTGAGAATGTGTAGTTCTTGTAAATTGGTTGTACTTCCATAAAGTTGCATAGAAAATTGACTTTTTCACTCATGTATCCAGTGCCTGGGCTCTGCATGTGAGTCCTTGGTGCTTTCTCCTGGCTCCCACGTAGCTGAACGTACCCAGAGCCTCGCTTCACTCAGCGAGCACGCCCAGATGCCGGGGGTGGTGTAGGACTGCTTAGGACCGAGCCTTGAGACTCCCAGGGTCTCCTGTCTCCTATAACCGATTGGGGAAGAAGAAGCACGAAGGCCAGACCCAATCTGAAGAAAGGAAGACTAGACTTCTCTTCCTCGGCGGACGATGTAGCAAGGAGTTTCCAGCCATCTTGAATCTACCAAAATAAGTACAAAAAAGGAAGATTCAGTGAGTTCTTAGGGAGATTAGAATTCCAGAGACTTTCAGCCTAATGCATTGGACAGTATCATTTTATATGGAAAATGGACAGATGGGATCTTCTGCGCTGCAGGTGCGAACACCATGATGTGTTCTAGCTAGTGAAGGCCTTGCCAGGACACACGTCCTCTCACGTGCACCAAAAAGGAGCAAGTGCGGGGGCTGGATTTCATCGGTCACAGGCCTGCAGGGAGCACCTGCCCCTCCTCCTCCTCGGCCTAGCTCAACTTTCTCACCGATGGGAAAAGCTGCAAAGCCCCCACCTCAGGCACATTTCTGCCCTGTCCTTTTGCAAATCAGAGTGGGTGATTGTGAAGTGTGTGCATATGAGGTCATCACAAGTATATATGTTTCTACTCATTAATTCTAATAAAGAGGGTATTTTTGTTATAATCTAATTTGATGCCATCCATTCTTATTTTATGAAAAATGCTCCTTTACGTTAGACGTGTCCATCGCAGTCTCAGATCAAAGATCAATCACACGAAATCCTCGGAGAGGTTTGGGATGTGCTGCAGTGGTCCACGACTAATGACACAGGTTGTTTCTAACTCCCATACGGGCCTTCAGAGGCGAGGCTCTTCTAAGCAGAGTCTTACCTGCCTCCCTCTTGTCTGGATCCAGAATGGGATCTATTTGTAAACATCGTGTGTATACCGGAGATGACGTTTATATTTTATACAGTCTTTACTTTTTCCCTAAGTGAAGACTGAGCAGTAACATTTTTCTTATTCAGTAAAATTCACATTCTTGAGAGACTTACTTTTGGGGGATATTATCTTAACTGATGTTGAGAGCTTACAGTTTCTTCTGATCATAAATGCTGTCTACCCTATGCAGTTCTTGAGCACTGGAAGATAATGGCCAATTATAATAAACTACAGATAAAAGAAAATGTCTTTTAAATATATATAAAAAAAATTAGGGGGGCCTGGGTGGTTCAGTGGGTTAAGCCTCTGCTTTCAGCTCAGGTCATGATCTCAGAGTCCTGGGATCGAGCCCTGCGTCGGAGGGGTCTCTGCTCAACAAGGAGTCTGCTTCCCCCACCCCCTGCCTGCCTCTCTGCCTACTTGTGATCTCTGTCTCTCTCTGTCAAATAAATAAATAAAATCTTTAAAAAATAATAAAAATAAAATATATCAAAAAACATATATTATTAAAATATGGAGAGCTTATTCTCAGCTCTGCCTTTATATACTTTGGGATTGAGCGCAGTGTAACTGGAGTGATTCATGCACGTCGGTTCAGCTACGGTGGCAATGCTTGTCGGCCACAGAGCCTGCCATCCGGTCCTGCTCCGATGGAAGTTCCAACACTCTCGTTCTGTCTTTTATAGAAATATCTCACGTGTTTAAAAAGTAATTGTCAGATCCTTGATAAAGCCAAGCAACAACTTAAGAGGCGGCGACACATCTCTAATATGAATGGTAGCGTTTTGTTTCGAGTCCTGTTTTCTAACCGGTGTACTTTGGGTTCAAAATCTGGGCGTCTTGCAAACCTGTGAAGAAAAGATCTCCATTGGTGTGGATTGTAACTGCCGGGTACATCCTGGAACTCCAAATGACCATGCACCAGATGTGAACAGGGTCGCTCACGCTAGTTTCTTGCAGTGAAATGACATCTAACTTCCTCTGAATGATCCGAAGCGGCCTGGAAATACACCCGGCGGTGGGAGGTCAGGACGGCGTGGAGTGCCTGTACGGCACCATCTCACCATCTCCTCCTTTGAACTCTTCTTCCCAACCTGAACAACTGCAAAGGGTAAGTGTAGGTACAAGAGAACTTAAAGACAGGCGTAAGAATCAGTCGGCATATTGTAACATTTGCATTACGGAGAGTTGTTCCAGACTCCGTTTATCAGAGGGTAGAACGTCGGTAAGGGTCCTTGCGCCTGCTCTTAGGCAGCACATCAAGTCGTAGCCTCCAAGCCAAGTTTACAGCCCTCTGGCCCTGGACCCCCTGCAGGCTTCCAACTTCGGATGCCGCTTCCTGCCCTCCCCGAAAGTCCAGCTGGACCACTGGAACTTTCACTTCTGCTACTTGGTTATCACCGAGCATTTTCTCAACCTCAGGGGGTCGTTCACAATATTGCCTCGATTTGTGAAGAAATGAGCCACGTAGAGGTGTTTATTGTATTAATCTGGAAATGCAGGGCCTCGCATGAAGGAACTAACTTGGCCTGGGGAAACCTGATCTTTTACGGAAATGGAACGACACGCTGGTCCCATCTCGGGAGCCCTTCCTGCATCCCACGCCGCTGCTGAGGCAGTGTGTATGTTAGCCTGATTTAAGCCACCGTACAATCTTTTGAGTTCAAATGCCTGTTAACCTAATCTTGAGGTTGAGGAAGGGATCCCCAAGGACAGAAGCTGGCATTTAAAGGAGGATTTCTGAGCTTCAGTTGCTTGTGCTGCTGGACATTCCCTCTGCAGAACTTTCACAGGGTCCAGACTGCTGCGCCAGCATCACCTCCCAGCACCCTGTTTCCGTAGGTCCTGGAAACCGGGCCTCATGGGTTTCCCTTTCTTTGGAACTGAGGAATGAGAATTTGGCCGGAGAGAGCCCTGGGCTGGAGAGGACTCGTAACGTCGATGTCCTCCATGATGTATGTGGGGGGGTAAGACTGCAGGGAAGCTTGTGCACAATATGAGCTACGTTTTCCGGGGAAAACAATACCTGAACGCTGTTTTCCACTTGCTTTTCTTTCTTCTTCTTCTTCTTCTTTTTTTTTTTTTTTTTGATAATTTAAGGACTTGTTTAATTTTAATTTTTTTTAAACCAGTTTCATTTTCTCCCAGTTGATAGAAGCAGGGAAGGAGAAAATTTTTAGCTCGAAACAGTTATTAATTTGGATACACAAAGATGGAAATATAACAGGTTTGCTCAATTCTAATATGTATGATCTCTAAATAGTGAGAAGAATCTACCCTTGTTGCTATAGTAACTAGAAATTTTCTTCTATATCTTTATTTTTTTTTTAAACACCGGATTCAGGTGCAATTTTTTTATAGTTTGCTTGCCAACCACAAAATTTCCCCTCCAACCTACCCTGCATGGTTTCTCTCACAAGGTTTGTGGGGTGACAGGGACCACTCTGAAATGTGGCAAGACCCACTTGAATTCATATGCATGTATGGCCACGTGCAGATCTGAAGACATACACAAAATTAAGTAAAATGGTACAATACCATGGTTCACTCCCAAGTGATTTTTACCCAGTCACATTTAGGGGAATGGAAAGAAAAATGAGGGAGATATAAGGAAATTTGGTAAAAAAAAATAAATTAAAATGTGGAGGGTCTCTTCAAATATAAGGAAATCCACATTGTGTGAAAGACATTTCAGCTGGCATTATCTAACTCTTTTTTTTTTTTTTCTAGTTAAGATTCCCAACATAAAGGACCATGCCCTTGGAACAAGCGACTTTTACTAACTCTCCTGCAATCTGACCTTCTCAGCGTCTGAGACTTTTCTCTGGATTTGCGCGTTCATTCTAAAATGTTAGGGAGTATCTAGCCCATGTCAGATATGTTGGTTGTCCTGAGGCCATAGGACTGAGGGACACAGGCAAGGTAACCACACCAGGGAAGCCGCTAGGCTCTGCCCATCACCGTGGCCTTGGAAACTTCCCCCTCACACCAGCCCCCAGCAGACAGCTGGACCCTGTGAGCAGAGATTTGCTGCAAGTTCCAGCAATGGAACTCATAGCTGTTAATGTCGACACGAAAATATCCTCCTGCTACGCGAGTGTTTACTTACGGGGAGTCGGTTATAGGCTACTACACTGTCCTGGTGTGTATCTACGTTGGCCATGGTTAGATCCCTGACTGAGGAAGGAACAATCCTCCCGGATTACTTCAGAGCAAACTCAGGCACACAAAGTAAAGGAAATCCAGCCCCAATTTCACGGAGCCCACCAGCATGGATGCCCCAGGCCTCGCTATTTCTGACATACCAGCTGGCCTCCCGCAGAACGCCGCACAGGTTGATCATCAAATCATGTCTCTGTTCCTCGACCCCAGCCAAATTCTTCTTCCTCTGAGCCAGGGCTTGGGATAGGCTGCATCACTGGCACTGCTGTGGGCTCGCCCATTTTGAGCTCGAGATATGTTCTGAGCGCTGGACTACATGCTGTGTTTGCCTGCCAAGCCAATAGTGAGACACACTTGGTAAATGGACACCGGGGGACACAGAGCCCAAGGGATCTCCACGATGCAGCCTGTGGGGCCAGCACTCTCGTTCAGAGCCACGGGCCTCTGGACTCCGCATCCCAGCACCTCAGAGGCCTCTTTTCCTCCTTCTCTTCTGGTGTCTTCCCATCCGGTAGCAAGTTGCACCAGGTGGGTCATCCCAACTAGAGCAGATGGCGCCTTCCCGCTCACCGATGCGATGATGGCTGATGGGGGTTCTAAGACCAAGTCCGTTCGCGGCCTGCCTTGCCTCACCGTGACTCACCCCGGACTCCTGCATCCTTTCCTCGGTGTGCTGTGTCATCTCTGTCTCCATGGCAGCGTCTCACTCGACACGAACACAGGCTATAGCAGCCCTCAGCATCGTAATTAAGAGAATCCTCCCTGGTCTCCGTGAAATCCTCCATGCATGGCATCCTCTCTAGACTCCAGAAACTTCTCGGAAGACACTTTGATAACCCCTGTGGTGAGCTCAGAGGTCCGTGAGAATGCTGACCATGCTTCTGAGCATGGCTGGCCCAGGGGAATCAGAGTCCTTCCGCACGTGCACTGTGATGTGTTGGCCCTGCACAGAGTCCAGTGTGGGAGGGCCTGTAGGGCAGAAGTCCGGTCTGAGCGGTCATGGTTGGACCTCCTTCTGGCTCCATGGGGTTCACCTACCAGCCTGAACCAGGCCAGATCTACCAGGCTCCTCTGCCCTCATTGGTTTCTCCATATCCACCTCTCGGCTGGGTATCTTCTGCCTCCCCACCTGGAAGTATTAGTGTTCAGGCCCCAGGTGCTGGCTCTGCCCAGGTCTCCTCCATCTCATCCACGCGTCATGTCTGCTCCAATTTAAGGACCCCGAGTGACAGGACGCCATGACAGCACTCTGGCCCCAACCTGAGAAGGAAAGGGGCAGAGTTGACACTCAGCGCCAATACCTCATCAGCCCGGATCCCGAAGCTCCTGAGACGTGAAGCACAAGCTACAGTGTGGACAGGCCATCGAGGGAACCTCCAAGAAAACTACAGAAACAAAGACCACCCAGACTAGAAAAACCATGACTATTTCTTCCGAGCATGCTACAGTGTGGGAATCACTTTGGCTCAGCAGAGACTCAAAGGCAGGCAGGGGATGGGGGCGCTTCCTGGTGAAAACGGAGGACGTGAGAAGCATGTTCTTCCTGCCGTCTGCTGGCCAGGGTTGCTGGACGGCGGTGTCCTCTGCATTGGATTGGGAATGCATCTGGCATTCTCTGGGTGGTCCTGAGTCGTCAGCAGGGGCGGAAGCATAGGGGAGCTGACAGTCACAGACTGGGTTTGACCCCTCCAGGCTGATTGTTGCAGCAGGTGTGGGTCAGAGCTCCATGGCCCTACGGGGTCTGGCCATCTTCCCTGGGATTCAGTTGTTCTGTCTCTTCCAAAACCCAGACTCACCTCCAGCTCATTTCCCTATTCAACTTCCCAATGTTAACCTGGAAATTTTAACTCTTGATTTGATGCTATCTTTTGAAACTTGCCCCTTTTCCAACCCTTCCTGGGGCTTGCAAAGCCCTACGCATGCTCCCATCCAGGGAGGTCACAGACACACAGAGGTCTCTCTCCTCCTCCAGCCGTGGCTGCCCCTTCCACCAAGCAATGCTGCCGGCTGTTCGCACACACGAAGCCAGCTCTCGGCTCTGAACCTGATACCCGCTCTTCCTTCCACCTGGAATCCCCTTTCCCTTCCTGGGTGTCCACATGGCTCTTATCCCATTGGTTCTCTGCTCAGATGTCAGCCCACGAGACAGACCTGCTTCGTCCCATTCCCCAAAGTCGTGCTCCCATCCCTGAGTCTCTGTCCCAGCACTGATGCTCTTGTAGAAAGACTTGTCTTTCTACATTAAGATGAAAGACTTGTCTTTCTACATTAAGGATGCTCACAGGGAGTGCCTGGGTGGCTCCGTCAGTAAGACGTCTGCCTTTGGGTCAGGTCATGATTCCAGTCCTGGGCTCCTTGCTCAGCCGGGGGCTTGCTTCTCCCTCTCCCTCTACCTGTCACTCTCCCTGCTTGTGTTCTCTTGCTTTTTTACTTTTGTTCTCTCTCACATAAATAAATTTTTAAAATAAACAAAATTTTAAAAAAGAGAGTTCACACGACTATCTCCACCATAGCATAGAATGGGCATCTTAAATTTAATCTGTCCAAAGTCAAATTCCTGATTTCCCTAAACCCGGACCATAGAACCATCTTTGTCCGTGAATCTCCCCATCGGACAAGCCCAGCTTGCGTTGTCCCGGCCACGGTCTGACCTAATCTGCATGGAGAGGGGCCGCGAGTGCTGTATAAACACAACCAGAACTACGTTAAACACCAATCAACCCATTCTGCTGCCCATGGCCTGTGTGTGTCTGTGGCAACAGAGACCCGTGAAATGGAACCGAGCACATGGACTGAGCCTTTGTAGAGACTTGTGCTTAAGTAATCTGAAGGAGCCAAGAGGGTGCGAGGGACAGGACGTAGAGCGGAGACCCCTTAGGTCAAGTGCAGACAAGCACAGACACAGGCAGACTAAGCCCGGCAGACTGTGCTGCAGGCCACGGTGCTTCTCTCTGCAGACCCAGCAGCTGTGGGGAAAGTCGGGGGCAGGGATCCAGGCTCGGCCGCGTTGCTTCCCTCTCCCTTTCCTCTTGCAGCATTTCTTGCTGCTCAGGCTCTGCTGTCACTGCTCCGCGCCATGACCCCGGCTTACATCTGGTCCTTACCCTGGCTTCCTGCCCGCTGACACCAGGACTGCGGTGACAAGGACCCCCCCCCCCCACCCCCGGCTCATGGTGCTGTGGTGATTATGGGAATAGCTTACTAATTCCCGTTCCTGTGGGCAATGTTGACCTCAAATGAGAAAGTCGGGTGATGGCAGCAGGTGAGTTGGGGCAATGGTCTGGTAAAACGGGGCTTCCCCAGCCCCTCAGCTCTTACCAGCTGCTCCCGGGGCTCTGGAGCGGGCCGTGGGGTGTGGGAGAGGAACCGCAAAGGGTAGCTGATGGCAGCCGTCAGCCTGCAGGCCTCAGCCTCTCCGCAGCCTGCCCACGGGGCAAGGCCTTCTCCAGTGTGGCTGTGCGTTTTGCGCTCTCTGAAACAGTCACCAGCACAGGCTTGCCAGTGTCCCCTTCAGAGCACTGTGTGCGACCAGTCAGGACACGGGAAAGGTGTCCTGTGTGCTCATTTCATAGAAGATAAAACATAAAGGTATTTCTTTATTCTTATTTAAAGGGGATCTCTTTGTCCTTTTATGTGAGTTGGCGATCTACAAATCTCGTGTGCTTTCTCTTTAATCCTACGGAGAATTAAATCCCCGGTTCCTGATAAAAATCTCTACAGCTAGCAACTGAGGTGAAAACCCCATTTGAAACCATTAACCTTGCCTGAAATAGATGTATTTAAGGAACAGCAGAACAGGTATCTTAGAAGAAAAGCTAACGAGTATTGACTAGAAATTGATTTCAAACCTTTTCCCTCTTTCTGCACGTTTTATGGCTATAATAAAATATATGAGATAGGAAATATGCCGGAGGGATTTAGTTTCCCAAGGAATTAATTTTAATTCTTAGTATATATGAGCAAAGAACAATGGCTTTGATTTTTTTGCTTGATTTTTTTATTTCTTTTTAAAGCTCTTTCTTCCAAGTCATGATTGTTTCCTGATTAACAAAGTCAAAACTTGTAGTCGCTGCCTGGGTCAACCACAGACTTGTTTTTTCCACACAAGGTGTTTACATAACATTCAACTTTCTGCCTTTTCATTACTTCTGTGATTTTTTTTTTCTTTACATTTCTGAAACTCCCGGCAAGTGGAGAGCAAAACAGAATGGAGAAAGGGAGTGAGAGAGAGAGGGAGAGGCCGAGAGAGGGAGAGATGAATGAAGAGAGAAGAAAAGGTGCAGCCAACAAGAGTCCTTTCCAGAACCTGAAGGTCCCCAGGGTCCCAGTCCATAGAAACGCATAGTTGGAACAGACCAACACGTCTACGGGCCTCTAGAAGCCACAGAAGGCAGGTCCTTCCACACGAGACTTGAAGAAAGATCCGAAAAGAGATCCAGTGTCTCTCAGCCGTACACCCAAACCCAACCATCAGTGTAGCACATTTGTTTGAAGGTTGGCATGTGTCAAGTGCAAACTTCCTTGGGAAACGTAAGCTGGTGAATGGATTAAGAGTTTAGAATGGGGCTGATTTGGCAGATGTTGTTCTGTTGAAGCAGTGAAGGGAAGGTGCGCTTTTATAGCTCACTCACGCCGGGTAAGGGAGGAAAACCGAGGTGACATTCCCCTGTTCGTCGGCAGTTGAAACTCTCGTGCAGACAGCTGAGTCTGTGAGCTCGGACAGGGAGTCCTGCAGACTTGTGTTCTCAGCACTGGGTGCTGGTCCTGATGGAACGGGGTAAGATCCCTGGGGTCATGACTATCAGTAGAAGACAGAGGAGCTCGGGGGGGGGGGGACTGAGGGTTACAAATATTAAGAGATCAGAGAAAGAAAAACCCAGCAGCGTGCATCCCAAACGGAAGCAGTGTGTGTGCAAGAGAACATGAAAGATGCATTCTCCAGAAAGCCAAGAGAGAAAGTGTTGGGATGAACAGAGAGGGTGAATAAGGTTTAACTGGGAGAGAATAGGAAGCTACTTCTCCTGACCAACCAAATCAATGAGCTTCGCCAGTGGACAAGAATTTTGTTCACACAGAAAGGAAGCTGAATGTGTCAGTGAGTCGTTGGATCCATTTACAGTGGAGACATGGTTGGTTGTCTCTCTCTGGGGGCACGATCTAACAGGGGCCTTCTTTTTACATTACAAGAGACGGCTTTTTAACCCAACAAAAGAATCTTGAATGGAGTTTCTGAGATTAACTGTTAATTAATAATTAGCATAATTAATTAAATAACATAATTAATATGCTCTTGTAACCATTTCTGAATTGTATTCCTCCAAACCACGCAAGGTCTTCTGGGGCTGGGACTCCGTGTATCTGTACCCTACAGTGTCCACGCCTAGAAAGTCACGAATGCGTGTGAAATCAGTCACACCCTCAGTCTGTCAATAGACTTGAGTTTAAAACAAAAGATAAATCTAAAGACATGATCTCATCAAGAGAAAGCACTTAGAACATTCTGAGGTTGATTTCAATGTGCAGATCCGCGGGCATCTCAAGCCCAAGAACCTACCTGAACCTACCTTTCTGTCATTTGGACCAAGTTAAGACAAAGGGTGTGGAGGGCATGGGCTTCCCTGTCTCTTGACTTGAGTTCATCTATTTTATTTCTAATTAGATTATAGAGACTTACAAAGATTGACATTTCTCAGAAATTCAGAGAAAGAACGTGGGTTCCAGAGGTCGCCTGGGTGAACTCCCAGCTGGATCCCCGGATAACACTTGAATAATTTCTACAAAGAGTGAATCGTCTCCAGCTATGGGCCTCTGTTCGCACCCCTTCATGCACCTCATTTGGCATTCAGAAAAAGATTTAAATTAAATTAGAGAGTTCTTAACAATCTTGAACTAGGCATTTCAATTTACTTTTTAACTCTTCCAACTACTCAGATTTGTCTGCTCTTCAAGATACTTACTTAAGGCATTTTCTTTCCTTTCCGTGGTGATTTTGGCAGGAACCTTTCACTTCCAACTTACACACCCTACGCTGGACTCCCGGTGTTTGAAAAGCACACACTGGACCCTTAGCACATGGAGGTCTCCAAAGGTCAAGAAGCAGGACCCGTACCATCTCCGTGTGCAGATGCAGGCTTTAAGGAGTCAAGCCCACAGTTTGGAGATGTCAGAGCTGCCCCATACCCTTTTAATAGAAGCTGGAATTCGAGATGGCGTAGAAATGTTTGAGCTTCCGTAACTTTACCAGTCACAGAGAGTTAAAAGAAAAATTTCCTTTTAAATTATGAACATCCTGGCTTCCAACAGCCTTCCTAGGCTGGATAAAGAAATTGCCTCTTTCTCTGCAGACCTCATGCTGGGTCTGAACAAATGCTCTGATTTCATGTAAATAAATGGCTTAGTGGGTTTTATCTTACTTTGTATCATAAGTAGAAAAAAACTCAGAGAGCAAAGGGACACAGGCTAGCCAGTTAAAGATACAGTGTAAATCAACACTCATGAGTGCTTCTGAATAAACAACTATTGTGCACAGGAGGCCAAGATAGAGAACTCTTAGTTGATTTAGGAGAGAGGCCTATACCTATGGCACCTTAATTTCACAAAAACAGGCTTACACATATGACAGCTAATTAAAAGAACAGGTTAATGTACTCATTCACATTTATGTCACAGGAAAGCTCGGAAAATATTCTAAAAACATATCTAATAGATAAACTCGTAGAATATGATTTCTCATTAGGTACTGACCATTTTTAATGTTTCACACAGAGTGTCGGTCGTTCAGTGATCGTGGCGTCTGCTGTGAGAGCCACTGTTGATCACGAGATAGCCCGTAGGCGATCCACGCCTTCACCGATCCGGTCTCCAGAAGCACAACATTCGTGCAGTGCTCCCAGTAGTCTGGGGGCCATCAGGTCGCTAGAAGTTGGGAGGTGTGGAGACATGGACCGGTGTAGGTCCTTCTGATGTCTCCCTTTCAGTTTCAATGTGTATTTATAAATTTTGCTCTGGTACAATTCTAAATGCATCAAAGCTGCAATGATAGTAATAAAAAAAAAAGTCATATACGTTTAACCAGATTCAGATTCACATATTTGCCTTTTCTTTTCCATACTTTTCTCTCCTTCCTACACACACACACACAGAGACACACACACACAGACACACACAGACACACACACACACAGACACACACACACAGACACACACACAGACACATAGACACACACAGACACACACACAGACACACACACACAGACACACACACAGATGCACACACACAGACACACACACAGACGCGCACACACACACAGACACACACAGACACACACACACAGACACGCACACAGACACACACACACAGACACACACACAGATGCACACACAGACACACACACACAGACACACACACAGACACACACAGACACACACACACAGACGCGCACACACACAGACACACACATGTATGCGCACATACGCATTTTCTGAACCTCTTGAGAAAAATTGGGAACATCATGTGCTTTTCGCTGAAAGTTTAGTGCATTTTTCCTAACAACAGGGGCGTTATTTTCCATGATCTAAGGGCCAGTCTCGGAAACCAGTCTGATCTAATATAGTTACCCGCTCCCCGTGACTCAGTTGTCTGAATGATGGCATTTGTGGCCGTGTCCCTAATGTTCACCTCCAGCCTCTAGACTCAGGACCCAACTCTCTTTTAATGTAGGAAATTGCCTTAAACTTTCCTCATCTTTGTCTTTGATGATGATGGTATTTTCCAGGAATATAGATCATTATTTTGCAGAATGTGCCACAATTTAGATTTGCCTGAAATTTCCTCAGGTACAGAGAGAGATGGTGAACTTTGGCAAGAAACTACAAAGGTGGTGTTGAATATTTAATGTATCCCACAGGGGGGAACATGACGCCTTTTATCCCAGGATTGGAGATACTAGCTTTGATATCTTTCCTGACATGGTAAAAATATAAAATAATAATTTTCCCCTTTTGATGAATACATGACTTGTGGAAAGATAATTTGAGATGATGTAAATATCTTGTTTTGCTTCATATTTTCACCAACTCAGTTCAGCCTTCACGGATGGTCTTCTAAATTCATCACTCCTCCATATTTATTAGATGATAATCAATATTAGATGGGATACAGGTTTTGTATTTTATTCAGCTTCTATTTTGTATCTCTTTCATCCAAAGGGATGATCTTTTACTGTTATTATTTATTTTATGTTCATATTTTCCCATATGTGGCCACAAGGATCCCTTCAGCCAGTGTCCAGGTGTTTTCAACATGTCCCCTGATTCACTGAAAAAAATTTTTTTTTTCTTCAAGTATTTCCTCACCTGGGTTATGTAAGGTATGATGTCACTGATATCTGGGCTGGGTCCGTAATTCAGGAACTGTAACTGTTTTCTGTCACTACTCTGTAGATTTTATTTTACCATCTTTTAGCTTCTGGTGTTGCATAGGATAAGTGTGAGTCTGATTACTTTTCTCTTTTGTAAATAACTGATTTTTCTACTTGAAAACAAGCACAATTCCTTTTCCTTAATGTTCTCTCTCTCTCTTTTTTAGTAGTTTTTTTCATTTATTTATTTAAGAGAGACAGAGAGAGAGAGAAAGAGAGAGCAAGCGCACAGAGGGAGTGGGAGAGCTCTCCGCTGAGCAGGGACCCCGATGCGGCTCCATCCCAGGACCCTGGGATCATGACCTGAGCCGAAGGCAAACATGGAGAAAAGCAGTTGTGGGCTCAATTGTGTTCCTCTCAAAATTCATATATTGATGACCGAACCCTGGGACCTCAGAATGTGTTGTATTTGGAGATGGGAACTTTAGAGAGGTGATCCTGCAATCTCTCTGTGCTCATTTTTTAGACTTAAGAGTACTTCTACAGATTTTTTTTTTAAGTTCCATATAAAGAATTAAGTTGTCTGTAAGGAGACAAATTGACTTCTCCTAGCTGGAAAGTACTCCATCATTCATATCTGTAAGCCGTGTGTGACATTATAGCACATTATAGCACATTATAGCATTAATTACCATATTAGGTCTAGTTTTCCTGAAGTTGCTGTTTATCATACTATGGGGTTTCCCTTCTGTTTTTAACCTGCTGAGTTTCTTATCATGAAAGGATTTGCAGTTTTGTCCGTTACAATTTGTGCAGCTATCGAAGGGGTCATCTGATTTTTCATCGGTAATCTGTTAATATGGTGGATTGCATTGCTTGAAATTTTAATGCTGAGGCAGCCTTGCAATCTGGAATGAATCTCATCTTGCTATCATTTAATTATATTGCCACATTAAACTTCGTTGAGGAATTCTAAGGCAATGATCAGGCAGAAGACTAATCTATGCTTTTCTTTTCCTATAAATTCTTTATCTGGTTTTGGTGGTGGCGAGTGTTGCCTCATAAGAGGGGTTGGGAATGTCTCTTCCTCCCTCATTTTATGGTATTTTTGTTTGTTTGTTTGACTAGAATTGGTACTATTTTCTCTTTAAAATTATTTTAGACTTCAATATAATCATCCGGACTGGAATTTTTTTATTTTTTAATAGAATTTTTTATAGTAGATTCAATTATTTTAGTGGACATAGATCTATACAGGTTATCTATTTTCCTTCAGTGAAGGTGGTAATGTGTGTCTACCAGGAAACCAGTCCATCTCACCTAAAGCGTGGAATTTATAGACATAGTTATTACATATTGTAACAAATCATAATTTGGTCTTTTACCTTTTTCTTAGCGTGGCTAAAGGTTTATCAATTTTATTGCTCTTTCAAATGACCAAGGTTTTCATAGATTTCTCTGTATTTCAGTTTTTCTGAGTATCACTGTTTTGTGCTCTAACCTTGGTTTCCTGCCATCTGTTTCTTGGGTTTATTTGTCTTTCTTTTTTCCATTTTCTTCAAGTGAATGTTTAGATAACTCACTTGAGAATTTTTGTTCTCTTCTAACAAAGACATTAGATGCTGTAAATTTCCCAGTAGCCGCAGGTTAACCTGTGTCCTGCGTATTTTGACGTTGGCTTCTCATTTACATTCTATGAAGTGATTTTTGTTGTTCTTGAGATCTTCTTTTTATCCCCATGATGTAGTCTGGGCGTGTTGGTGAAGTCTGGATCTCACAGCCAAGAAAGAACTCTTGAGATAGCTTTTGTGCCCAAACGTGACTTTGTTACAGCCCAGGGACGGGACCCGTGAACAGAAGGAGGTGCCGTCCTCGGGGCTGGGTGGATGGCTGACTAGATTCTTGGGAGTTCGGGAAGGTAACGAAGAAGGGTGCTGTCCGAAAGAGCTTTTATATGCAACAGAAGACCCTCCAGATGCTGGAGTCCTGACTATTGCCCAGTTAGGCGGCTTTCCTTCTAGTAAGGCATTGAAGTTTAGACAGGTGGAAACTGGGGGTGTCTGGGTGGCTCCGTTGGTTAAGTGTCATGATCCCGGAGACCGTGGTTGGAGCCCCATGTCCTGCTTCCTGCTTAATGGGGAGGCTGCATCTTCGTCTCCCTCTGACCCTACCCGCTTGTGTTCTCCCACGTTCTCTTTCTCTTAAGTAAATAAATAAAATCTTTAAAAAATAAAAAAGACAGTTGGGAGCTCTCTGAGGAGTGTAATACTCTCCCTATCACAAGTCCTGGTCAATAGAACACGGATCATAAAGAAATCTAACTTTGTTTATTTCCTTCTGCCTCTGTTTCCTGCTGCGCTGTGGAGGGGAGGGTGATGTTACAGCTCCAGAAAATTGAGTTAAGCATCTCTGGGAGCCAGGCTATTGATAAGAATGCTTTCTCCTTGTAAATCAGAAAGACATGGGTAAACTGTTGGAGACTCTTGTCGAGAGGGACTGTGATCCATATCAGTTAACTATTTGTTTTTCTCTTCTCTGAGCTTCAGCTCTGACAGGAGTGCCTGATGAACGCCGCACACATCCCACCTGCTGGATGCCAGCTTCTGCTTTGTCTGGAAGTTGCCTTCTGCTCCCTCATCACCATGAGTTCTTTAAGGTTGTGTATTACTTCCCAAGTATCTGAGGGTTGTTCAGATAGTTTATGTCATTGGTTTTTAGTTTAATTCCATTATGGTTTGAGGACATGTGCGTTCTCTCTCTCTCTCTCTCTCTCTCTCTATATATATATATATATATATATATATATAGTTTTAAATTTCATGAGGTTTGGTTCGTGGCCCAAAATATAGTCAATGTTCTCAAATACTTTATGTAAATATTCTTGAAAGGAATGTACACATGGTGTTGCAGAGTTGGGCGTCCGCAGTGGCAGTCACAGGCATCCGGCCGACGGCTCTGGGAAGATCCTCCCTGTCCTTGAGGTTTTCTCCGCTCGCTGTTCTATCGGCCACAGCAGAGGAGAGCGGAAACCCTCCACGCGAGTGTGAGTTTCTCTGCTTCCCCTCTCCGTTCTTTCCATTTCTGTGTCAGGTGTTTGGAAGCTCTGTTGCTAGGAGATTCAAGTTGAGGATTATAGTGTCCTTTCAGATAGTTAACCTCTTTCTAAAATGCAGTCCTAATTTTTTTTTAATCAAGGTTTGTTTTTTTTTTTAAGTTATGTTAGTCACCATACAGTACCTCATTCGTTTTTGAGGCAGTGTTTCAAGATTCATTGCGTACATATGGCACCCAGTGCTCCCTGCAGTAGGTGCCCTCCTTAGTACCCGTTACTGGGCTCACCCATCCTCCGACCCCCTCCCTTCCAAAACCCTCAGTTTTTTCCCCCAGACTCCACAGTCTCATGGGTCTTCTCCCCCTCTAATTCCCCCCTTTCATTTTTCCTTTCCTTCCCCTAATGTTCCCCATGTTATTCCTTATGCTCCAAAAATCAGCTAAACCATATAATGGCCTTTCTCTGCTTGACGTATTTCACTCAGCATAATCCCCTCCAGTCCCGTCCATGTTGATGTCAGAGTTGGGTGTTCTTGCTTTGACTAACTGGCTTTGCCTGATTATAATGAATCGACTGCAGCCTCTCGGCTGGAGTATGCATCTACATTCTGCTGCATCTTTTTACTCGTATCCCATCACTTTATATTTAAAGTTGATTTCCTAATGGAAAAAAAATTGATCTTTTCCCCTAAGATCAGGAACAGGACAAGGATGTCCATTCTCACCACTGTAGTTCCACATAGTAGAAGTCCTAGCATCAGCAATCAGAAAACAAAAAGAAATAAAAAGCATTCAAATTGGCAAAGAGAGGGTCAAATTCTCCTTATTCGCAGATGACATGATTCTTTATGGGGAGAACCCAAAATATTCCACCCCAAAATTGCTAGAACTCTTACAGCTCCTCAGCAACATAGCAGGATATAAAATCAATGCACAGAAATCAGGTGCATTTATATACAATAACGATGAGGCAGGAGAAAGAGAAATTAAGGAGTCAATCCCATTTACAATTGCCCCCAAAATCATAACATGTCAAGGAATAAACTTACCCAAAGAGGTAAAGTACCTGCATTCTGGAAACTATAGAACACTTATGAGGAAGACACAAAGAGATGGAAAAACACCCCATGCTCATGGATTGGAAGAATAAATATGGCTAAAACGGCTATGCTACCCAGAGCAATCTATACATTCAATGCAATCCCCATTAAAATACCATCAACATTTTTCACAGAGCTAGAACAAATAATCCTAAAATTTATATGGAACCAGAAAAGACACCGAATAGCCAGAGGAATGCTGGAAAGAAAATCAAAGTTGGTGGCATCACAATTCCAGACCTCAAGTTCTATTATAAAGCTGTCATCATCAAAACAGTATGATACATGGACAAACAAAAACAAAAACAACAACAACAAAAAAAGCAGGCACACAGATCAATGGAACAGAATAGAGAGCCCAGGAATAGACCCTCAACTCAATGATCAACTAATCTTTGACAAGCAGGAAAGAATAGCCAATGGAAAAATGTCTCTTCAACAAATGGTGTTGGGAAAATTGGACAGCCACATGCAGAAAATGAAAGGGGACCATTTCCTTACACCACACACAAAGATAAACTCAAAATGAATGAAAGACCTAAATGTGAGACAGAAATCCATCAAAATTCTAGAGAAGAAC
Source organism: Mustela lutreola (assembly GCF_030435805.1). Classification (NCBI taxonomy): domain Eukaryota; kingdom Metazoa; phylum Chordata; class Mammalia; order Carnivora; family Mustelidae; genus Mustela; species Mustela lutreola. The sequence goes on along the minus strand of NC_081307.1, from coordinate 40,324,347 downwards.
ACAGACGTCTGTGACCATGGCCAAAGCAGCATCTTACTAGACCCATCTCCAGAGGCAAGGGAAACAAAATCTAAAATGAACTGTTAGGGCTTTGTCAAGATAAAAGCAGCAAAGGAACATTAGGCAAAACTAAATGGCAACCCATGGAATGGGAGAAGATATTTGCAAATGATGTTACAGATAAACTGCTGATTTCCAAGATCTATAAAGAACTTCTCAAACTCAACACCCCAAAAACAAATAATCCAATGACGTGGGCAGAAGACATGAACAGACAATTTTCCAAAGAAGGTATCCAAATGGCCAATGGACACATGAAAAATGTTCAACATCACTAGCCATCAGGGAAATTTGAAAATTGAAAGACCACCTCACACTGGTCAGAATGGCTAAAATCAACAAGTCAGCTAGTGACAGATTTTAGTGAGGATGTGGATAAAGGGGAATGCTTTTATGCTATTGATGGGAATGCAAGCTGGTATAGCCATTCTGGAGAACAGTATGGAGGTTCCTCTTGATGTCCAAAATAGGGCTATCCTATGACCCAGCAATTTCATTACTAGGTATCTACTCCAAAGATACAAGTGTATTGATCCAAAGGGCACCTTCATCCCAGTGTTCACAGCAGCAATGTCCATGATAGCCAAACTGTAGAAGGAGCCAAGATTCCCTTCAACAGACAATGGATAAAGAAGATGTGGTTCATATATACAATGGAATACTACTTAGTCATCAGAAAGGATGAATATTTACCATTTACACTGACATGTTTGGAACTGGAGGGTATTAGTCTAAGTGAAATAAGTCAGAGACAAGACAGTTAACTGTATGGTTTCACTCATGTGGAACATAAGAAACAACATAGAGGATCATAGGGGGAGGAGAGAAAATTGAATAGGAAGAAATCAGACAGTGAGACAACCGTGAGAGACCCTTTACTTGGGTAAACAGCTGAGGGTTGCTGGAAGGGAGGGGGATGGGGGGATGGGGTAACTGGGTGACGGGCATTAAGGAAGGCACGTGATGTAACGAGCACTGGGTGTTATATACCACTGATGAAATATTGAACTCTACATCTGAAACTAATGATGAACTCTGTGTTGGTTAATTGAATTTAAATTTTAAAAATTAATAAAGTTGGTTTTCTATCAGCAGCATGAAGTCTTTCTTTGTTACACAATCTAACTTACTCTATTTATTATTGACTTGTTTATACCAGTCTCCTGTATTTGGATTAAAATCTTTCATCTCTTAGAGTGTTTTTGTTGTTGTTTGTACTGTTCTATTTCTTGTCTGCTTATTCTGAGCTCCTTTTCTGTGTCTTCTTCTTAAATTAGGGGTTTGCTTCGAATCCATTTTATCTCTTTGACTTGCCTATTAGTTACAACCCATTTGTTTATTTACTTTTTCATTAGATCCCTTTGGGGTTAAAATATGCACCAACAATGAATCAGATTCTCCCTTTTTTTGGCAGGACTTTACAACAATTTATGTTTGAATTTCTGCTCACATTACTTGAACTATTTTCTCATTTATACTTCTACATATGTTATAAACACATGAACTTCTGCTACTATTTTTGGCCCGAGTGAGTTATCTTTAAGAACATCCCACAGTAAGAAAACTAATATATTTAATTTTACTTTTATTTTTCCCATTTCCAGAGTTCTTCTTTTCCAGTTTTGCATGATGCATTATTTCAGCTACAGGGTTTCCTTTAACAATTCTTAGAGACTAGGTCTCCTGGAAATTAATCCTTTCTCTCTTTTTTCCTTTCCTTTTTCCCTAAGAACGACTTTATTTCTCAATCATTTTTGAAAAAGTATGCTTGGCACAGATCTGGGGTTGATGGTTGTTATTCTTAGAGTGCATTGAGCATGTAGCTTGGTTATCTTCTGGCTTATACAGCTTCTGATGTGAAATCTGCTGTAATCCTCATCCATTTTTCTTCTAAATGCAGTATTTCTTTCTTCCTCCATCTCCTTTCAAGATTCCCATGTCAGATAGTTATAAAATGTTTGTCATATTTGAGCTGTTTCTGAGGATTTCTCTGTTGCTTGGAAGTGGATTGTTTACACTTGTTTTTCCATATGCCTCACCCATTTTTTATTCAGAGCCTTCCATATTGTGGACAGCAGTGACTATGGCAGATCATCTTCATGTCTGGAGATGGCAATGCTCCCTTTTGTGAGGCAAAGTGTGGGATCTGTACTGATGTAGTTTGGCCTGTTGTCTGAGATCTATTGTTGCTATGGTGACCCTCTATGCCCACAACTTCCAAATTCCTCTAGAGACCCCCTGTTTTGGGGTGGCTGTGGGGTGCCTTACTTGATTCTGAGCTTTGCTTTGTCCTCAACAGGGACACCTTTGCAAGCTCTGAGTCCTTCCTGTCCCTCCAAGGGTAGTAATTGTCACCACTTGTCATTCAAATCTGCGGAAGGAAGGGTGTAAATTAAATGTAGGCGGCTTAATGCTCCAGGTTGAAAATAAGAGATTTCCACCCCTTTCCAATCAGATCCTTTGTTTTAGAAAACTTATAACTGTAAGCACTTTCTCCTCTTTTTGAAATATATGTGAGTCTTTTTAAATATCCCTTTGAAATATTTGTCAGTTCTATGACCCAGGAAAGCCCCTATCAAGGGCCTGGGAGCCATCTCCTTGAAATGCAAATTTCTGGGGAAGCTCCTGTCTCTCCTGCAGGAAGGGAAGAACCTAACTGGGTGGGGGGAGGGCACCTTGTTCCAAGTTGCAAAACTACCTGCTGTCAAGAATATGTGAATACTTTGTTTTCCTCTGAATACACCCCTTTAGCAAACACAATGGTCACCCCAGTTACCTTGTGAATTGAGTGTGAACTCACTGGGACGAATGGTGCCATGGGTCCTGTCCCTCATGGACTGGCTCTTTTTTATCCTAATGACAGGCCTGTGATGCCTTGTGCCTCGCTATGAGGGAGTGGGGTTTCCAGCTGTCTTTGCGATCTCTCAGTGGTTGCCAATAATGCACATCACATTCTGGTTTGCTAATTATTCAATAATGCCACTGTTTCTTTTCCCTTTTACTTTTGCGGAGGTTTCCTGGGTTGGGGGAAGACTTTGTGTTTAAGTATATTCCTCCACATGGGCTTGTTCAGGGCTTGTGGGATGTGGGTGTGGCCTCCATTTTGATTCCCTTTCTATCTGCGCCTCACCTTGGCTCTTGGCTGGGGTTATCTTTTCTCTCGTCCCTCCCTGCTTCATGGGCCTTGCCTTTGTTTTCCTCACTGAAATGAGTATGTCCAGGAACCAGTAAGGTTTCTCCCTTTCTCCCAGGTACTGATGCTTTTGTTCTGTAGCAAATACAGATGATTCCCACAGAGTTCTTCCCAGTTCCTAAACCCAAATGGACAACACCGATGGCTCTTCCAGCTGTTTTGTTGAAAGACTTTGAGTCTTGTGCAAGAAGAACTTGTGGAATGTTGACTAAGACTCTCCTTGACCAAACCTAGTCAGGCTCCCAGGATCCCTCCTGTTGACTAGCCCCCAGCCTTGGGCTCTGGCCTTGGACCATGTCCTTGACCCACTTGGTCCAGTTTTAGCAAGCATCCTGCTGAGTCACCTTAATAAAACTTCCCCACCCCCATGTCTGATCAAATGCTTATCTGCCACCCTCACGTCAAATCACTCTGGCTTGTCTTCAACATGTGTCCTGTCAGGTTGTGTTAACCGGGACCTCTTCCCCCTGACATTTCACCTTAGTAACTTCCATCCATGACCCCCCGCCGTCGCCTGCTCCTAGACTGTATACCCCTCCTTCCTCCCAAATTCAGAGTTGAGCCCTTTCTCTCTCCTCTGCCGCAAAGCCTTTTGTCCATAAGTTCTTCATGTCCATCTTTAACGAATGTCTTAAATCACTTTTCTTTAAAAAAGTCTAAGACTCCACAATTTCTGTGGTCCCTGGGTGTTCACCAGTTCAACTGTGTCAACTCTTCTGGCTGAATGATTCGTACTAGTATGTGGCTAATTCTGTCCCAGACAAGTGTATCTCTGAATCTCCTTTCTCCTTGAGGACACAGTCTCTCCTAAGATTTTGAGCCACTAATGTGATTTCAACTCTCTAATGTGTTGTAAAGTGGTCATGAACTTGAAGTCAGTCTAGGACTTTTACACTAAAACTGTATCAGCACTGCTATTTAGACCTGGCTGCCTATAAGCATGGTTCCCGCAAGGGCCGTATTTATTTCTGTGAAAAATAATAAATATTCTAACAAAAGTATTTAGTTTTGGCATTGAAAAATGTGACAAAACCTTAGGAATAGTAACAAGGCAGTTCGCAGCCTTTATCAGAGAAAACAGATGTAATTACTGCCAACCTTAATGATGATTATTTCTTTAAGATGCATTTTTTTCTCTGCATCTATCAATATTAAAACCCACCTATGATTCATTCCTTTTTTTTCTTTCTTAAATAGTATAATAGTCTCAGTTTAACTCATTTCTGAAGTTTCTGAGTAAGTGATTGCCATCAGGAAACGGGCGGCTGATGATTTTTAGCTCCACAGTCAGTCTCTTTTCCGCATCAACACAGTCGCCTATTTCCCGCTTTCTTGCTGGAGAGAAAATTAATGTCTTCTTAGAGGAAGCAAAGTATGCCCCTACTTACATCAGCAGGCTGTCCACTGAGAGTTTTAACTTCAGGAACTCCGCTGGGATTTATATTTATTTGTGTAAAGTGTTTTTAGTCTCTGTCCATCGTATCTCCTTCGTTATGTTATGACCTCTCTTTTGTAGCTCTTTCAGGAATTTAAATAATTTTGTAATATCCAATATAAGAAGGCCTTTATGATTTCCTGCTTGCTTTCATGCCTGGACCCTGTCTCTTCGTGTATTTTCTAAACGTGCATTGTGACCCTCGTTGTTGGAGGGTGTGATCTGTCCCAGGAGCACGTGCTTTCTTGCCTCTACTTGGTGTCTGAGGATGCTACAAACCTGGACGTCTTGAGGTCAGGATGGCCCAGGGTTCCCAAACCACCCGGGGCGTGCATCCCCAGTCACCGTGGAGAACAAGGCTGCGATGATGCACTATGGGATGATACAGTGCAATTTAAAGCATGGACTAAGAAAGGATGATCTCTCATGATTTCTGATAGTTGAGTGGACTTGCTCTAGAATGTTCTCTCGTGGAATGCACTGTCGTTTGATAGCTTGGTTTTATTTTGGCATCTTGATTCTAATTTCTGTACCTTTTTATGGCCCCAAATGTCATAGGTGTAAAACGAAGCCTCTGTTCCCAGAATCAAGCGTTGCTTCCCAGCAGCCATTGCCCACAGCAGCCTACCCTTCCATGGTCTGCCGCGCACAATTGTGGTCTTTGGGGGGTTTTCTTCACTTTTTCTTTTTTTCACCAAACCAAACTTTCATTTTAGCACAGTTACGTTGAAAATTGGACTCCTGGAAATGATGTGTAACCCCATTATTGAGTTTTGTTTTTTTTTTTTATTTTAATGTCTGTTCAACTTGTGTCTCCCCCCAGCTGCCTTCCTACACTTATGGCTAGCCTTACTGACCGGACATCTTCTTTGGAAACCTCTTTCTCTCAGGGTCCTGGGTCCTACAGTATCAATTGTCTTCGTCTTGCCTCAATTCTTTTCTCTTCCATTAAATGATTTCTCTTCTACCTCCAACTTCTTAACTACAGAAACTCTCTAGCACTCCCCTCTGATTCACTCTGTAGAGGACTCAGCTTCCTCCCGATCCATCTCACTCGTGGCAATCCTGATGATTCTACTTCTTGAAAGTTCTCAACCATGTTCCGTGGCACCTACACATACTCTCCGCTGATCCGACACAACATTTCCATCACACCCACTTCATGTATCGCATTTGGACAAAATCACAATATATCTTACAATTTTCTCTTTAAAATTTTAAGTATTAAGTATTCTAAGTATTAATCATTTCTTACCCTCAAAAGTCTTTCTAAAACTTTAGTGATTGAAAATTAGAGGAATAACAACATTTATGATTGTGACATGTTAATTCAGCTCTCATGACCACCGTACATTCATTTTCTTTAAAGAGTTCATAATTTCATTGCCCTAACAAATTCTTTCTAGAGCCTTACTTTTCAATCCTGATCCAAGGTGAACTTTCCACTCCTGGAAGTTAATCTCCCACATTCTTTCCAATCTTATGCAAACAATTTTCCATCCAATCTCTTTTCAGAAGATTTTCCTTGGATGAGGATTAATTCCTTCCTTGTTCTTTTAGCACGTGTTAATCCTTGCTCCTTTTTCTGTTCATGTTTTTTTCCAAGGGTAGAAGCTAATGATCTTTTGAAATTATATTCCTCAAATCACACATTCAGTTGTATCCTTCCCAGAGAGCCTTTTATGATTATTCTGGTTCTCATGGAGTTATTTCTACTCTAAAAACTTATTAGCCTTTATAAACTCTTATTGTTTTTGAAATTATTATGTGTGTATTCTGTTTTCCACAAAAACAAGTGTTTAAAGTCCCAGAAGGCAAAGCTGTTAATGTGAATCAAATTACTGTACATGAATTTTCTTCCATGTACTAAAGAAATGGGGGGATGCATTGATAACCGATCTATTGTTCTTATTCTTAGAAAACTTGAACTTTTGCATTCTCTACCATTCTGGGAAGTTCAGAACATATCAAATTGTCATTTATAAATGTGGCTGTAAGTTAACAATAGTGTAGGTAAATGTAAATTTGTGTCAATTTTTATAAATTCTGCCATAAGAGTAAAGCAAAGGTATGCCTTTTCCTTCTCCTTTTTTTTTTTTTTTTTTTTTTTTTTTTAAGATTTTGCTCATTTATTTGGAAGGGAACACAAAGACGGGAGCAGCAGTTAGAGGGAGAAGCAGGCTCTGTGCTGAGCAAAGAGCCTGACTTAAGGCTCAATTCCAGGAACCCAGGATCATGACCTAAGCTGAAGGCAGATGCTTAACTTACTGAGCCACCCATGCTCCCTACAAGGTATGGCTTCTTTAGTAGGAAGTTTTATGGGATAGCTTCTAGCTGAAGGCCTTCACACTTCTAAGTTTGTTTTTTTTTAATTCCATGAGCAATGAATTTTGAATCATCTTCCTTGTTATACATATTAATTCACTGGCTTACATAGAAAACAACATACTGACCAAAAACTAAGAAAGCTTTGTTCATAAATTTGTTTTCATGCAAAAACACCCATGTTATTTATTTGTCCCCCAAAAGGACTACTTTTGTATATTTTAATAAAACTAAATACATGAAATTATCTTGAAAATTTAATTTTCTTGAAAATTTAATTTTCTATTAAAATTATAATAGATAATGATTTGTTTCACTTGAAAACTGCATACACATATACATACAAACACATATGAGACACACATTTATACACACATACATGCATATGCACATAAGCACATACATGCTTACAAATATATACACACATACATATACATAGAGGCATATATATACACATATAAATAATTCCTAACAAGATTGATTTCAAGCCATTTAGATCTTTTTAAATTGAGAGTATGGAGCTCAAGGATGTTGAGGTGTATGTTTTTCTTGGAGACTATTGCTGAAGCAAAAATCACTTTTCATTACATTTCTTGCTAAGGCCTTCACTGTAGTTTCTGAACCTGGAGGATAATATTTGTTTCTGTTTTATGTGTATTAATCAGTTGTTCTTTTTATATTTTCCTTAAGAAGGTTGAAGGAATAGTATAGTTTTTTCTAGACTATATCAGTTCATTCTTAGAAATGAAAGTGGTAAAAATAAGTGCTATTAATTAGTGTAATCCTAAATAAATGTTCAATTGCATTTTAAATATTTAGCAAAAAAAAAAAAAAATCTCTGTGCTATTGTGTCCTTCTGTCCAACAACTGGCCTCTGGTGGCTGGGGAGGTTCTGGGTCTGGACAGTGGTGGTAGCTGTAGTGTTCTTGGTGAACTGTGTGTATGCCTAGGCACTATCACATGAGTTATTGCACAAGGAAAAACGACCAAAGTAGAAGAAAGCAGGAAAAGCAGGTATTGGCTACCCAACTGTCTTCCTAAAATGAAATACAGACTGTCCTCCCTAAACAGCATGGCAAATACCGGTACTTAGTGTTGAGATTTAACACATACCTCCTGCCTTGCTTGATTTATTTGTTTATTTATTTATTTTTAAAGATTTATTTATTTATTTGACAGAGAGAGATTACAAGTAGGCAGAGAGGCAGGCAGAGAGAGAGAGGAGGAAGCAGGCTCCCTGTCGAGCAGAGAGCCCGATGCGGGACTCGATCCCAGGACCCTGAGATCATGACCTGAGCCCAAGGCAGCGGCTTAACCCACTGAGCCACCCAGGCGCCCCCACCTTGCTTGATTTAAAACGGAAACAGACACATGTTTTCCTACAAGTGTGCCCTTGTGAAAATAAAGTGTAGTTTAAGTTCTCAGGACGAGGTTTTCCACAGACAACTGTTCCGTTTTTGTCTCTTTCCAGCTCTGGATCAACAGAGATAAAAATTAAAATTGTTCCTTTATATAGTGACTCCGAGGGCAGTTGAAATGCCTGTGTGTGTGTGTTAGTGTGATTCCAGTGTAAGTTGAATTTATCAGTATGTATCTTAAAATTTTTATTAATTTTCTCAGTATATTGTGTTGAAAATAACAACATTTAAAACGTATTATTACATGTTACATATTTTTGATAATGAGGGTAATGACTCTATGAAAGATTTAAAATCAGTTTTTTTTATCAAGAACTAGAGGATAAAATTCAGTGTTCGCATTTATTCATACTTTTCAACTTTCCTTGAAATGAGGCATTTCTCTTCATTAATGATTATTCATGAGATCGTGATGTGAACATGAGAATGTAGCATTAGCAATTTATATATGTTGCTTTTTAAAAAATGGCCCTCTTTTATCTTAACGTTTCTGCCTTTATTATTCTAGCTGCCTTTTTCCTTCAATTTCCTTCCCACCTGAAATCAAAAGAAAAAAAAAAAGAAGATAAAATGGATGTTATAATTAATGAAGTCATTCCTTTTTCGCATCAATTGAAAATTGAATATGTGAACTGTTTTCCTTTTAATATCGTGTTTGAAAAATTGTATTTATTACTTAGAAATATAATGAATTCATGAGCTGCACTTTCTCTCTTTTCATAAATTAGACGCAGAATTAAAACAGTATTTCCTCTTTCCTCTAACTACCTAGTAGACCACTTATTTCTGAGTAATTAACTTAAAGGGAATAATGATTGTACTTTCCCCAGTAAAACTCACTCCGGTGTCATTCATCATGAAGTTACCAGAAAGGTTAAACGTGTCCCAGTGAGGGTGTGGGTTTCAGCAATTCATCGGAAACTTTCTAATTAGACGACTGAATTTTTATTTCATTTTTAAGTAATGATGGATGAGTCTAGCACTCCTGTCACTGGCACACGGTATAAAACTGCTATCACACCATGTGGTTTTTTCACATGTAGAAGTAGGGAGAGTCTCACTCATGGGTTTGCCGTGTCTGTGTTTCCTGTGTACCCGTGGGTCTGTGGGACCTGTTCTCAATGAGCCAAAACAGCAGCTCTCAGGGCGCCTGGGTGGCTCAGAGGGTTAAGCCTCTGCCTTTGGCTCAGGTCATGGTCTCAGGGTCCTGGGGTCGAGCCCTACATCGGGCTCCCTGCCTGCCTCTCTGTCTACTTGTGATCTCTCTCTGTGAAATAAATAACATAAAATCTTTTAAAACAAAACAGAACAAAACAAAAAACCCAGCAGCCCCCTCTCAGAGCACAGGGTGGGCTGCTGGAAGGTCTTACAAGGAATAACTAATAGGCTCCAGACAACTGAATTCATTAACTTAGGGAGCCAGCTGACTAGTCTTGAAACAATGTTTCCTTTTTTCTTCCGGAAGCTCATTCCATTTGAGTGAGCCGCAGGTGCATCAGAGTGCCTGCCGCTTGGGCCTCTGCTCTTTCCACGGTGTCTCCAGCGCAAACCCAGCTCCATGCATCCCCCCCTTTCCCCGTCCCCACCCCTTTGAGGACCCGGAGGAGGTTCTCCTGGAACTAGACAGTTTGCAGAACGTGGTGTGAGCACCACAGCTGTGAATTCCTTGATGTCTCTGATAGCCTAACGTGGTTTGAAGGCATGCTATTTTGAATTTACTATCACTGCTTTTTAAATTTGCCGATTGTATATAAAATCAGAGGAAGCCCCAGACAAAAAATATCTCTCTTTGATATCACAGAAAGGTCACAATCTGGGCGCACATAAGCTCCAGATTTAGTGTGTAATTGCTATGCTCCGGGTACTGTAGTCAACGCAATCAGGATTCTCCTCCACAGGAAGTACAGGAGGCAGAAGCCTCTCTCCTGCAGTCTGGGGCGTTGTAGGAGCTGAGGTCAGGACAGTCGCACACAGACAGAAGTTAGCAGCCTCCGTGCCACTAACTGGATGCAGGGTGTAATGAATTCCTTACGCTCCTGTCGCTTTTCCTCCATGGTTTTCTTATTCGAGAGAGAGATGCCTGTTTTTCTATATCCACATAATTAACATAAATAAAATATTTTTGTTATAAGATTTCTGATAAGTTGTGGTTTAGGAAATACACTATGTAAATCAGAATCCTGCCTGGCCCTGTTTTGTGCCCTCGGGGTAAATTACTGAAATATTCTGTCCCTCACTTTCATAATGGGTGAAGAGATAGGAATGCTATCTGTCTTAGAGCGCTGTTACATTGGTGGCTTTCAGTAAACCCCCTACAATTCTCTTTAGTGATGTTTCTTATTAAAGTCTTTCTTTCTTGCTATGCTGAAGTCTATTAGAGATTTATACTTATTTTTTCAATACTAGGGTCTCAAAGCAGAACACAGTATTTATCCCAAAGTTTGGCAATTCATAATTATTCATTGATGGGTGGATGGGTGAACCAATAAATGCATCTATAAGATTTAAATAATACTCTTTACATAGTTCTGAGGATTACGTGAGCTTTTACGTTAAGTGCCGAAGACTCAACCAAGCCAGTAAATAATATACATATTTATTATGGTTTTTTAAAGATTTATTTATTTGAGAGAGGGAGACCTCATGCGTGTGCGTGTGCACACACACGCGCGTGTGAGCAGGGGGAGGAGCAGAGAGAGAATCCTTAGCAGACTTCCCACTGAGCACAGAGACTGATGCGGGTCTTGAACCCTGGTCCTTGAGATCATGACCTGAGCCAAAAACCAAGAATCAGACACTCAACAAACTGAGCCACCTGGGTGCCCCTATCATACATTGTATAACATTAATCTTTGCCTACACTTTTTTATTAATGAATGTGTCTACATCACTGACGGAATTATGGACCTCAAAGCCATGGGCTCTGAGTTATTTTTACTCCCTATTTAAATCCTACAGCCGTGACTGAGATCCTGCCGACCTCAGTATAGGTTTGCTTTGCTGAAGAATCAAATATGAGAGGATGGGCTTCGGCCCATCAAGGGCTAGTTGAACGTCTTCTGTAACAGTAACTCACTCTGATGACAGTTTCTGACTATCTAATACGTACTTATCGCTGTGTATTTTCTGTATATTTTCAGATGCAAAAATAAAGATATACACATGGTTTTCTGGCCTGGAGGAAGTTCTACTTTAACAGGAGAGGATAGACCTACATGCATAATTTCAACATAATGTCACAAAGGCACTGCCAACTGCATGAGTACCGTGTTGGGATTCATGAACTGGGTCTTTAGCTCAGTGGAGATGTTCAAGGAAAGCTTCTTGGAAGAAGAGCAAATGAACTGTTATTTGATGAAGATGTAAATTTTCATGACAATTTATTGTATATAAAATGCCTTCTCATCCCCTCTCTCAAGTGAATCTTACGATAACCCACTAGATGAGGCAATATTATTGCTGCAAGTTATGTATAAGAAAACTGAGACTCATTGATACTGTCTTGTCTGAGGACATTTATATCTACTAAATGTTGGGTCAATTTATATAAGTGAATACAGATTTATGTAAATAAATTTACATAAAACTAAACATACTAGTATCATAATATATAATAAACTAATATAAATATTATTTATCTATTTTATGATTTGTATATAATAAAATTACACATAACAGATATAGATTTATATAAATAAATAAATTTGTATAAATAAGTTTATACCAGCATGCTTGACAAATTTTATGTTCTATTCACTATTCTGCCTTGTTACTTGCCCTGGTGTTTCAGAATTAAATTAAAAAAAATCAGATGAGTGTCTTTATTTTACTAATGAATTAATTAATTTTCAGAGAGCAAGAGAAAGCAAGTGGAGGGGGAGGGTAGAGGAAGAAGGAGAGAGAGAATCCCAAGCAGGCTTCATGCTCAGTACAGAGCCGGACGTGGGACTTGATCCCACAACCCTGACATCATGACCTGAGCGGAAATCAAGAGTCAGAGGATTATCAGACGGAGCCACCCAGGTGTTTCCAGAAGTAGAATTTTTAACATCTAGTTGAGAAGAGAAGCTATACTGATTTTAGGAAAAAAAAATATTAAACTGATGTTAGAGAAATTATGAAAGAGATGCAGTATAGTGTAAAAACACAGATTCCAAGTGCCTTAGAAAGAAGGCGGACGGCTGATACTACCTTACATCACGAAATTACTCTGCACAGATGCTGGTGAAGTGCATTACACCTGTTGCTGACTTGAATCTTTCTGACAATCCCAGGAGCCACAAAGATGAGACATGCGACTCCTGACAGGCATTTGTCTCTAGGGTTCAAGCACACAGTAGGTCAGAACGGCACTCCTCAGTCAGTGTGAGGTTGTGCCGGGAAGAGTAAAGAACACTGGTGGGTGCCCCTGTCACCACTTCTGGTGAGTCACAGCTCCCTGCAATCTTGTCCCCTTCCACAGTGACTCCACACTGGGCACAGGACCTGCTTTGGTCCATGCAAATGCGGATAGAGTTCCTGCGGACGAGGTGTGGCCTCACTGGCTGCTCAGAGCACCCTCCCAACCCCCCATCCCATGGGGACATCCAGGCTGACAGGCACAGACCACAGCCAGCACTGTGAAACGGGAGCCGAGTGAGCCCCCCCAGACAGCCCAGCCCTGGTGGAACTACTGACCATTCAGCCACATAAATGACACCAGACACAGCCCTCAGAAATTCTGCCCCACAGAATCAAGACCAAATACAATGGGTACTGTTTGATGCCACTGACAGTTGGGGTTGATTGGATGGGCAGCAAATCTTAAACATATATTTAGATATATATTTAATATAATCTTGAAATCTATATAATCTTAAAATATAATCTTTATATATATTATTAATATATGTTTTCTTAAAAAGATGTAATCTTTTTTTGTGATATAATGTCAAAAATCCACCAAACATCATGCAATAGAATAAGTATTTTTTTAGACATTTAATTATATTTTATCCTCTTATGACTCACAGATTCACATTTTAAGTTGAGAAAACCGAGCTTCAAAGAGACAAGAAAATTTTCACCAAGTAGTACAGACAGTGGGTCCTTCTGGAATTAGAAATGATGTCTGCTGATTACAAGAGCCATATTCCAGAGAAAGGAGTTTTAAATATACCCTGGTGTTTAAAAGAGAAAATGAAATCATTTACATTAAGTTTTGCTAAATTAATCTGACACCAGTTGTCAAAATCTGACATACAGGGTTTTAAAAATTGGGTCTAAAAAAGCTAAACCAAATCATTCAGTGAAAGAGGTCTCCCTGTTTACGAAGCTACGGCTTTGCTAGCATCCTGACAGGTAACCGTGAAGGAGAAACAAGTCTTTGTTAGACTCCGTTATTGTGAGAAAAAAGATTCCTCTCATTTCCGAATCCAGAGTAAATATGTCTGTAAAATAATCCGACTTTTGGTTGTCTTTAGTTAGACCACTCCGCTATTTTACCCGTATCTGCCTCCAGTTAGTGGGACATTTAGTGTAACCCTTTTTGCTGTACGTTGCGAATGACTTTGGTGTTCATGAAACAAATCTCAGCCATCAGGCAAAGGTGAGAACAGCATGGGTTTGGAGTCAGGAAACCCTGCGTCAAACCTTATCACCACCATCTACTGGATGTCTTACCTCAGGTGACTTACTTTTCTAATTTTTGATGTTCTAAGTGAATAAAGGAAGGATTTGTAAAGCCTGACCTGCAAGATGCTTATAAGAACTAGAGGTTTCCAGCAGAATGTCCCATTCGTAGAAGATAATACCTGTCTACTGCAAGTGACGCTGTAGATAAGATGAACTAAAAGCATACATTATCTTACGTTTTCTTGTTTTTAGGTGTTTCTATTTACAGGCCTTTAAGTTATGTAAGTCAAATGTTGAAGAGGAAATCAACGTCGCTTAGAAAACCTGGTTGCTCTGCGAATGCGTCTGGCAGATTTCGTATTTAATCTCCTCCTTCAACATCCGTGACCGCGGAGCATCTCTGTTTGCCCTGCGGGTGTCTGAGGACATTCTCCCTGAAAATCCCACAGCGTCTTCTCTCAATAGCTTAAGTGCTTAAGAAATGTTTGTTTGTGCCGAAATAAAACATGCCTTCCAGTAACTTACAACACCTTCCTTTTGAGGCTATTTTTGTTTGTTTGTTTGTTTGGAAATAGACTCAAAATATCATTCCATTTTTATTTTGTACTCACGTGTAAAGATGAAAATTGTATCTGTATCTTAATGTTCTATTTCCAGACTAAAATTGTTTATTCTTTCCTTTGTTCTTTATGTATTTTCTAATTCGATGAGGACTTCAGAACTCTAGTAATCCATATGTAATATAATTGATCTATGCCTCAGGATAAAGCTTGCATTTTTCTCATTTTTAGGTGACTATAGCTCCCTATTTGCATCTTAAGGTCACCTTTGTTCTTTTGGAAGGAAGAAAATATGGTTAACAAGAATTAACTAAAATCTTCAAGTTTTTTTTTTTTTTTTTTTTTTTTTTACTCTAAGCTGTTACTAAGATAGAATTCACACATTTTTCTATCACGAAACTCGATGAAAGATGTTAGATAGATGATAGATGATAGATAGATGGACAGGATCCTCACCCTTAATGCTGTTCACCTGGCCAATCCTTAAATATCTTCCCTTACTATGGAAATACTTTATATATTAAAAGGAAACAGATTTGGAAAGAGTCCAAAGTAAAAATGCCAAGGTAAATTTCTACTTCATTTTTCTTAATAAAGATGAAATAAAAACCATGAAAACACAGAGAAAGAAAATAAAGCTACTTCTTTAAAATATCCAGAAAGAGAGAAGTTAAAGCCACGAACTGTAAAGAACAGCTGACTTCAGGGTAAAGAACATTGTGGAATATACGCCCTAGAAAGTAGAGTTCTCCCAAAGAGATGATGTGCCTTCCGGGCTGAGAAAACCACGAGTTGGAGCCCGGAGACCCGTGGTTAAGAAACGTTAGTGGAAAAAACAAAACAAAACAAAACAACAACAACAACAAAACGTTAGTGGAAGACAAAGGGACTGCCAGAAAACCAAGAATCCCAATGACGGGAACCCAATAGCAGGATAAGGGAAACACCTGCAAAATGGAGCCAGGAAAGGAGATCTAAATGTGAGTATAACCCCAAATAAGGAAGGGTAAAATGAAGAGGTCGTACATGGGGGCCAGGGTCAGGGCTCCCCTGGAGCTCGTTAGACACAGCAATGGCAGCTCCCAAGTTGACGATGGTGACGGGTAGTCTGGCTTGGTGAGCCATTCATAAACTCCATCACTGACACCAGGTCCCTTGTATTCGGGGCCTAGGGAGCAGGGATGTCTCTGGACATCAACAGACACACACAGGAGGTGCCACCTTGATTATTAAGTGTCCTTAGTCTTTGGGCCCATCTGGTGATCATTTGTGTACATGGGAACAAATGTCCCCACACTTTTATGTCCACGCATCAAACTCTCTGCCTAAACCATTGCGCCAAACCTTTTCTCATCGCCGTGCTTTCCAGTTCCTGACAATACACACTGTTAGCCACAGCAGACACTGTCCACAGAGAAGTGTTTCGTTCCTTCCTGGATTTTGGGGACAACCTTCTTTGTTTGGTCATAAGACAGCAAGTGGACTTAGAGTAAACAATGTTTGTCTTCTTTTTTTGTCTTCAGTAAAATGGTTTAATTCTGTATGAGTGAGTATGGAGAGAGAGGCGTCAATACAGCAGAAGTAGGTGCTACCAGGTGCCAAATGAATGTTGGTCCAAGTTCCACTCACCCACGAGAGAAGAGCTTATGACAGAATACAGATCACAGCACTGTGTCTTCTACTGAGAAGGACTTGCCACCAGACAAACAAACCAACAAACCGTTAACCAAACTGAAGAGTATGCACACCGATGTTGTCGATTTGCATTCTGGTGCACACTCCTTCCATTGCTGTATTTTATTACACCAGTAAAAGTGGTTCACAGAGCAACAGACTGAGGACCTCTATCCACCAACCATGTTGAATAAGATTGATCTGGTCTACTTCTTTGTGCTCTCCTGTGTCTTTAGGGATGGTCCGATCCCGACTGTGCATGCATCCCTCTGACTTAAAGATTGGGCACCAGTGCGCATACCCAAATATATAGCTTGCAGCTCAAATAATTTCTAGCTTGTGATGGAAGTCTTGGGTGGTTTCACATGGTAATTTGTTATCGTGGGCAGCTTACCAGGGCCACGGGAGGACCGAGGAAATACTTTCCGAAAAGAGAACAGATTTTTGCACAAGAGGCCCCAAGACTGCTTCTAAACACAAGATGTTACGTTGTGACTCTCCTCCTGGGACTTGCCCCAGGCTCTCTAAAGCACCGTTACTTGCAGCAGACAGGAGCTCTCACAGACGCCTGTGTGTCTACGCTCAGTGCTTCTTCCCAGCAGTCTGACCTGTGCGTTAGTCCTGGGGCAGGGCAACATGTCATTGACCCAATGCATGTGTGTGTGTGTGTGTGTGTGTGTGTGTACACACACATATATACACACACACACATATCACCTCCAGAATCCAAAGAGATGTAACGGAGAACATGTTAGGGTAGCAGATGCAGCTGGTGTTACTTAATCTTGTAGGTAGCTAGTGTGATGCTTTTTGGAACAGCAGGTTGGTCCATATCTCTGTAGACTGGAGACTGGAATTAGCCCTGAATTGGCACCATGAAGCTGTGCTGCTGGGCCATGCCAGATAAAAGCAAACTGCTTCTGGAAGTTCTTTGTTAATAAGCATAAGGGAAAATCAATTTCCAGACCAATAGCTGCGTATCAGGGACCGGGGCAGTGTTCATGTGATCCAATAAAGATACCACTTCTGCACCTGAAGCTAAAAAGTGGCTGTATTCCTTCATCCTTTGTGCACGTACCGTGGGTTCTGCCTTGTGGTTATTGTGAGGTACTTTTCATTTCCTGATACACGCCCATGCTGTGAGATGTTTAATGCTCCCATGGGGCATGTTAGGGGGAATATTTACAATCCATACCTGTGGTCACAGAATCCTGAGATTTTCCTCAAAATTGCTTGGCCTCCCCCTTTTGCTAAGGACTTCTGGTCCTCAGCCTAGGGTTGGGTCAGGGTCTACGGCTCGTTCAGGTCTCCGTTCCCCGGACTCTGAGTCATCGAAGACCTTCATTAAGACAGGACATTAGTTTATACTGTTTTGCTCTATAATTTATAATGGCACCGTCATCAATTAATGACTGACAACAATGTTTCTGGGTCAAGATATTCCTTCATCTGCTGTGACTCTGCCGTGCTAACATTGTTGGTGGAAGTCAGTTTCTGCAGCTGAGCCTGTGTTGCTGTATGACTCCATCATTCCCCAGAACTGAGAAGTCACATCAATGACAGCACCCCTCACGTGTCCCCTGGCTTGCAGGGAGCAGCCACAAGAGTCCTTGGGAATGCTGGCGCTTCCCTTGGTGTCTCCTTACCCTCTGGAAAAGCCCAGGGTGTCCCTGTGAGATGGAGGAGGTAATATAGCAGATCTACTCTCTTATTTCTTCTCTGCACCGTACCATGGAAGAATTTAATTTAATTTAGTTTGATTTAATTAATTTAATTTAATGTATGCCATATTGAGTATAATTTTCAGACGCTCACCAAATAAATTTTAAAGCCACTATGAGCTGTTGAAGCTCCCACATCAAATCCAGGGTCTTTGCCAGTGTATCCATACAACACACTTCCTTCAGTTCTAGATCATCTTCCGCCATCCCCGTATGTATCCTAATGAATCACACCTACGTATATATTGTCTTTGTTTTTATTCATGATAATTGCAAACTTATTGTAACTCGTTTGGGGTGTTAATTACCTCTCCTGGTAAATAATTTTGCTTCCTTTCTTAGAGTTGGCCAAAATTTGAATCTGGTTACGGTCTGGAAACAGACGTCAGAGGTGGTACAAACAGGCCTGAGGACAACAGTCATCTTTTTCAAGGCAACTACTTTAGTTGAGATTGTCACAGGGCCATAGGGCCGGGAGAAGTCTCACCCTCTCTGAATGGGAAGATTGTTTCTAGTAGCAAAAGCTGTTCCACAGTACTTAAGGTATTAAATTATATTGAATGTATGAATTGGAATTTGCACAAATCTTGGCATTCTAACCTTTAGGATCCCATTTTTTAAATAATAAGTTTCATACACTAGATTAAGATACCAAGTCTCATTGTAAATCTGCCTTGCTTTTTTTTTTTTTTCCTTGTCAAAAGGTGTATGAAAAAAAAAAGTCCACTTGTTACACTGATCCATCTAAGAAGTCTGCATCCAACACTGGAGTCTCCCGTGCTGATAAGATGCTGACAGAAGGGCCAGGATGCAGACCCGCAGGTGGGGCTGTCTGGATGGCAGGACCTCACAGATGTTTCTACCTCTGGAGCGTGGTTCAGAATTCCGTATTTGGAGGTCTTGGCTACATATATGATTGTAAAAAATAAGATAGTATTTCAACACAGCCATGCAAGTGTCTTGTTCCATTATTTATCCAGGGCCAGAGTGAGATAAAAATGTTACTTTTATTTTCTTTTTGCAACTGAATTTGCAGCATCCAGTATACCCCACAGTAATTTTCCATTACATTTCTTGTCTCACTGTTAATATTAGTGATAAAAACCATCAATAGGCACTTAGTTGTCCAAAGGTTTCTTTGAACACAGGAAACCAAATAACAATTTAAATATCTGATATCTATGTGCATGCCATAGATTATTGCTTCCACTAACAATGAAGTCACTATTCCCATCAAATATAATCAGATCAAAAATCCAATTCCAGATTCCCATCCGTGGTAGGTAGAATGAATGTCCCCAGAAGATGTCTGTACCCTAATCTCCAGGCAATGGAACTTTGCTGATTAGGGTTAAGACCCATGAGTTGGAGAGATCATCCTGGATTATCTGTGTCTGGTATGTTCAGATGAGCCTTTAAAAGTGGAAAGAGGAAGGAAAAGAGTGGGTCCGAATGACAAGACGGTAGAACAAGGAGGGGGAGGTTGTGGGAGAATGCATTTCCCCCATGTTGTTAATTTGAACATAGAAGAAAGACCTCAAGTCAAGAATTGGACTCAAGAACCTGAAATGACCCACAGGTGACAGTTGACAAGAAAAGGAGTATCTGTTGCAAAATACAACAAGGTGATACATGCTCAGCAAAATGATCAAGAATGATTCTTTGTTATTAATTGGATGCTATATTCTTGCTATCTGAAAGGAGCAATTTACCTGGTTAATTAAATTGGCTTTTCTTTTCCTTAAAAGGCACTGGCGCTCAGATCACTCTCACAACCCCCTGCCCATCTCTGACAATATTTCAGGACAATGCACGGATCCGTGTAACATCTGGACACTATCATCTTTCATTTCAGACACAGGGGAAATGGTGGGGAGAAGCATTTCATGGGGTCTGAATAGTGCTAGTCATGAGACTGGATCTTTCAAGTTCCTGCATGGACCAGGATGGAGCCAAGAGACGATTCTGAGTGACAGAATGAGTGATCCCGGGTTCTGTGACATATTTATGTTTTGGGGTATGTGGGGGAGGGGTTCTTACACATAGTCGCCTCTAAAACCTGAGGCTCAGGGCAGTGATTCTTCATGCTTGGAATAAGGACTATTTCCCAAAAAGAAATCATCTACATTCTCACTATCTCTATAATTGTCCCCATTGGAAAAGAAAAAAAGAGAAAGAAAGAAAAGAAAAGATCCATAAGTTTTACCCAAATTGTCTACAATTCTAAGACTTCCACAGTTCCTTCCTGGGGACTCTGGTTGAATGTACTTACATTCATGATTTCTCTGCCAGGCACATACTCCACTCTCCGTTATAATCGTCCCTCACCGATATCCATGACCTGCTTCTCCCAGTCTGTCCTTGGCCAGCAAATCCATCTCGCCATGAATCAATGGTAGTGCTGTTTCCACATAAGCCTGTGCCTGGCTCGCCAGAGCCTCTCCTGTTGCAGCGTATGTGACATACGTTATCATCACATCACACTGAGCGTGCGCCGTAGCGATTCGATACTTCTGTATGTTGGAAATGCTCATCCTGATGAGTGCAGCTATCGTCTGAAGCCACATGGAGTTATCACAACATTACTGAGTGTTTTCTCCATCCTGCGCGTTACATCCCAGAACCTCGTTACACATTTTTCTGGCTGGAAGCCTGTCTCTCTTCTTCGCCTTCACCTCCCCAACTTTCCCTTCTCTCATAATGTATCTTGTTTCTTTTTTGTCTCTTATACTCGATCCACACCTTCTTAACACACTCTTCTACGTAGGGGGCATGAAGATAGACACGGCCTGTAGCCCTCGCTAGCACAGAAAGGCAGTTCTCGCCAAAACGAGACCATGCTGGCACCTTGATCTTGGACTTCAGGGCAACCAGAATTGGCAAGAATCACATTTCTGCTGTTTATAAGCTACAAGGGTGAGGTGATGTGTTACAGCAGCCTGAGTTGACTAAAAGAGCCTCTTTTGATTTTCTCCTTCCTCCCCGTCTTCCAGGATGAACTTTGAGAAGCTTTGTGCACGCTGCTTCCACCGCTAACACACGTGGAGCCCTGGCCCCCAGCCTTACCTGCCACGCCTCAAGCACCGGCTCCCCGGCCCGCCACGTCTCAGCCTCAAGCACTGACTCTGGTTTCTGCCCCGAAGCTCCACTGCAGTGTTTGCTCCTCTTCCTCCCCCTTCTTCTTCCCTTTTTTTCTCTCAGTGAAGTCACAAGGGACGTTCTTATTCATGGCTATAATAGCTTTCCTCAATCATTATCTTAATGACCGTCCCAATTCACGGCAGTCTGACAGCACCAAGATGGACCACTGCTTTCTCTTTGCACTTCTGAGAGTGAACTCTTCAGGGAGCTTCTCTCCCCAGCGCTCCTGGTTTTCCTTTGACCTCGTGGGATGCTCCTTTTGCCTCAGAACATGGCATTTTCTCTTCGAATCTTTTATCATGGCACATGCTCTTGAAACGATACTCCTTGTGAAGATATGTATGCTTTGATTTCTAAGTCTCTCTTCATCCCATGGCTCTCTCCTGGGCTTCCTCGCTGAAGTTCCAACTGCTTCTTGTAATTAAAATCCATAATTCTGACTTCAAAGTTGTGAACCATACATGCTTTGAATATGGTGAGATTGTGAAAACAGTGGTTGAGCTATAATGGTCAAACATTAATTGACTAATATATCAAATTATACTGAGTTGATTTAAACTATCAAGATAAAAAGATTGGAAAACATTGTATAATATCAATTGTAATTATATTATAACTTCTGCTATTAGGAAACATTCATTAAGAATAGGAAATGATTATGAAAAACATTTGGTGACAAGATTTTTTTCCCAAAAGGAAAGAAATTAGAAAATCAAGCCAATATTTGATTTCAAGTAATTCTATTTAAAAATATTTTCTATTTGATTTTGTGTACAGTGTCCTTTTAATAAGTGAATGCATGTTTATAAATTCAAGTTTCCTTTTCAAAAGAGCAGCATGAATAATACATTATCAGCATAACATCCAATTAATATCACTATCAAAACCCAAATCATTGTGCTATGAAATAATGAGAAAATGCCAAGAGAATAATGGAAAATAAAAAGTTATTTATCAAAACCCTCACTCAAAATTCTATAAAAAATACAATAAATATTTGTGGGGCTAAGAAAGCATGAACATGAATACTAAAAAAAAAAAAAAAGTGTTGCTTACAATCCTGAAATAAGGTAGTTCGTTCCAACTGCTTGTCCGAACTGAAGACTGTCTTCATCCCTACGATCAAATGTTAAAACTGAGCCTGTTTATTACAACGCCTTCACCCTGCAGACACTTACGCTGTAGCTCAGGAGCGTAACGGACTCTGTGTGGCCACCCGGCGAGGGTCTAAATTCCCCTCCATGCTGTGTGACCCTGGCTTGAGGAATTTAGGAATATGTCCTTGTCCACCCTTGCTTCTTTGTGAATTTAATCCACTCCAACCCAGGACACAGAACAATGTGGAAAACGCGGCCCGTTTTGAGACTGCGTTCGTCCAGGGTGAGGAGCTAAATGAGCCAATCAGAAAAAACAGGGTCTGGAGACAGTCTGCCAGTCGCATTTTCCAAGGATTTCAGGAATGCAGGGGGGTTCCTGCCCGTAAATACCAGAGGTACCAGATGTACACGGAGTTGTGCATAACTTGTTCCACAATGACATGTTCTGTTTGGGGTTATCACTTTTCCTTCCTAGTCTATGAGCCCGCAAAGTAAACCTCTGAGATTAAGAGGAGGCTCTGGTCAAGGGCGAGATCCATGATGAGCTGGTTTGATCACCCTGTGGTCTCTGAGCAAGCCTGGGCCTGGTCTAGCCTATCTCGGGAGCTGACCAGGCTTCTCCTCTGCGTTTCTCCTGCACTCACATCTGCTCCCTATTTCTTTCTTGCAGTGGGTGTGAGGCACAGCACCTGCTAGGGTTCCTGGGCTCCACTTATGCCAACTTTATCATAGACAAGAGCAGAGAGTAGGAAATGGATAATGGCTAAGAAAGAGAGAAAAGAGTCAAAAAAAGGACCACCACACTCAGAATGAAAAGCATGTAACCTCTTCCTGGATCTGCACGCAGACTCGTGGAAATTAAAGACACTTTGAGCTTGGCAGGTGGGCACACCCCAACTCCTAACACACTTGTGATGTCTAAGCAGGATCTGTTCTGCCACCCAAAGTAGTGAAATGTATTAGGGATGTTGGCAGTCACAGGATAGAGACGGGTGGATGTGGGTGGGTGTACACAGACACAGACACAGACACGGACACACAGACACACACACACTCACACGTATATAACAATATAATCTGGAATGATTATTATTATTATTATTATTATCATTATTATTAAAGAGACCCACACCTTCCCTAATTTGATAACTGACTTTAGAAGTACAACAGCTATTACATATGATGGTTCAAGTCTGCAGTGGACTCTTCTGACTTATTGTATTAATTAATAATCAACTAAAAAGTAATGCAACTCAACACATATCAAAGATATGGTAGAGAGCTATGGGCTAGGCAAGCACATCTACCTGACTCAGGTAGTGTTTTTTGTTTGTTTGTTTTTTGTTTTTTTCAATGGTGGGGAAAAAAGCCCAAAAAACCAAAAACCAAAAACAAACCTTGGCCGAATCCCCATCGTAGCTTTGCCTGTCTCTCTTTTGATCAGTAAGGTAGCTTGATGGTTGACGCTCCCGCATGAACATTTTCTTCTGAGTATTTTTATGGTCATTTCATAGTTCTATATGTTGATTACTGATTGAGTGATTTAATATTTCAATATTTTAATGAACATTCTGAGTAATTTTTTAATGTAAAGATAAGCTTGTGAAGGCATATATTGCACAGGAAAGGGCCTTGAGAAACATGTGGACCATAACCTAAAAGCATGATGGCAGGAAATAGTTATTGTGCACTATGTGAATTAGCATTCTGTCCTTTTTATTCATGTTTGTTATTTGTAAGGTGCCTAAAAGAGAAGCATTAGAGCTAAGTTAGTGATGATTTATTTTACTCTTTTTTATTTGTTTAATTAAAAATTTAGGTATTTGGGGGCACCTGGGTGATTCAATGGGTTAAAGCCTCTGCCTTAGGCTCAGGTCATGGTCCCGGGGTCCTGGGATCGATCCCCGCATCGGGCTCTCTGCTCAGCGGGGAACCTGCCACCCTCTCTCTCTGCCTGCCTCTCTGCCTACTTGTGATCTCTGTCAAATAAATAAATAAAATCTTTTAAAAAATTAGGTATTTGCATGCACCTGGAACTATCAATTGTGCGTATGTCTATACAAAATTCCTTCCGCAAGCCGGAAACCCTGATGTCATCACTTCATTGTTTCAGCAGGAAGATTCTGAGTCTGGAGAGAATAATGCGTAACAGAAGGAAGATGTCGATCCAGCTCTATACGACACGAGGGTCAGATAAACTAAGTCAGTTTCTAGCGTCATTTTGAGGGCTTTGTGCCTATTCAGGATGGTCAAACTACACAATTCTGTTGGAGGTCCTTAAAGGTAGACTTGGAAATGGCTGCGGTCCAGATCTGGAATGAAGAGGGGGACTGCCGAGTTCATGGATGCAGCAGATAGCTGAGAATGCAGTTTCCTTGCCTGCCGTGGAGACCCAGTGCTGGAGGGAAGGAGTCGCTCAAGCTACCTGGGGTCATCTGGCATACTCCGGCGGACACACCAGTTCGCACGTGTTGGCCTGGACACCCAGCATCTGCTAGAAGCCTCAGGTCTGGCGCTTTCGACATGGGTCTGGGGCATCTCCGTGAAACTCTGGGTGACCTCAAGGAGCGTTTCCCATCTGGAGCAGCTGACTTCGTGCGAGATGGCACCCTTGCTTGCCTACTTCCCTCATGCCTCCTTTGGAATCTCTCCTCACCCAGACACGCTCTCTGTCCCTCTCTTTCCCCTTGGCATGTCTGGTTATATCGGTCATCTGCATTCTGTATCTGTTCCCTTCATTCTAAAAGGATTATCGTTCCCCAGTGCTCCCTCTGAATGCTGTTTTCTAATCTCCGAACCTGGGTCCCTAGCACACTTGATCAGTCTTGTTGACTCTATTAGACAGGAAAAGCAGGATTCTGTCCAGACTTTTGCGAGGAGATGGGAGCAGCAGGGAGAGACTGGAGATTCTGATCTTCAACAACATTCTGGAAAAGGTGAGTAGTTACCATGTTACACTGGCCTTCTTGTTCACAACGCAAATCTAATGAATCATAGCAAACATGAGAGTGATTATTTTCATAATAGCAAATATTAGTTAATCAAGACATTGAATTATTTTGTAAAATGGGGGAGTTTAAAAATGTCTTCAGCATAAAGACGGAATGGAGATCCCATACAAGCAGTCCCACTGTGACAGGGTGATTTGTCATTTTCAGGTAATGATAGTTCAGTGAATGCCGACTCGTAATTCAGTGAATAACTGTGATGAAAAGTACTAGCTGTATCCTACCACTGATTTTTAGCTCTTAGGTTTTAGGGATGGATGATGATTTACTTTGGAATCCAAGCTGTAAAAATGAAGAATATACTGAAACTTTTATAAGACATTTATAAAACTTTGTATTTTTGCATCATATGTAGCCATAATATTTATTAAATTGCCAAATTCTTGGGAGGCTTCATTTAAGCTTTTTAGATAATTCTTTGATACAAAAAAAGTCATCGCTGCCTATTTGATTCCAATATATAGTTTCAACATATTCATTGGCATATAAATTATGTTATTCTTTTTTTTTAATTAGAATCACATCTAATAAGTTGTTTTAGTAAAAATTGGGGCATGTCTTATCTATCGGTGTGATGTATATGAAGATGGATTTTTCTGGCTTTAACTTCAAAGATGCATGCTTTGGATCTTGGGATATCTACTCTTAACATATACGTGGGGCAAACGATATTAGATAGGAATGCAAAACTGAGGTGTCTTTCTAAGAGTATTAATCTATATTTATGCTGTATCCACAGAGATTTTATCAGAATCTCCAGAAACAACATCAGGCATATGAAAGTGCAGTCGCTTCTGAGGTGATTCTGATCCGTGTCCTGGTTAAACTATGGAGTAAAGAATGTGAACTTTTCCAACAGACACAAAGAGGAAGAAAGAGATGCAAAGACTGAACAAAGACCTCTAGTTCCAAAATAAAAAGTGTTTGAGTTAATAAGAAGAATTAAGAAGGAAGCTGTGATAAACATGGGGAAGATACTCAAAACTAATCAACAGGCTCACAAGGAGAGCTACAGTCCAGCTGCGTGTACCAGTTAACGAGCAGCACCCATGGGATCTGAGTTCCCACCTCCCAGCACTGTCCCCTGAGAACAGCTAAGGAAAACGCAAACATGTTCTGGAATCTAGATCATGTTAGGGGTTTGAGGGAAGCACTGGGAAAGGCTTGCTCCAGACAGAAGACGTGGATTGTGGAGGATATTTAGTCTTGAATTGTCTCTAATAAAAGAAATAGGGTTGATAATGATAAAGCATGAGCCAGAGGGATGGTAGACAGAAGAGCAAATAAAACTTAAAGATGGGGTTCAGTAAATGATATATGCCTGTGATGCCAGTCACTTATCTTCTCTGCCAATATTCACTGAGCGCTGGCTCAGTTGAGGATGTCATGATGAATGTGCTAACTTATCATCATTCTGGACCAGCTATTTTCAGTCTTGCTGAACATCTGAATCCATTCATGGATCTTATAGAAAATATTAGTAACAGGTCCTCACCTCTGATAATCTGGAGATCCTGATTTCTTTCATCTGTGATGAGATTCAGGTTGCAATAATTGTTTAAAGTTTCCCAGACCCTAGGATAGAGTAAGGCAGTGACCTCTTTGACCTCAGCCATGACAAGTTTTAACTAGTTACATCTCCCAAGGCAAAGGAAACAAAAAGAAAAAAATAAACTAGTGGGACTACAACAAAACCAAAATATTCTGCACAGTGAAGGAAACAATCAACAAAACCTAAAAGGCACCTATGGAATGGGAGATGAGATTTCCAAATGACATAACTGATAAAGGATTAGTATCCAAAATATATAAAGAACTGATAAAATTCAACACCTTAAAATTAATAATCCAATTATAAAGTGGGGAGGAGACATGGATAGACTTTTTCCAAAGAAGACATACAGATAGTCAATAGACACATGAAAAGATGCTCAATATCACTGGTCATTGGGGAAGTACAAATAAAAAGTACAATGAGATACAACCACACACCTGAAGAGCTAAAATTAACAAAATAGAAAACAACCAGTGTTGGTGAGGATGTGGTGGGAATGCGAACTGGTGAAGTCACTCTGGAAAACAGTGTGGAGGTTCCTCAAAAACTTAAATATAGAACCACCCTATGATTTAGCAATTGCAATACTAAGTATTTACCCAAAGGCTACAATAATACTGATTCAAAGAAATATATGCCCTGATGCTTATAGCGGCATTATCTACAATAGCCAAATTATGGAAGTAGCTCAATTGTCCACCAGATGATGAATGGATAAAGAAGTTGTGATATATATACATATATACATATAATGGAAAATTACTGATCCATAAAAAAGAGTGAACTCTTGCTACTTGCAAAGACATGGATGGATCTAGAGAGTATTATGCTAAATTAAATAAGTCAGAGAATGAAAATACCATATGATTTCACTCATACGTGGAATTTAAGAAACAAAACAAAAAAATGGGAGGGGAAGGGGGAGAGAAACAAACCAAGAAACAGACTCTTAACTACTCTTAACTACAGAGAATGAGCTGATGGTCACCAGGGGGGAGAGGAGTGGGGATGGGTTAAATAGGTGATGGGGATGGAGGAGGGCACTTGTCGTGATGAGCACCAGCTGTTGCACGGAAGTGATGAATCACGACATGGTACAACTGAAACGAATATTACACTGTATATTAATTTAAATAAATTTTAAATAAAAATGTAAATAAAGGGGACACCTGGGTGGCTCAGTGGGTTGAAGCCTCTGCCTTCAGCTCAGGTCATGATCCCCGGGTCCTGGGATCGAGCCCCGCATTGGGCTCTCTGCTCAGCAGGGAGCCTGCTTCCTCCTCTCTCTCTTCCTGCTTCTCTGCCTACTTGTGATCTCTCTCTGTCAAATAAATAAATAAAATCTTTTTAAAAATGTAAATAAAGAATTTATTTAAATAAAACTGGAATTTATATAAAAACTTAAATAAATCAAGTTTCCCAGATTATTCCAATGTTGACCTGGGAATCTTTACTCTACAATGAAAATGAGTTTATGCCAATATAGTAGAGATATTTGATAAGATAAATCAATATGAATAATTTCAAAATACTTGCAAAAACAGAGATAGGTTTTACTTCATATAGAACTTGAAATATTATAATGTGGTTTTCTCAGGAAGGGAATTTCAGTAACAAGAGTTAATCTATATTTGAAGGAGAAGAATTTGTCTCATGAAAACAGAGAAGATAATGCTAATTCCTAGAGACAACATGCCACACTACAAGACAGAAAATATAATATAAAATTAATAGGTTTGACATTGAGAGAGGCAATCTTGCCAAACAAGAAGGCAGGTTTGTTCTGAATAACAATAGATAATTTTGTGTGGGTTGGAAGAGTACAAAACCAATGTGAGTAAATTAAATACACTCACAAGCATGCAAACTTGTGCACATACACATATTTCCAGTTAGGACTTCGGATTTTTGCTTGTTAACCCTAGCACTGATGCACAGCTGGATGATGCTTAATTAAAACATGTAACAATAGGCGGAAAATCTTCACTGGTTACAAGACATCATACTTACTTGTTTTCACCTGCCATTCCTATTTTAGGAAAATAATAAACACATAATCATACCTCAAATATTAAAACCAAATAGTTATTTCTAGCTATAACAATATTTTCATATTGCTTTAAAGTATGAGATAATTTCCACATTTATCATTTCAATGTTGTCATAGCTGCTGTGATTAAAAGGGATAATGGATGTGAAAGTGTTTTTTAGTTCTTCCTTGCTGTCTTTTTCATGATGAAAGCAGGACAGATGTTATTTTCCTCACTTGACAGAGGGAGCAGATGATGCTAAATGATATATTCGAGGTAAATCACGAGCACAGTAATATTTAGACAGGTCTACTTCCATATCTTAGCTCTTTCCACAGCTAACCTCCCCTCACACAAACGCTCACACACATGGGTACACATGTGTGCACACACACACCCTTTTACAAATTACAGGTGCTTATGCCTATAATTGCACCTGGCTATACCTGTGCATACACATATTCCCATTCATGCACATACCATGCTTACAGTATTTGTATTAGCATATTTATTTCATCACCACCTCCACAACAAAAATAGACAAAAAATAAAGAGACTGTATGATGGACAATGAGATGGAATTTTGAATTCATCTGATTCAATGTATGATCCAAAGTCTGTGTCAGGTGTCTGTTCAAATTCTCCCAGTAACAGGAACCTTCCATGTCACAAGGTGCTTAAAGATCTCTCTATATAATAAAAATACTCCTTTCATATTTATCTGAGCATTTTTTTCCTGAAAAAGGTCAAACATCAGATCTAATGTACTTCCTAAAGCTGGACCAATCTATTTAAGTCACACAGTCTCACACAGTCCTCCCGTGGTGCTGTACCCTCCAGACTCAACAGGAAGTGGGTAGATGGGGGTGAACTCTGCCAGCTGTTACCTTCTAGACAGTGTGTACTCTACACACACTCCCATATCAATCCTCGTAGCTAATGTGCCAGAGGTGTTGTTTTTATGTTCTTTATAAAAGAGTACATTTCATGATGTGAGGATATTTTCCACACAGCTGCTGGAGGCCATATTCTGAAAGACACCTTGGTCTCTGTGGTTCAACGGCACAACTACTTCCCTGACATCATGATCCCTACCCACACCCAAGATGAAGAGGAGTTTGAAATATTTCCACAGATTTTCTTAACACATCAGGTTAGATTACTTACAGCAAACCAGATTTGGGTAGCTTCTTGGGGATTTAATTTCCTCTGCATTTTTCTTTGATCTTTAGGATGTTTGGTCTATGAGCTGGGTACACATGTGTACCCAGGAAGAGACAGACTGGCAGAAAGGTGAGGGAATCTATGAGAAAGTATGAAGAAATGGCTCCATTTTTATACCCTGCTGTGTTGTACATACACTTGCCACTCCTGTTCATCCTTTCTTGATGAACCTGATAGGTTCTTCTTTTGTTTGACCCACTTTCCTGTTCTGTCCTTCCATCTCTCACCTGCTTTGGTTCCATTCTATAGGGCTGCGTCAGGAACCTTCACTCCTGGGACAAACCCAGGAATCCCTACTCAAGTAATTTGCTGCAGGACTCCATTTATTCAGAAGCTGTTCAGAGAAGATGCAATCTTTCAGACTGTGTGTGGAAGGGTTCTTACAAACTTTAGTGGGGTGGCAGTTCCCTCTGCTTTACCTCTGACTCTTTAATCCCTCTTCACATTTTCTCTGTTTCTTTTATAGCTCAGACAATATCAGGGTATCCCTCTATGTATGCAGAATATAGCCTAAGAATATTACAAAGAGGAAGCCATCTATCAAAGTCAGCAAGTGAACCAGTTTTCTTGCTCTTTGTGCATCCCCAAGGGAAAATTTTGTTATTTCTGATCCACCTGAGTTTCTGGGATTCATCTCAGGAACATGTTGCAAGTATAGAACTTTCTGAGACCTCATAAGAAACTGAAAATCCTTACAATGAGAAAAAAAAAGAAGAAGAAGAAGAATAGCTTCACCTTTAATTATGTGTCTACAACAACAAAGAAGGAAACATTTTATAAAGCACCCATTTTTATTCAAGGCAACATGTGTAGGGCTGGTCATAAAAAATAAATAAATAGTGTCCAAGAGTTTACAAATCACTCCTTTCTTCTCAGCTCTCTGGAGAGATAGAATGCTTTATCTAACTTGGGTTTCCACATGAATTAGTCTATTTCCATTGAGGCATATGAAAATGGAACTGTTTCTTGTGGGTTACTCTGTATTTGTGGAATGTTCTTTTTCTTAAAGCAGTGTTGCATTAGTCAAAATGTCTTCCAAGTCCAGGCTACATGTGACACAATCATTCTCATTTTTCTACAACTCATCTCCATTTTACTGTCACACCCGAAGGTTGAACATTTATTTCTCAGAACTATGCCAAGGTGATTGACGTGATACTGAAATACTTTCTCACTGCCAATTTACCATTTGGGAGTATTTTCTTAGACCATTATAATGAAATGGTGATGGGCCCATGTGCAATTCTAATCTTCGTTTAACCATAAGACTTCATTGAAAATGCAGGTAAATATACTTGGCATCTTAAACATATTCAAAATAATACTATGGTTTAGCTTTTAAAAATGCATATCAGTTGTAAATAGCTAAGTAGAGAGAAAAATGTCACATTTAGATTTCTCTTGAAATCGGTGGAGAAAAGGAACAAAAATTTAAGGCAGCCCATTTTGGCTTTGGCAATACGGCAAAACCCTATGGGGTTTTCTTGGGAGGAGAGAACTCAGATGGTTGATGGGAAATATTGAAAATAGGGCATATTTTCTTTATCCATTCATCTGTCAATAGAAACTCAGGGTGTTACCATATGTTGGCTCTTGGGACTAATCCTGCAGTGTACATGTGGGTGCAGACATCTCCTCAGGAGAGTGATTTTATTTGAGTAGGATGTATACCCATAAGTGAGATTTTTGGATCATATGGTAGTTCTATTTTTAACTTTTTGAGGAACCTCCATATTTCTTTTCATGGTGTCTGCACCAATTTATATTCTCACCAACAGTACACAAGGGTTCCCTTTTTCTCCACATTCTCACCAACACTTGTTATCTCTTATCGTTTTTATGAGAGCCATTGTAACAGGTGTGAGGAGGTCTTTCATGCGGTTTTGATTTTCATTTCCCTGGTGATTAGTGATGCTGAGCATTGTTTCATGTACCTCTTGACCATTTAAAAATCTTCTTTGAAAAAAATGTCTATTTAGGTATTCACCCACTTTTTAATTGAATTATTTGTGGTGTTTGCTATTGAGTTTTTTGAGTGTTTTATATATTCTAGATATTATCTCTTGACTGTATAAATGATTTGCAAATATTTTCTTTCATTCACTAGGTAGACTTTTCATTTTGTTGATAGTTTTGTTTGCTATACAGAACCTTTTTAGTTGGATGTATCAAATCATTATGTTGTACACATTAAACTTGTACAATGTTATAGGTTAATTATATCTGAATAAAATTGGAAAAAAGAAAGACAGAGAGAAAAGGGCAGAAAGAAAAATGAAGTCAGAGCAAGTGGGAGTGATCTCAGAGCCACGAAGACAAGGCAGTTACTTGAAACACCATTCTTCAATTCCAAAAGGCACAGAGTATGCCATTAAAGATATTCTGAACACTATAGGATGAGCTGTACATATGACAACACAGAATAACCTGGATATTCTGACAGGGCTCTGAGAGAGCCAGTGCCTTCAAAGAGTCTGACCAGAATATGAAAGGGTTCTTTTTATCCCAGAGTAGAGAATTAAATACTCTGTATAAGTATTTTGGAAACATTAGCTCCCTATACACTATAAACAAGGCGTTGAATCAGTTTATTAATGCAGATTTGAAAGATAATAAAACCATGTACATTTTCATTTAATGTCTCGACTATTGTTTAACAGCTGATTTTTTTTTTTTAATGAAGGAAAACTAAGGGCTGTTTCAATTTTCTTTTTGTTGGTTGTAGGACTGAATTTTGGTAGGACCTGTGAACTAGCTAGACATGAAGATTGGTGCAGCGGATTAGCAGGAACACTTTTGGGGGGACATGATTTAAGTGAGTTTGTTTTATTCAATCAGCAATCAAATAGGAATTTAAATGGGATGAAGGAAGAAAGAAACAAATGAAATTTTCAGTGACCACTGAGTTCTTCACAAAAGCATAACTGGCCTTCTTTCATTCAGTGTAGTGTGTCTGGAGGGAGACTCCCACCAGAACAGAAGACTACCTTGAGCCCTCAATTAAAAGCCCAAGGGCTTTTCTGTTGTGTAACTAGATGCAGGGAAAAGCCTGTCAATACTGAAGGGTCTAACTTCTGATCTATAGGAAAATTCATGCTTAATATTGACGAATTGAATGCTTTTCCACTAAGGAAGAATACCAGGCAAAGATGTCCACTCTCACCACTTCTATTTAGCATTATAATGGAAATTCTAGCCAGTGTAATTAGGCATGAAAAGAAAAAATTAAAGTGTATGTATTATAAAGGAAGAAGCAAAACTCTTTATTTGATGGATGATATATTGTGTTTATAGAAAATCATATGGAATTTAGAAAATAGTCTATGAATGATATGGTTAAGAATGAGTTTAGCAAGGTGAAGGATATAGAATTAGTACAGAAAAAACAACTGAATATATCTTCAAATCCTGAAAACAAAATTAAAATAAAACAGTATCATTCTGCTAAAAAAGCATTTGACAATGTACAGCATCCCTTCCTATCAAAAGTCTTCAAAGTGTAGTGATAGAGGGCACATACCACAATAATATCAAAACTATCTATGAAAAACCCACTGCAAATACCATTCTTAAAGGAGAAAAACTGAGAGCTTTTCCGCTAAGGTCAGGAACATGGCAGGGATGTCCACTATCACCACTGCTATTCAACATAGTACTAGAGGTCCTAGCCTCAGCAATCAGACAACAAAAAGAAATTAAAGGCATCCAAATTGACAAAGAAAAAATCAGACTATCACTCTTTGCTGATGATATGATACTATATGTGGAAAACCCAAAAGACTTCACTCCAGATCTGCTAGAACTTGTACAGGAATTCAGTAAAGTGTCAGGATATAAAGTCAATGCACAGAAATTAGTTGCATTTCTCTACACCAACAACAAAACAGAAGAAAGAGAAATTAAGGAGTCAACCCCATTTACAATTACACCCCAAACTGTAAGATACCTATGAATAAACCTAACCAAAGAGGCTAAGAATCTATACTCAGAAAAATATAAAGTACTCATGAAAGAAATTGAGGAAGACACAAAGAAATGGAAAAATGTTCCATGCTACGGGATTGGAAGAACAAACATTGTGAAAATGTCTACACTACCTAAAGCAATCTACACGTTTAATGCAATCCCTATCAAAAGCCCATCCATTTTTTTTTTCAAAGAAATGGAACAGATAATCCTAAAATTTATATGGAACCAGAAAAGACCTCCCAAAGCCAAAGGAATTGTAGCAACATGGACGGGACTGGAAGAGATTATGCTGAGTGAAATAAGTCAAGCAGAGAGAGTCAATTATCATATGGTTTCACTTATTTGTGGAGCATAACAAATAGCATGGAGGACAAGGGGAGATGGAGAGGAGAAGGGAGTTGGGGGAAATAGGAAGGGGAGGTGAACCATGAGAAACTATGGACTCTGAAAAACAATCTGAGGGTTTTGAAGGGGTGGGGGGTGGGAGGTCGGGGTACCAGGTGGTGGGTATTATTGAGGGCACAGATTGCATGGAGCACTGGGTGTGGTGCAAAAATAATGAATACTGTTATGCTGAAAATAAATAAAAAATAAATTAAAAAAGAAAAGAAAAGAAAAAAAAAAGCCAAAGTTGGTGGCATAACAATTCCAGACTTCAAGCTCTATTGCAAAGTTTTCATTATCAAGACAGTATGGTACTGGCACAGAAACAGACACATAGATCATTGGAACAGAATAGAGAGTCCAGAAATAGCCCCTCAACTCTACGGTCAACTAATCTTTGACAAAGTAGGAAAAAATATCCAATGGAGAAAATACAGTCTCTTCAATAAATGGTGTTGGGAAAATTGGACAGCCACATGCAGAAAAATGAAACTGGACCATTTCCTTACACTATACATGAAAATAGACTCAAAATGGATGAAGGATCTCAATGTGAGAAAGGAATCCATCAAAATCCTTGAGGAGAACACAGGAAGCAGCCTCTTTGACCTCAGCCACAGCAACGTCTTCCCCACCAAAGGCAAGGGAAGGAAAGGCAAAAATGAACTATTGTGACTTCATCAAGATCTAAAGCTTTTGCACAGTAAATGAAACAGTTAACAAACCTAAAAGGCAACTGACAGAATGGGAGAAGATATTTGCACATGACTTATCAGATAAAGGGATAGTATCCAAGATATATAGGGAGCTTAACAAACTCAACACCCCAAGAACAAATAATCCAATCAAGAAATGGGCAGAGGACATGAACAGACATTTCTGCAAAGAAGACATCCAGATGGACAAAAGACACATGAAAAAGTGCTCCATATCACTGAGCAGGGAAATACAAGTCAAAACCCCAATGAGATACCACCTCACACCAGTGAGAAAGGCTAAAATTAACAAGTCGGGAAATGACAGATGCTGATGAGGATGCAGAGAAAGGGGAACCCTCCTACACTGTTGTTGGGAAGGCGAGCTGGTGCAACCACTCTGGAAAACAGCATGGAGTTTCCTCAAAAAGTTGAAACCAGAGCTACCCTATGACCCAGCAATTGCACTACTGGGTATTTACCCTAAAGATATAAATGTAGTTATCCGGAGGGGAACCCAAATGTTTATAGCAGCAATGTCCACAATAGCCAAACTGTGGAAAGAACCTAGATGTCCATCAACAGATGAATGGTTAAAGAAGATGAGGTTTATATACACAATGGAATACTATGCAGCCATCAAAAGAAATGAAATCTTGACGTGGATGAACTAGAGCATATTATGCTGAGCGAAATAAGTCAATCAGGGAAAGACAACTATCATATGATCTCCCTGATATGAGGAAGTGGAGATGCTACGTGGGGGGTTTGGGGGGTAGGAAAAGAATAAATGAAACAAGATGGGATCAGGAGGGAGACAAACCGTAGGACTCTTAATCTCACAAAACAAACTGAGAGTTGCTGGGGGGGGGGGAGAAGGTGGTGGGGTTATGGACATTGGGGAGGGTATTTGCTATGGTGAGTGCTGTGAAGTGTGTAAACCTGACGATTCACAGACCTGTACCCCTCGGACTAACAATACATTATATGTTTATAAAAAATTTAAAAAATTATATATAAAAAACAAGCAAACAGGATCATTCACAACAGCATTCTTTTTAAACAACCTTAGTGAAATGAATTAATAGGCGAAAACCTGCACATAGTTCATGTGTGTGATTTTTTTTTTAAGATTTTTAAAATTTATTTATTTGACAGAGATCACAAGTAGGCAGAGAGCCAAACAGAAAGAGAGGGGAGGAAGCAGGCTCCCCACTGAGCAGAGACCCTCATGTGGGGCTTGATCCCAGGACCCTGAGATCATGACCTGAGCTGAAGGCAGAGGCTTTAATCCACTGAACCACCCAGGCGCCCCAATGTGTGTGATTGGATAAGTTTGGACATATGCATATACCTCTGCTTCCATCAGCACAATCAGGTCCCAGACATATCCAACATCTCTTAGTTTCCTTGCACTTCCCCATCTATTTTTTTTTTCTCAGAATATGTATCATGATATCTATCCTCTTAATGTCCTCTGAAGTGTGCAATGTTGTCTTCTCAACTCTAGGCACTATGCTGCTATAGCAGATCTCTAGAAATTTTTCATCTAGTATAGCTGACACTCTTCAGTCCCTGGAAACCACTATTATAATCTCTGCTTCTGTGAGTAGGACTATGTTAGATACAGCAAGTAAGTGAAATCATGCAGTACTTGCCCGTGTGCAATTGGCTTATTTTCCTCTACATGATTTCAGCCAAGTTCATTCATTCTGTTATTAATGGCAGGGTTTCCTTATTTTTAAAAGCTGAAAAATATTCCATTTATGGGCACACCACATTTCCTTTATCCATTCATTGGTTGATGGGTGCTCGGATTGTTCCCTTATTTTTGGGTATTGGAATAGTGCTGCAGTAAACACAGGAGTGAAAATACCCTTTGAGATACTGAGCTTGATAGTTATGGATATATATTTAGATTTGGGATTGCTTGATCATATGCTAATTCTATTTTTAATTTTGCTGTGGACTCTCAACGCTGTTTTTTCCCACCATCAGTACACAATGGTTCCAATTTCTCCACAACCTTGCCAACATCTGTTTTATTTTGTGTTTTCAGTAATAGCTATCCTAACAGGTGTGAAGTGATATCTCATTATGGGTTTGATTTGCATTTCTCTGGTAATTATTGATGTTGAGCATCTTTTTGTATACTTTTTTGGCCGTTGTATGTCTTCTTTGGAGGGATGTCTGTTCAAGTTCTTCATCCATTTTTTTAGTCAGGTATTTTTAAAAATTTTGTTCTGTTTTTGCTCTGATTTCTAGTTTCATACCATTGTTTTTATGGAAGATATTTGGTATAATTTCAATCTTACTACATTTGTTAGAACTTGTTTTGTAAAACATGTGATTGATTGATCCTGGAGAATATTCCATGTAAGCTTGAGAAGAATCTGTGTTTTGCTGTGAATCTGCTGAAAATGGAATATTGATATATCCTATTATTATTACATTTGTATGTCTCACCTCATTATTGTTAATATTTGTTTTATATATTTTGGTGTTGTGGTGTTGGCTGCATAAACATTTATTTAATTATTATATCTTACTCATGTATTGACCTTTTATCATTATATGATGTCGTTCTTTGTCCTTTTGATAGTTTTTGATTTAATGTCTTTTTGTCTGGTAGAAGTATGGCTAGCTCTTCTCTCTTTTGTCTCTCATTTGTATGAAGTATCCTTTTCCATCACTTTACTTTAACTTATGTGTGTCTTAAATCTAAAGTATGGCTCTTACAGATATTACACCAAAGAAGGTATTCTAATGGTTACCCTAATCATATGAGAAGAAGCTCAACATCATTAGTCATGCATGAGATGCTCAAGTCACAACTAGACATTGACTAGAATGGCTTTAATGCAAATGATCGATAATATCAAGTGATGGTAAGACTGTAAGAATACTGGAATCCTCTTATATTGGTCATGAGAATGCAAATTAACAAAGCCATTATGGAGAAGTCAAAATAGTACACCATATGTTTTCAATATGACCCAGCATTTTATTCCTGTATCTGTGTTCAAAAAATATTTTTTTTTCGCTAAAAGACCATCACCAGAGTGCTTTCAGAAGCTTTAATTATAGAAATCAATAACTGGAAATACTCCAAGTAGACATCAAGTGATCATCAAATAGTTCAACAAGTAGTTCCTCAGGTGATGAATTGGTAAAGTGTGACACAGCCATACAACTTTCCAATGTCCAAAATCAATAGATTTATTATCTTCATTGTTAGCCATCCAATTCATGTCTCTATTTTATATAATTATATTTTCCTAAAACACTTTTCTATGATAAGATCAGAGGTATAATTTAAAAATTGGTAAGGCTATCTTTTCTATACTTAAACCAAAAATAAAAACAGTAAAATAATGCTTTAAAATGTGAAACAACTGCATCAATTAAATAATTGACTGCTGAGATAAAAACGATTATTTTGTCTCTCACCAAACATTTTTAGTAGCTTTCAAAGGTTGTCAGTATAAACCTCCATGCTTGTTCTTTCCTTATAAAATAAAGAAGTGAAACGACAAATATGATTAACACAACAAGCATCCGTAATTTATGATACCCAACTCAGAACGGGCCGCATAGGTGACATTTCCATAACACATCCCAAATCATAGTGGGAGAGTGAATAACAAATGTGTTTTTTACTCACACCAGACTTGCAGAACACAGGGTAACTCCCCAGTATGCATTGGCTCAGAATTGATTGCTTCAATTAGATGCTCAGTACCGTGTGTTTTCCAGATTAACCCAAACAGAGTTGGTGAAGGTCAGGTGACGGTAATGAAATGCTTCCTTCTATAGAGAAATGACACATACGGCTTGTGTTTGCATTTCATTGGTTGGAACAATTTGGTCTTTCCTACCTTGTAAAGTTAGAAAAGTGCAATCTTCCCATAAGCTGGAACAGAAGAGAACCTCGAGCTGGTAAATAATTCAGGAGGGCTCCCCTATGGAAAGCAGATTTACAAAATCAGTCTCTGTCTGTATAGTACTTTCCATGCACTTTCTTGAAGCACTCATCTCTGCATCTTAGAACAAAAAAACCCCAAAAGCAAAAAATAAATAAATAAATAATAATAATAAACAAACCAAAAATTAGTAAAGCAGGCAGTCACTCTGGGATTGTGAATAGGATTCTGAGGATCAAGATCTTACTCTGTTCACTGCTACTCCATGGCTGGGTGGCCCTGGGTAAGTTAGCTGAATTCTTCTTAAGTCATTTCCCTAAAGCCTGCTCTCTGTGATGTGTGTAGTATTCAGTTAGAAGGAAAATGTGGACATTCTCAGCATAGTGACACATATTGTCAGCTCGTCGAATCTGAATCATTCTCTCTGGACTTTTGTTTACCTAATCCAAGCACCCCCAAAAAGTCAACATGTACAGGACTGAAGTTTGTGTAAGCTGTTATATTTTCATTTGCTATGCTTTATAAAATAAGTTCAATTTTTCAAGTAGTAACAGAATTTAATAGTATAATAAGTCAACTTTCAGCTATGTGTTGGTTTCCATCTGTTGAACAATCATCTTTCAAATGCTTGGTGTCATGACTCCATAAACAAATGTTAATGCTTCCAATGAAATGAAAGGAAGCCAAAAACCTGTCCTTAGAGTAGGATAGTGTCACATCACGTTATGATAATGCAGGTTTCGGAGTGCTTAATTTTGGAATCCATTCAGCAATTGTCCTTGAGTTTCCCCTACTTCTTTGTCATTAGTAGTTCCCCTGGTCTTTGCTTCAGTATCTACAGCATAAACAGCTTTCTCATCACAACATATTCGTCAAATCTTCCTTTCTAGAAAAGTCAGCAGAAAGTGAAAACTTAAAAACCTTACAAAAGTACATCACTGTAGGGGGCTGAGCAGAGCCTCATCCACAGTGAGCCTGGTGCTCAGAAATCAGACTTGCCATGACCCAGTTGGTGTCAGACTACAGAGGTAACAAATCAGGAAGGTCTACCCAGTCATGAGAGATCTTGCAGACCATTGGACTAAAGAGACCATAAATATCTTGGGGGAAAATTAATGGATGCTTCATCGGTGATGAATATACATAAACCCATAGTATTTATATTCTTTTGTTGTGACAAATTAATTTAAACCCACATCTCTAGAAAATTAAGCCTTTCAACACTTTGAGGGAATTTCCAGGGAGTCATTCTTAGGGAAAAAGAGGAGTCAGGAGAGAATGAAAACTAGCATTTGGGATGTCTTCCTTCAGGGCACAGCAAGAACATCATTCCCGTAAGTGTCCATCTTAAGAAGAAAGGAAGAGAAATTGTCTTGCCTGATTCTTGGTTTTCTATATCTAGTAAGTCAAAATTCAATCCAAAGGACATTAAACCCCATCACTCTTCAGAGTGCATTGCCTGGATCCCAGGTCACACTGAGGAGGCAGATACCACATCTCTAATGCAGTTGGGTATGGATTTAGGTGGTTTTGTAGAAGCATTTATGGGTCTTCCTGACTGTACTGGTCACCATAAGTAAAGGTTCTTCACTAACAGACCAATGAAAGCTCTGGGCACTCTTTACCCTGAAAGAATCCAAAAAAAACCCAGCAGTTCTCAGAAATGAAATTATGGTGTCTATATTTGAGAGTCATCTATGGCACCAGCAGCCAAGGCCTTAGTAGACAGGTAGAGTTGAGTGAATCTAAGGATAATCATAGAATGGGTTTCATATCCAGGTTACCTCTTCCAAAAAATATATTTTGTATTGAGGGCAAGGCTTTGATCCAATAGGAAGAGGAGGCATATTGGTTGTGAACCAGTCTGAAGCAGGCCCAATGTCTATGATTTTGTCTATAATCTTGAAGAGATCACTAGTACAGCAGTGTGTGTCTGTCTAGCTATGAAGGAATTTCAAATATAGTTCTGAACTCTAAGAGTTATTCCTTTAAAATATGCAACAAAAATCTCACAACTTTACCTGCAACCTCAACTAAGCAAACTGAGAAGATTAGAATGATCTCTGTAGTGGACAACATGGGTTAATATTTTTTTTCCATTTCAGTGATTTTTAGTTTTTGTGCCTCTATATTTTACAATTAGTGTCCTGGTGAAATCTCCATGCAAATTTAAATATTTTTTTTAAAAAAATTTTATGGGGGCAGTTATAGTCAAACTAGGGAATTTGAATGTTGTGGAAATTCTTTTGGGTTTATCACCACCTAAAATATCCACTTAAACTGTTGATCATAAAGACTTAGGATAGGGTATTGACCTTGAAGTTCTCGATCAGTTTTCTTCTAAGCAAGGATCCGAGAGGTTCTCCAAAGCAGGGATCTGGAATTAGTAGACCAGAAGTCACTGACAGAGTGTTGCTGGGTCAAATATTGAAGGAAGTATCACACAGTATGTCCTATTGAAGCATGGTGTTGTCAAATAATACCTCAGTTCCCAGACCTGGGAACTAATTCACAATTTATTTTTTTAAAATATTTTATTTTATTTATGAGAGAGAGAGAGAGGGAGAGAGATAGAGAGAGAACATGAGCAAGGGGAGGGCCAGAGGGAGAAAAAGGACAAGCAGACTTCCTGCCAAGCAGGAAGCCCCATGTGGGGCTCCATCCAGGACCCTGAGATCATGACCTGAGCTGAAGGCAGACACTTAACTGACTGAGCCACCCAGGTGCCCCCTAACTCACAATTTAAAAATGAATTAATTATTTTCTCCTAGGAAATTATGATGTTTCGCCAGGACGATCTTTGGTTTAAATGCTCCAGTATAAAATCCAGGGTTTGAGCACAGCATAGCTGGTAGTGCCACACTCACAATTTCTACTAAACCCTAAAAGACTAAATACAGAGAATCGTAGAAATAGAGCTTCATTTTTCCTATGAATAATAATAATAATAAACCAAACACCACATCCTATTATTATTCACAAATGTGAGAATAATGGTGGCAATGGTTCTAATTTGTTCTTTTTATTAGTTGTGCAGAGACATCTATGCTTATATTATGAAGTGTTCTAATGGTTAATATGGGTGTTTAATATGATGTGACAAATGCATTAACCTTGAGGAAAAAATAATGACTAAAGCAAATTGTATAATTTTCATCTTTATCATTAAAATGCTGTTTGGGGGAAATAATTGCCTAATAATTTCACTGCAGGAGCAATGGAGTGATAACATGAGGATTACTGATGCTATATTTAATATAGAACTCAAAATACCTTTGCTGCATGTTGGCCTCACATCCTTCAGTGTTCGATTATTCTCCACAAGTAGGCACTGCTAATCACCCAGGACACTTAATGGGAGATGGGATAATGTCTCTTACATAAAAACTGGAAGAATCGTTCATGCATTTTTGTATCCAATCACTGGACAGATGCTGGAATCCATGCAAGCTAACTTTAAGAGAAAATTATGTATGCTGGGACAGAAGAGCAATGGAATCAATTGTCTTTTAATATTAGATGCCCCAGCCCTACCGTTTAAGAACAGAAAATAATTGTGTGGGTTTTAAACACATATGCTAATTCTTTTGACATTTCTCCCATCAAGAGGAGCTTTCATGCCTTCTCTTTGAATGTGGAGGGACTTTCTAACTGCCTTGGAGAATGTAACATAATATATATGCCTCTGTGTGATGCCCAAAGCTAGATGAGGCCATGTAGCTTCTGCACTTTCTCTTGGGACTTGCTGTTAGAACCAGTCACCACAGTGTCAGGAAGGCCAGACCACATGGTGAGGCCACAGAGATATTGTATTCTGGACAACAG
Organism: Mustela lutreola; assembly: GCF_030435805.1. Classification (NCBI taxonomy): domain Eukaryota; kingdom Metazoa; phylum Chordata; class Mammalia; order Carnivora; family Mustelidae; genus Mustela; species Mustela lutreola. Next base: position 40,281,497 of record NC_081307.1, on the reverse strand, counting down.
TTCCAGCTGAGGGCCCGGCTACCAGCCAGGGGGAAAGACTTCAGGATGGCATCAACTCTGCCATTTCCTCAACACAACCTCATGAGAAACTATGTGAGAATGACCTTGCCAACCTGTCAGACTGCACAACCATGCAAGAACATAGAAACGCATGAGTGGTTTTGTCTTATGCCATAAGTTTTAGGTGGATTGTTACATAGCTGCAGACAATTGGTACAAGTGAGTTTGCTTGCTTTAGTCACAGGAATAAAAGGTGATCTATGGATGACTGGGTTGTGTGGATTTCACCCCAATATTTATTTTTATAATTGGATGATTGGTTTGTTGATTGATTGCTTGAGGAAACACATGACTTTGGCTCTCTAGGGCTCCACTAAAAAAAAATAGCTAGCAGACATCTCTACTCAGGGAATGGAAAATGGAACTGCAACATTTCTTAGAGATTATCCAGTTCAGCTCACCCGAATAGGTTAGGCAGGATGGATTTCAGTAGAAGCTCTTCATAAAAATTCTTCTGACTTTGGCAACATTTTACCCATTCTTTGTAAAGGCTGGAAAAATACAATCAATAAGTAAATATATTTTCCAGCATATACATGTTTATCTCCACCATATACAGTGATTTGGTTGGATTCCCATGTGTATCAAAATTTATAAGAGGAGTCTTAAAACTCTGGGACCACATCTTATAGTGAAAAGGCAAGAACTCTTATTTAGAGAAGATTATGATGACTGTAAGAGATCTATGAGATGGATAGGCTTTACCTTAATTGATGGTTTTCCTAGGAGTATAGTAGACTTTAATTTTCTTCTGATCGCATAGATGCATTTAATGTAGAATTTGGATTTTTGGTCAGTTTTGTATGCACGGTATAGCCTGTCATATTCTGATTTTTGTTTGCTAGTTTTATTTTTAAACTCTTTCCTTTTTCCAGAATGGCCCAGAAATACAGGTTGTTAATATAATAAAAACAAACAAACAAACTCTTCACCTACTATCAAAGGAAAGTAAATCTGTTGGTAACAAACTTGTGCACATAAATTACATATAGGCCATGAAACTTCTGTGTCTTGTCCAAAACCTCTATGGTAAATCTTAGACATTTGTCCTCACGTTGCTTCTCTTTTGTTCTTAAAGCAGCTAGTTTTCTAGAAATATGCTAGCATTCTCCAAGGTCAGTATCCTAGCAAAACTAAAAAAAAAAAAAAAAAAAAAAAAAAAAAGATCAGTTTAGGTGATCAGTATAGAAGAGTGTAACATCTTAAAGAGCACTCTAATATCTGACTTATTCACTCTGGAATCATAATTGGACCTTTCAAAAATGACCAACGTTGTAAACTTAATTATTGAGGATGATAGGAAAGAAGAAAACCAGCTGACTCTGAGAAAAACTATATAAAGATGAAGTTTCTTGCAATGTGTGGAGAAACAATAGTCCAACAAAACTGAAATATATTGAGAATCCCAGATTCCACTGTCTAAACTCTGAGGAAATAGTTAGTGGATGTAAGGTATTGAGTTATTGGTCCACTCATGCCAGAATATACATGATTTGCCATGTAACGTATCAATGTCCTCTCACTGTGGGCCAGGGGATATACAAATCCTTTTAGAATTAACCATGTGGCTTATTTTAGGCTATGGAATGTTAGCAGATGTGACACAGTCTGAGTCTGAAAGGGTACTTGATGACTTGGAGTTACTCTCTCTTTCATCTCTGTTATTCTCAGGACAACATGTTTGGATTAGCTGGATAATCCCAAGGGATGATGAAAGCATCACAAAACAAATCTACCCCTCACTGAATCCAGTCTATATCATTCAACACTTGACTGGCCACAGATTTATGAGTTAGCCAAGCTGAGATGAGAAGAAACACATGCACTAGTAGCTGACAGCCAACATAGAGAGACATGAAAATAAAGACCATTGCTTCAAGCCACTGAGTTTAGGAGCAATATTATTGGCATAGTTAACAGATAGGGTTGATTAATAGGTGAATGAATGGCTTAAGAGGTTCAACTACCATGATGGCTGGCTTTTTCCCTCACAATCTCAGAGTAAATGCCAACAAAATGCCAAGAAAACAGTGGAAAGTCCCTTGAGTGAAAGGAACACATTTTTGCATCAATGTGTCTAGGCTGGAAGGTGACTTTGCCATTGGGAAGGAATTGGCCAGGCACAACTGTTGGAGAAAACTCATAAAAAAACAAGTATGAGAGGGACATCTTGGTGTCTCAGTCAGTTAAGCATCTGTCTTCAGCTCACATCATAATCCCAGGGTCCTGGGATGGAGCCCTATGTTGGGATTTCTGCTCACAGGGAGCCTGCTTCTCTGTCTCCTTCCCACTTATGCTCTCTCACTCCCTCTCTCTCTTTCTGTAATAAATAAATAAAATATTTTTAAAAGAAATGTGAGAGATCTACTTTTTCCTTTCAGCCAATGCTGGTATGGGCAAGCCTGAGATTTGGACCTCTGGCGCAGAAGACTCAAGAGCAGTATCCGAGTAGCTTAGAAGCCTTGCATAAATGATGAGCTGAGAGGAGGAAAAGTCAGGTTGTTTGCGGGGAGTTTCTTCCTCAAAACTTTCCTTCCAGTCTCCCTAGCTGATTCATTAAATTCTAAGTTGTGCCTCATTCTATTATCGCTTCTCCTTATGCAGGGAGTTTCTGGTGCCTGGAACTCTGTACCATATCTTTCTAAGCACAGTAGCGTACTGGTTTCTCTCACATATACCACCTCCCAGAACAGCTGAAGGATAATAGATCTCAGAGATCAAAGTAAATGTTAAGTTGCAGAGCACAGGCATTTCAAAGCAACAGCATATGATTAAATTCCCATGAGCAACAAAAGTATTAGAATAAGTAACATAGATGTTAGCATACCTTTAATAAACATGCTAATAGATATTACAGAACATAATAAATTATGAATCAAAAACAAGAAAACAAAAATAAAGGTCCATGTATAACCATTTAGTTTAAAAAACATCTTATGGCAAGTGTAAAGTACATGATAGATGAGGTGAATGGCAATATAATAATCATCGTCATACAAAAATATCTAGAATCCAAAAAGGTAAAAATTTATAAGGTTTACTATCCATTCAAAGATATCGAGAAATGTATAAGAGCAAGAAAATATTCATGATAAGGAGCAAAATCAATCCATCAAAATGGATCCAGAAATGACACAGATTTTATAAATAGCAGAAAAATACACTAAACCAGTAATAACTTTACCACATACATTTTAAAAAGTAAAATAGAAACAATAAATATATTTTATTTTTTTTAAAGATTTTACTTATTTACTTGAAAGAGAGAGACAGTATGAGAGGGAAGGTCAGAGGGAGAAGCAGACTCCACACTGAGCAGGGAGCCTGATGCGGGACATGATCTTGGGACTTCAGGATCATCACCTTAGCTGAAGGCAGTTGCTTAACCAACTGAGCTACCCAGGAGCCCAATGAATATATTTTAAAAACCTGAATTTCTACATACAAAAAATACAGAGTACAAGATTAAAAGAAAAAAAAAAGCACACTGGATGAGATTAATGGACGTTTAGACAAAAGAGAAGAAAATACCTGTGAACTTGAAGGCATATCAATAGAAATTATCCAAAATATGAAACACAGATTAAAAATTAATAATAATGACAGGGTGACAGGTATTAAGGAGAGCATGTGTGTGATGTGCACTGGGTGTTATACATAACTAATGAATCATTGAACACTACGTCAAAAACTAATGATGTCCTACACAGTGGTTAACTGAACACAATAATAAGAATAAAAGTAAAAATAATACTATTTAAATAAAAGATTGGGAAACCAGTGAAGTGTAGAATAACATCACTCAGGCAAATTTACACATAATTTGAATCCCTTAGGAGGACTCGGGGCAGAAAATTATTTGAAGAAGTGACTGCTAAAAAATTTCCAAACTGGATGAAAACTATAAACCTACAAATTCAAGAAGCTCTGCAAACATTAAGCAGCAAAACGTTACAAAAAATATCAGGGCATATCTTAATAAAATTGTTCAGAATTGATAATACAGGGAAATTCTTAGAAGCAGTCAGAGAAGATAAAGACACATTTCATATAGAGCAACAGAAAACAAGGATTGCAGCTGATTTCTCCATTGAAACCGTAGCATAGTGCAGTCAGAAGACATTGAAGGGATGTCTTTAACATGCTGAATGGAAGACTCTGTCAACTTTGAACTCTACAATGATGCAATCATCATTGTAAAGCCAGGGTGACATAAAGACTTTTTCAGACATATTGAGTGGAATGAATTTATCATCAGCAGACCCACGCTGCTGGAAATATTAAAAGAATTCCTCCATATAGAAGGAAAATTGCATTAGAGGAAATGTGGATATACATAAAGAAATGAAAAGCTCTGAGAATGAAAACTACATGAGTAAATGTGTAAGGTCATTTCTTATCATTTAAATTTGTTTTAAAGATAATTGCTCAAATAAAATAATTGGTGTGAAGTTGATAACATATTAAAAATAAAACATAAAAAACAGCTCAAAGATCAGAAGAAGGATAGTCTTATAACATCCTGTACTTATATGCAAAGTGATACAATATCACTTGGACTTAGAGAGTTATGAGTCAACGATGTGTATAATTGATTTTAAAGAAGCCACTAAAATATTAAGTAGCACATTATATCTAATAGGTCAAAATGACATAAAATGTAATTGTAAAAACATATATATAAGAAAGCCAATACAGTTTAACAGAGGATCATAGAACAAATGGGGTATATAAAAAATAGGTAGAATATAATAAATAAAACAAGATAAATATAACTAGCTATACCAGTAATTACACTAAATGTAAATAGTATACATTTTCTGATTCAAACACACAGTTTGCAAAAACTAAGACCCAACTACTTGCTGCCTAAAACAAACCCATTTCAGTATCAACATGGACTGGAAGAGATGATGCTGAGTGAAATAAGTCAAGCAGAGAGAGTCAACTATCACATGGTTTCACTTATGTGTGGAGCATAACAAATAGCATGGAGGACATGGGGAGATGGAGAGGAGAAGGGAATTGGGGGAAATTGGAAGGGGAGGTGAACCATGAGAGACTATGGACTCTGAAAAACAATCTGAGGGTTTTGAAGGGGGCGGGGGTTGGAGGTTGGGGGAACCAGGTGGTGGGTATTAGAGAGGGCACGGATTGCATGGAGCACTGGGTGTGGTGCAAAAGACAATGAATACTATTATGCTGAAAAGAAATAAAAAATTTTAAAAAAGACAAAAATAAGTTAAAAGAAAAAGAATTTATCAATAAACAATTCCTTTTTATTGCTGAGTAGTATTCCATGATATAATGTACTCACAGTTTGCTTAACGGTTCACTCACTGAAAGACACCTGAATTGTCTCCAGTTTGGGACTGTTATAAATAAAGCTTCTATGAATGCTTGTGCACAGGTTCTTGTAGAAGCACAGGTTTTCACTGATACACACAGCGACTTGGATGGATCTCTAAGGATCATGCTGTGTGATAAAAAGTCCCTAGAATTTACATAGCCCATGAGTCTATTTACATGAAGTTATTGAAAGGGTGAAATTATAGAAATGGAGAACACGTTAGAGGTTGTCAGAGGTACAGGATAGGGTGGAGGCAGTAGGAGGAGGTAGGCGAGCCTTAAAGAAACAGCAAAAGAGATGTTTGTGATAAAATAACACACAATAAGTTTTAAGTTATTTTTTCTAGAATCAAAGATTCAGAGAAAAACTTCAATGTTTTATTTTTCAAAACTATTTGTGTATTTGAGAGGGAGAGAGAGAGAATGAGCAGGGGGAGGGGCAGAGGGTGAGGGAGAATGAGACTCCCTGCTGAGCACGCCGGGCTCCATCCCAGGATCCTGAGATACTGACCCGAGCAGGAGGCACCCACTTAACCCACGGAGCCGCCCCAGCACCAATATGTTAATAGTAACATATCTCGTTACATATTTTTAAGTGAAATAACACAAAATGGTCTGTTTCATAAAGGTAAATTTAGAAATTCCATTTGACATTTCTTTTTCTTTGCCAAGGTGAGATATATCTTATATATGTTTCATTCAGTTTTTGAAACATAGAGAAAAAACTATCATTCAATTCATACTGCTACTGTTTTGTCTTTTCATACAGTTATGTAACAATATAACAGTTTTCAATTTCTTAACCGAAAATATGCAAAGCTTTACCTAAGGCATCACAGACCACCATAATTTCTGTCTTTCAAGCCAATTTCTTATTCCTTTTATCTACTACTACTGGTTGTAGGAAAAAGCAAAATCCCATATTCTCACAATTTTTCCACTTTTTACCTTCTCATCTGTTTTATTATGCATGTCCTCCAGCTTGCACGCATTTCCCATCTTCATCTTAACGAACATGGCTTGTTTTTCCAGGAAGAGACGGGATTAAACCTCCTCTAGAGGTTTCTCCATTGATCTCAGTCAATAATGATCTCTCTGCATCATTCACGCAGCATATGCTGTGTGTCTCAGTATTCTGCTTATTAGTGTACTTGCCTAGAAGTGTCCTGCATATATTAAGAAATAACCTGTAAATAAAAATGCACCTGTTAAGTGAAAGGCTAAAAAACTAGTAAATTCAAAGTATAAGAAATTTGTTTAAAAAAAAAAAAATATATATATATATATGGCCTTTTTTCTGTGAAATCCATGGCCTAAAAAATATATTTAGGCTCAGCGGGTTTGAAATAGAAACATTTCAAAGGATGACAACTTTGAACTAAAGTTTCTGTATATAAAAGTATTGGATTTCCAGAGCTTTTTATTCTAGTGAGAAACTGAATGTACAAAAAAAGATCAAACATGCCTTTTTATCTCAGTTAAGAAGCAAACAATAGGAAAATTGTGACTCTGAGCTTAAACTTTTAATAATGAGAAACACTGTGGTCTGTAATAAGAGCTGAGAATTAATGTGTTCCTAACCTTAATAAGTCAAAGTTGTCTTCAAAACTTAGTTTTGATGTTGACATTTCAAAACCATCCTACTTATCAGAAGTAAACATTTATTTTTTATGAAGCAAAGCTATATTAAATCAGAATGAATCAGCATCTCTTATTGTACATATCATCTTCAGATGCATTAAAATTAGAAAAGCAACAATTATTTGCTGCTTTTCAAGCCACTGAGTTTAACACTATAAATTGGATCCAAACTTCTAAGATTAGCGAATAACAGAGGTTTATCTAATAAACATTATATTATAAAAATATTTCCAGGAGTTCTTAGTCTAGAATAATATAATCGACTTGATAGCATAGATTAAAGACCTCTGAAAATTTTACCTTAAATTCTCTCTACAGTAGAGCACCTGGGTGGCTCAGTCGGTTAAGCCTCTGCCTTCAGCTCAGGTCATGATCTCAGGGTCCTGGGATCGAGCCCCGCATCTGGCTCTCTGCTCAGCGGGGAACCTGCTTCCCCCTCTCTCTCTGCCTGTCTTTCTGCCTACTTGTGATCTGTCAAATAAATAAATAAAATCTTAAAAAAAAATCTCTCTACAGTATAAGACTGGTTACTCTGATTCTTTAGGGACCTACAGATGCAAATCAAGAGCCAATTACTTTGATGTCTCTGCTGTAATTCATTCGTGTTTGTTATTTATTGGAAATACCATTTTCCCACCAACCGAGTCTTCAGAGAGGTCCTCGTGCTTATTCTCTAGCACAGGTACCTGGGTTAAGAAGTCTAGCTGTCAATGGTTTGGACTAAATATGAGACTCTTGGCCCAGGTGTGGGCTTGGTGCAGGCGTTAGGAGGTTGAGAGCCATTGTGTGGCTGGAGACAGAGGGTGCCCATAAGCCGCACTTAAGTGGTCAACACTGACAGGTGTTCAAAAGGCTCAAAAGAGACTATGAAAGGATCCTGTGACAGCAAATGCAATGACCACATGGAGAGCCTGTGAGTATTTCTGCCAGAGTCCCAGTGCTCTGTTCTAGCAAATTATCTCAAACATAATTAAGGGAAATATATTTATCTAGAATGATCTAAAAGAGCCAAACTCTATTTCTGCCCTTGGGAATCATAGTCAGAAACTTCCTCCACAGGCCTAAGTGAGAGCTTTTCTGGTAGCTTCTTAAGGACCTAGAAATTAACATAAACCGTGCTTAGGAGGGAAGGGCTATTTATGCGCATAGTTACATAATCACTCCATGGGTTTTTACATCCCTAAAAAAGTTCTCCTGGAGCATGGAGGTTCCTCAAAATGTTGAAAATAGAACTGCCCTATGACCCAGCAATTGCACTATTGGGTATTTACCCTAAAGATACAAATGTAGTGATCCAAAGGGGCACATGCACCCGAATGTTTATAGCAGCAATGTCTACAATAGCCAAACTATGGAAAGAACCTAGATGTCAATCCACAGATGAATGGATCAAGAAGATGTGGTATATATACACAATGGAATACTATGCAGCCATCAAAAGAAATGAAATCTTGCCATTTGCGACAACATGGATGGAACTAGAGCGTATCATGCTTAGCGAAATAAGTCAAGCAGAGAAAGACAACTATCATATGATCTCCCTGATATGAGGAAGTAGTGATGCAACATGGGGGCTTAAGTGGGTAGGAGAAGAATCAATGAAACAAGATGGGATTGGGAGGGAGACAAACCATAAGTGACTCTTAATCTCACAAAACAAACTGAGGGTTGCTGGGGGGAGGGGGTTAGGGAGAAGGGGGTGGGATTATGGACATTGGGGAGGGTATGTGCTTTGGTGAGTGCTGTGAAGTGTGTAAACCTGGTGATTCACAGACCTGTACCCCTGGGGATAAAAATATATGTTTATAAAAAATAAAATATTAAAAAAAAAAATTCTCCTGGAGTGTCCAGAAATGGTTACACTGAGATTGCAAATCATACATTGGGAGGATACCCAATTTTGATCGATCCCTAAAGTTTTACTTTTTTCAAATGGCAATATTGTAACATTTTCTAAAGTGCATTTTTTGTAGGAAAGTATTTTTACTAAATACATTCTTTTGCATGAGTTTTACTTTTTGGTAGCTAGAGAAGAGGCTAAATAGTTTTATTAATTCTAGCCTCAAAATTTTGATTGTAAAAAATTCCCCAAACTTGATGAACTTGCACCAAAATTCTGTTATAATTTAGAAACAATGTCAAAAAGAATTAAAGAAAGTCTTTGGGGGAAAAAAAGCAAAGAGGAGATGGCCCTGAGCAGAAGCTAGCAATGAGGAGCTGGTGGTCTGAAGGGCATCGCGAGAATGCTTGCAACCTGGAAACGTGGCTAACCGTCCGTGCAGAAGGGTCACGATCCTGACTTGGTAAGTAAGGTGGGGAAGGAGAATGGAGATTCTCACACAGTCTTGGGAAATCTTTAAAGATAAATAATAGGTAAAACCGTGTGCTGGGAACAACAACAACAACAAACTTTTATATAAGAATGTTACAAGGCCATTGGATATGGTGCATAACGTAACCTGTAAGATTTATTCTTATTCTAAGAAAACAAATTCTCCCTGCAAGAAAATACCCTCAGTAGATAGGAAATTCAAGATATTCTGTGTCTGTCTGTCTGTCTGTCTGTGTCTCTCCCTGACTCTTTTTCTCTCTTTCCCTCCCTCACTCACACACACATACACAAACAGTTAGAAAATAAGGACAAATGTCACCATAAACCAGGATCACCAGAAATAATACTGAGGAGACTTAAACTCCCCCGTCAGAATTTTTAGATGTAGATGCAGAAAGTCAAATAACATGTCTATAAATAAATGGGGAACTTAAACATGTAAACATTGAAAAAGAATTTATTAAACTAACTAGAATTTTTTAAAATGTTAAAGACAAAAAGAAAACTGAATAAAAAGTGTTATTGCTTATAAAGAATGAATGAAGAAAATAGATAAGATATTTCAAATACAAATGAATCTAAAATGCAAAGTTTTAGGATATACACAGTATAAAACAAAACAAAACAATTTCTAATATATATTTGATGTGGTATGTAAGTGATATTTCTTTTATTGCACTTACATACTTTTCATCAATCTGAAATGTTATAAAAATTGAGAAGGATAAAAAATTTATTGTAAAAAAGTGAAATATTAAAAAATTATTTTAAGAAATATAAGATGATATCCTTATGACTTCTAAATATGAGACAGAAATATCCTCAATTAAAAGTGGAAATATTGCTTGTTTTGACACATTAAAATGTAACACATATAACACAGAAAAAAATGAAGAGAAAAAAAGAAGTTAAATGAAAAACAGAAAAAATAAGCTTAAAGCACAAAGAAAACATGAAGAACTAATGTGAAGAATGTATTTTTAAACCTGCAAATCCAATATAGGACTAACTCTCAGAGAAGGCCAATATTTCTAGTCAATAATTACATGAACATTCGCACTATCAGATCAGTAATTCAGCATGTGTATAGTAGAATAGTGCTTATCAGATTGACTAAACTAACAAGACTGATAAAACTAAATATTTTTGACGCCATAAAGAAAAACAGTTTCATCCTCTGCTGTTGGTAATATAAACATACACAATTATGGGAAGAATTTTGGTAATATCCAACAAAATTAAAAGGTCACATAGACTAGAACTTTCACTTCTAGATTTGAATATCATGATCAAAGACACCATTATGCAGAAACACAAGAACATATAACAAGAACATATAAAGGAATATTTGTTAAAATTTTGAAAAATGCTGTATGTTCAGAATTTTCCAGCTAGGGCTTAGATAATTAAATTGAGATATCGACAAATGAAATGACTAGGATAGGTATCACATATCAACAATTAAGAATGTGATATACAAGCTTAGATTCATTTTATTATGATTCCTGGCAATTTTTCAAAGAGAAATTCCATATATCATTGTAGGTACCATGGACAGGGTAAAAGAATTAAATATGCATGGACAAGAAGTACACATCAACATCAAGACAGGGATTCATTTTGACAGAAGTAGGATGGAAGGGAATTCAGTACTAGATGGTGAGACACTGTGTCTGTAAAGTTCTATTTTCTTACTAACAAAAACGGAAGGTAGGGATAGAAAACTCTATTTGTTAATTAGGGTAGATAGAGGCATATGTCTCTTCCAGATATTGAGGGTTAAGATGTCATACATATATTTTCTGGAGAGAAACACTTCAATCCATAACACATATATAATATTTGTATAATACGTGTAAGTAAAAATGACAACTCACATATTAGAGTAGAACTTGGGAGCCGCACAAGCATTCTTGAGTCCTCCTAAATTTGCTCAACCTAGTTTCCACTTCTGAGGAAATACCTGCTTCTCTCCACATATCTTTGGCTTTACATGCAGGAATTTCTCCATGCGACGAAAAATTTTGTTCAATATTTTATCTATAGGTTTTACATCTTTTTTTTTTTCCTTACATTTAGGTCCGTGATCCATTTTAAGTTAATTCTTATGAAGGCTCTAAGGTCTGTGCCTGAATTATTATTATTATTTTTTCTGCACAGGGATGTCTAATTTTTCCTGCACCATGTGTTGAAGAGACTGTCTTTGCTCAATTGTGTTGCCTTTGCTCCTTTGTCAAAGATCAGTGATTCTGGGTATAGAGGTCTATTTTCAGGCTTTCTATTTTTTTTCATTGATTTGCCTATTGTTTCAACAATATCACGTAGTCTTTATGACTGTAACTTTATTTTTACTTATTTATTTAATTTTTTTGACAGAGAGAGGGCACATGAGTGGCGGGGGCGGGGGTGGGCAGAAGGAGAGGGAGAGAGAGAATTCTGAGCAGGCTTCACACCCCACATGCAGCCCCATGAAAGGGCTTGATCTCATAACCCTGAGATCCTGACCTGGACAAGAGTCCCACTCTTTACTGACTGAGCCACCCAGGCACCCCAATTACTATAGCTTTATAGTTGGTATTGACGGTAAGTAGTACATCCTTCAACTTTGTTTTTCCTCTTGAATATAATGTTGATGTTTTTCTTCTTTCACATCATGAGGATTATTCTCAGCCTTTTGCCTTTTCATATAAATTGTAAAATCAGTTTGTTAATATCCACAAAGAAATTTCTGGGGATTTTGGCTGAAATCGCATTTAGCCTGTAGATCAAGTTTGGAAGAACTGACATCTAGGCAACACTGACTCTTCCTACCACACATATAGAATATCCCTCCACTGACTCAGGTCTTTGAATTTGTTCATCAGAGTTTTGCTCATATAGATCTTGTACATATTTTGTTTTACACATGTTTGTTAGATTCATATCTAAGTATTTCATTTTGGGGGTGCTCATACAAATGGTATGATATTTTAAAAATCAAATTCCAGTTGTTTTTTGTCAATATATATGAAAACTATTTTTTGTATTAATCATGTATCCCGAAACCTTGTTACAAGGCCTTATTAATTCCAGCTTAAGTTTTCTGGTCAGTTCCTTCAGATTTTCTATACAGATGATCATGGCATCTGCCAAAGAGACAGTTTGGTCTTCTTCCCTGATTTTTATGTTTCAATCCAATTTTCTTTATTCTTAATCATCAAGGGCTTCCATTATGATGTTAAAAGGAATGGAGATAGGGTATATCTTTGCCTTGGTCCTGATCTTAGTGTGGAAGCTTTGAAATTTTTGCCAATAAGTATATGTGAGTTGTAGTTTTTTGCTTTTGTTTTTGCAGATAGCTTTAATTAATTTGAGATTGTTCTGTTCTTTTACTTGTTCACTGAGAGTTTTTATTATGAAAGAATATTGAATTTTTTCAAATGCTTTTTTTTCCATCTATTGATTATAATCATGAGGTTTTTCTTTTTCATCTGCAAAGTGATGAATTCTATTAATTAATTTTCAAACATTGAACCAACCTTGCATAAATGGGATAAATCTCACATAGTCATAGTGTTTATTTCTTTTTGTTCTTTTTTTTTTTTATTCAATTGGCTAGTATTTTGTTGAAGAGTTTTGAATCTAGGTTCATGAGAGATATTAGCCTATTTTTCTTTCCTTTTTATTCCTGTCATGTCTTTGTCTAGAGCCACATAGAATAAGGCCTCATAGAATGATTTAGGATGTATTCCCTTTGTTTCTGTCCTCTGAAAGAGACTGTAAAGAATTGGTATAATTTGTTCCTTAAATGTTTGATAGAATTTCAAACAAATCAGGGAATACATCTGTGTGTGGAGTTTTCTGATTTAGAAGGTCATTAATAATTAATTCAATCCCTTTAATAGATTTAGACTGGCTTGTGAAAGTTTTATGGCCATTGTTGGTTTGTTTCGACTTGTGTTTTGTGGTTCTCATAGAGATGGGTTGTCATCCAGGTAGTCTTGAAATACTGTCCATGAGTTTTTATGCTTGCCACCTAGCTTTTACTTCTGATTTTCTGTGGAGAGTCAAGATTAGAAAATAGTCAACCTCATGCCACTCAGATTCTTCCTCTCGATCATTGTTTAACTGACTGGGTAGTATTTAACTTTATGAGTACTTAAAATATTTAATTGATAACACGATTCTAAAAAAAAATAAAAAGCTGGATCTCTTGCTAGAATATAAAGTTAACAAAAACAATATCTTTGTCTTTTTTTTTCACTACTTTTCCAGCTAGGAAATAGAATAGCACCTGATACATATTTTAAATACATACATACATACATATATACATACATAAATTCTTAATCTAATTATTGTATAAGGTGATAAAATAATTTTTCAGTTGAAACTTCAATTTTCCTTGAGGTTAAATTCCCAGCAGTAGAATTTCATCATCAGGAATGTAAAAATGTAAGACTTTTGTTAAGAATTATTAAGTTATGGGGTACCTGGGTGGCTTCGTAGGTTAAGCATCTGCCCTAAGCTCATGTTTTTCCCTCTCCCTCTGCCTGTCACTCCCCTCATGTGTGCTCTCCCTCTCTCTGTCAAATAAATGAATAAAATCTAAAAAGAAAAGAGAGAATTACTAAGTTGTTTTGTGCTAATAAAGAAATGAACTGAAAGAGGAAGAAGTTAACATATGTAAAAAGCTGTAAGGAAATCAATCAGATGGGATCAGTTGGTGTTTTGTACCTGGCAGATTTGGCCGAGGACATATTAAGCCTTAAAATCAAAGCACATGCTTTTACTGGGGATAGAACGAAAAATCAAGGGCATCTGAAGTAGGGGGATAGAGTAACAGTAATGGTATGCCTTCTATGCTTGTCTAAGAATGTCGTGGATTGATGATAGTAATGATGATAGTGCGTGAGCTCAGTATCCTTGATTCCAGTAGCACTGCGCTTGACTGAATTCAAAGCAGCCCTTCGGCATCCTTCCTCTTATCTAAATGATGAGACAGAAAATACTCACCTAAATGAGGTTACTAATAACCTTTTTTTTTTAACATGATTGGTACCAGATTCCCTGCTCAAAGTTTACTTTTATTGGTATGGTAATGACATAAAATTAAATCTCTTCTTCACTGTTAGGGACATTTTAATGAAATTAATATAACTGTCTCAGCTGTCTTTGATTTGTGTCCGCATTGTGTATCCTTCCCATTTGCTGCTTTTGCTCCACTCAGTCACATTTATTAACCCACCTTCCTTCCGTCTGACACATAATGATACTTAGTTTTCTTCTCAAGGGGATGTGACTTCTCATATCATGTTAATAATGAAAAGCTGAGTAAGATATTCAAAAAGATAAAATGGTTCTAAGATCTCCATCTTCATCTCTACTCCGTTGTGACATCATCATTATATGGAAGTTTGGAGAACACAGGCTCAGATTTCCCCAATCTGCTGAGTCGCGATGCCTCCCCAGGCCCTTCTCTTGTACTCTCAGGTCCAGCATTAATTTGGGGGAAATCTATGCCATTATTGTTTGTTCTCTTTTCTCTTTCTTCCCCTTTGCACGTATGTCTAAATTTTGCAACTGTCCAGTCTTTCATGTTCTGCTCCACCATTTTTATTTTCTCCTTGCATGTCAGTTTAGAAATTCCTACTGATATGAGTCTAAGCTGACTGATTCTTCTCACAGCTCATCAGAGGCATTCCTCATTTCTATCATCGTTTTAAAAATTTATTTATTTATTTTTAAATGTCTTGCACGTCCTTTACATTCTTTCTTGGAGCTCCTACGTTTGTGCTTGCGTCCCCCATCTGTGTCTGCGTGCTGTCGGCTCTTTCCTCACAGCCCTTGCCATAGTGACCACAAATGTTCTACATTCTAGGCTGACAATTCCAACAAATCTGTCACATGTGAGTCTGCTTCTGATGTTTGTTTTGTCTCTTTAAACTGTGTTTTCCTTTCGTGTGCCTCATAATTTTTATTGAAAGCCAGACATGATGTACTGGGTAAAGGGATCGAGTAGACATACCGCTAGCATGAGACTGAAGTTTGGTGGCAGAAGGTACACTGTGCTTACTGTTTGCTGTAGCTGCTGTTGTCCGACGCTAACGCTCCCTGTACTGTCCTTGTTTTGTCTCTCCAATGGTCTTTGGATTTCCTCAGAAACTTCTTTTAAATAAGATCCAAGGATGGAATTATGTCAGCTGTACTCCTCCCATGTCATGTTCTAGCCTCTGGGCTTCCGTTTCCATGAGGTGTGGTGATCTCTTTCCGTCTGTCTGTCTTTCCAGTTCGCCCTCTGACCTCAGTGGCCCGAGGCATCTAAAAGGGGCTGTTGATTTGTTTCACTTTGTTCAGCTTTCTTAGTGTGAGGATGGGAAAGACGACTTCAAAGCTCCTTCTGTGCTGAGCTTGGGGCTGGAAGTTCAAGAATCATTTTATGTGTCTTACCGCGTAAGTTGAGGAGTTGAAACTCAGAACAGTGAGTCATGGAGGCATTAGGAGCTCAGCCCCCCTTAGAGTCAAGAGTTTTAGAGAGAAAAAAACAAACAAACAGTATTTCAAGTTCACCTGACCCAATTTCTTCACTGTAAAGATTAAGGTCCATGGAGATTAAGCGACTAGTACAAATAAGTCAGCATGTTTTCTGTGGCAGCATCAGGAGGCAACTTAAGTTAACCGAACCTTTGCTCATGACTTTTCAACCAAAATTGCACTTCTCAGCACAGGCTTAGAAAAGAGCTTTTGGCTTCTGTAAGACAGGTGTGACAATAGCAATTATGTGGTCAGGAAGACAAGGGTAAAAAACAGGAGAAGTAACTTTAGAATATGAAAAGGAGTAGTCCTGAAATCTAATTACCTTGAGTATGGTTTGGGGAATTAGTTTTCTTTTTATTGTTACAAGCCTGATAAGTAGGTCTTTGATTTTTACTCTTATCTCAGTTCCTAAGTAACATGAGGCAATTAGATCGCAGGCTAAAAACCACTAGTGAATAGATACAATCAACAGAGCCAAATCCCTTGAGAACACATGGCTTTGGCTACAATTTGACACATAGAGCAATGTTACATTTACCACTGTAGCTGTATTAATTAAAAATAAATAAACCAGTATGTTCCATTAGTTGCCAACCAGTAGCTTTCCATAGCATCAATTTTTATTAATATGTAAATGCTCAAGCATTTAAAATCATGATCAGAGTGGCCAACAAAACCAGAAAACGTTTGACTAATGCTCTCTAATGTGGATAACAAACACATCATCAATTAGATCATAAACAATTTTATTTTATTTATTTTTTTCTAAGATTTTATTTATTTATTTGACAGACATATCACAAGTAGGCAGAGAGGTGGGGGTTGGGGGAAGCAGGCTTCCTGCTGAGCAGAGCGCCCAACACCGGCTTGAACCCAGGACCCTGAGATCATGACCTGAGCTTAATCCTCTGAGACACCCAGGCACCCCCTTAAACAATTTTAAATTCATCTGGTAGCAAAGAAAACTCAGGTTGAGCTCAACAGTTGTAACAGAAACAGAGTCAATTTTGTTCTAACAGCTTTAGATTCATTTTGATAGCAGTGTTTTTTTTCTTATGGGTATTCTATAGCCTAACTTATGTTTTTCTATTATAGTATGCTTAATGCATTTACCAATTAATGTATTTACTTATGATCATTTAATGCATTTACCATATGATCTTAATTCTTTTGGGGGCAGGAAAAATTTGCTTGACTTGACTTCATATCAATAAGTTGTTAGTTACTATGATTAGTGAGAAAAAGTCATCTGTTCTGTTGTTAGTCTTTATATAAACATATCACTGGCTCAGTTTGAGTGAGAAAAAGGAGACTTAATATTTGCATTATCTCATTGAATTTGATTATCACAAGCCTGCAAAGACTTAAAGCCCCAATGAAGCAATTTTGATGCAAATAAATTGCTCAAGGGGCAACATTTCCCAACATAGTCTATGAAAATGTGAGCGTCATTCAATGGCAATCTGTTCACTTCAAGTGCAGACAAGGCCCGGATGTTCAATTCCCCTCCTGATGCTGGTTAGACTCAATGCCGTCTACCCTTGAGCCCTGATGCTAATATGTGTGGCTGACTCAGGAGGTCCAGGTATGAAATCCCATTTTTGGAATGCCTTGGGGAACCCGTATCTGAAGAATATACTTCAAAAAATGCTCTTACAGAGAAAAGAATATGGGGCTTCCAAACAAGTTTGAATTAAAATCTAATGCCTGATTTGCTCTCTCGGCAGATGATTCTATCCTCACCTGAAAAATGGACACATGCCATTTTTACTGAGTTGTGGTGAGAAGTGAATATAAGGAACATAGGAACAGCAGATTACAGCGCCAGGCACATTTTGATTTGTAGACGAGGTGACGGCCGTCTCAGCCCACCCGTGCTCTAACCCATGCCAGTCATTAACAGATTATGAGTCAAACTCAAATTCCTCTAACTCCAACACTGACTCTTTGTTTCCAATATTGCTTACGAGTTTTTAGAGAAAATGAAAAAGAAAAATAAAGGAAACCAGTGGATTTTATCATTTATAATGATTTATAATGATAAAATTCATACACACCTTGTGTGTATTTATATGCACACAATGTAATCTCTGTAAAGATGACTAACTGTGGTAACTAACTGACTAACTGTGGTAAAAGTTCATCATTAGGAAATGTATTTTTTCCTCCAGTCTTCCAAGTTTTCAGCTGGGTCCCCCATAGCTCACAACAGGTTAATGAGAAAATCATACAAATTTATTCAACACAAGGTTTACATGACACAGGAAAGAAATGAGGACGGGAAGCGGTATTCACGCTGAGTGGTTCTGTGCCAGGCTGAGGAGTGGGACAGCAGTGATCCACTAGCAGCAAGTGGGGGGACCCGCCCAGCCGGTCCCTTCAGATTCCTCTCTGCATCCTTCCTACTACAGGGGTGAGGATGCTGCTTCTCCAGGTACAGGGGCCACCTCTCCGGAGACAGTCTTACGGTCTGCTTCATGGGAAGATCCAGCACATATTTCTCAAACTGCCAGATATCCAGTATGAAAACTCCAAACTTGGGGCTAGCGTGTTCTGAACCCTATCAAAAATAATCTGGTACAAGATTATTTACTACCACGTGTTACTTTTAAATTATTGTTGGTGGTACTGACTCTAAGCTAAAATGCCATGTTTATGTTAGCCCAGAGAGTCATTATTTTAAGCCTATTCTTGAATATTTGATATCTAATTAGGGCAACTCAGTTCACATTTTACATTTATTGTAATTATTGATATACCTGGTTTTAAATCATCCAATTTATTGTTTTATTTTCTTTTCATTTTATCTCCTAGTCTACATTTCTTCTGTTTTCCTCCTTTTATATTATATTTTAATTTTATTCTATTAAATTTTAAATTGTATATTTTATTTATTTATCATTCTTAGTGGTCACTCGATGCTAAAATATACATGGTTCATTCATCAAAATCTAATGTAAAGTCATATTTACCTCTTCCTGAGACATCCAAAGATCTTGGAATTTCTGAACCCTAGAAAAGTGTGCGTATTGCATTCTATTTGGAATTAATTGACTAATTTTTCAAGGACAAACTGGAGCTTTACAATACCTGATATTTCTTAGCAACATTTTCTAAATATCTCTTCTGGCAATGGAAACAAAAGCAAAAATAAACTATTGGGACTACACAGAAATAAAAAAAAAATCCTTTGCACACTGAAGGAAACCATCAGCAAAACAAAAAGGCAAACTCATAAATGGGAGAAGATATTCGTTTATGATATATCTGATGAGGGGTGAATATCCAAAATATATAAAGACCTTATGCAATCCAACAGACACACACACACACACACACACACACACACAAAGACCACCAAATCTGATTAAAAAATGGGCAGAGAGCCTGAACAAGACCTACTAATGACCAATAGACATTTGAAAAGATGTTCAGTGTCACCATTGAAATGCAAACCAAACCACAAGGAGAAATTACTCTGCACAGGTCAGAATGGTTAAAATAAAAAAGACAGAAATAACAAGTATTGGTGAGGGCTTGGAGACAAAGGAAATTTGGTGCTGTGTTGCTGGGAATGCAAGCTGGTACAGCCACTATGGAAAACAGTGTGGAGGTCCCTCAAGGGTCCCTCAAGAAACTACCGTAGAAATACCTTATGGCCCACCAATTCCACTGGTGTGTATTTCCCCAAAGACAATGAAAACATTAATTCAATAAGATATATATATATATATCTTATATATCTTATATATATCTTATATCTTATTATATATATATATATTTACATTTATTACATCTTACATTTATTACAATATTATTTATAATAATGAAGACATGGAAGCAACCCAAACGTTCACCCACAGATGAATGGAGAGAGAAGATATGGGGTGTGTGTGTGTGTAATGGAACACTACTCCACCATTAAAAAGAATGAAATCTTGCCATTTGCAACAGCATGGATCAATCTGGGGTATTATGCTAAGTGAAATAAGTCAGACAGAAAAAGATAAATGCCATATGATTTCACTCACATGTAGAATCTAAAAAACAAAACAAACAAATAAACAAACAAACAGAAAGCAGGAACAGACCTATACATACAGAAACAAACTGGTGGCTACCAGAGGAGGTAGTGGGAAAAATGAGTGAAGGGGAGTAGGAGATACAGGCTTCCCATTATGGAATGAGTGAGTCATGGGGATAAAAGGTACAACAATGAGGGTAGTCAATGATACTGGAGTAGTGTTTATGCTGGTGGAAGGTAGAAACACTTGTGGTGGGCAAAGCATACCAGTAGACTTACTGAAACTAATGTAATATTGTGTGTCAACTACACTTCAATTTAGAAAAAAGTCCCGTAAAAAGTCATGTGTCAAGGGGCTGAAAAGTACAGCATAGGGAATAGAGTCAATACTGTTGTAACAACGTTACATGGTGACAGGTGGTGACTACCTCCTCATGAGAAGTGCATGATACAGAATTGCTTATAGACTGGCTGAATCACTATGTTGTATACCTGATACTAAAATAAAATTGTTATGTTGACTATATATTTCAATTGTAAAATTTTAAAAAAAATGCCATAACCTTCCTAGTGCCAAGCGTAAAAACTACCTGTAACTATGCCCATTTTCCCCTTGACATCAGAAGGGCTTTTCCTACTTGGCAATGTCCCATTATCTTCAAGGGCATTCCATTTGAAAATAAGGTTCACCTACTTGTCGTGTGTGATATGCTAATGATTGCCTCTTTACAAGAACCCAATACCACCACACTCCTTATTCCTCCAGAAGTCCATACCAATGACTTCTAAAGACAGAAACTTTCTGATGGCTGTATACTACTCCATAGTGTATATGGACCACATCTTCTTTATCCATTTGTCCATTGAAGGGCATCTTGGTTCTTTCCACAGTTTGGCGACCGTGGCCATTGCTGCTATAAACACTGGGGTACAGATGGCCCTTCTTTTCACTCCATCTGGATCTTTGGGGTAAATACCCAGTAGTGCAATTGCAGGATAATAGGGAAGCTCTATTTTTAATTTTTTGAGGAACCTCCACACTGTTTTCCAAAGAGGCTGTACCAACCTGCATTCCCACCAACAGTGTAGGAGGGTTCCCCTTTCTCTGCATCCTCTCCAACAGCCATCAGAAAGGATGAATACCCAACTTTTGTAGCAACATGGACGGGACTGGAAGAGATTATGCTGAGTGAAATAAGTCAAGCAGAGAGAGTCATTTATCATATGGTTTCACTTACTTGTGGAGCATAAGGAATAACACGGAGTACATGGAGAGATGGAGAGGAGAAGGGAGTTGGGGGAAATCGGAGGGGGAGACGAACAATGAGAGACTGTGGACTCTGAGAAACAAACTGAGGATTTTGGGAGGGAGGTGGGTGGGAGGTTCGGTGAGCCTGGTGGTGGGTATTACAGAGGGCACGGATTGCATAGAGCACTGTGTGTGATGCATAAACAATGAATCTTGGAACACTGAAAAAATAAAATAAAATAAATGTTCATCTGAGGAAAAAAATATGCAGAATCTTGCTGGTATAAATGCTCCTCTACTGTTTCTTTGCATCCTCATTTGCCACCTACAGACACATCCAGCCCGGCAGGTAGAGAGGAGTGAAGAGCACAGGGCAAATGTTGTAGACTGACTTCTCTAGCCTGATCGTGACGTTTCAACCACTGAGTATGCATCTGGCCCTTGCTTTCATCTTGATCGGATGTGTTATTAGTATTGTCACCGTAAAAGGATTCTATTTAGGAGAACACACTCATGCAAAGCGCATTCTTCGAGGTTCCTCCCCGCCCCAGACTGAGACCTAATAATATGCTGTACAAATGCAGAACGACCTGTTCACTATGTTGATAAGTTTGCCTCATCCTTGCCTTTGCTCAAATCCATATTTTATTGCAATAAAGGAACAATGAGTTGGTGTTAGAGAAGAAATCGGAGCATCTGTCTCCGGCTAGCACAGGCTGGGTCAGATAGTGTGGGAATTTCTTTTCCTCCTGATTCCTGTTTTCAAGAATATAAAACACAGTTTTTAATCCCTTGAGAATGCAAAATGTGGAAGATAGAGACCCTCTTTTGACTCCTGCTCGAGCAAGGGGGATGACTTCAGACCTCTCTACCCCAGCCGGTATCGTGTTTTCCTTTTCACACCAGGGATAAAGCTCTCAGCGGCTGCTGCTCTGGAAAGCTGCCTGGGATCAGTCACTTCCAAAACACTTTAGAACCAGTAACGATTCCAGAGTTTTAAGGTGTGAGTTTGAGCACCTTTTTATGCTTAACCTTATTCTTTTTTTTTTTTTTAAGATTTTATTTATTTATTTGACAGAGAGCACAAGCAGGCAGAGAGGCAGGCAGAGAGAGAGAGGGAAGCAGGTTCCCTGCTGCAGAGAGCCCAATGTGGGACTCGATCGCAGGACCCCATGGCCACGACCCGAGCTGAAGACAGAGGCTCAACACACTGAGCCACCCCGGTGCCCCAACCTTTTTCTTTTAAATACATGTTTTTAAAACTTTGATGAGAAGCTCTTACATGTGCAGTCATTCTTTACCACATGCTTTCTCCACCCTGGGCTGAATGGGCGTCCGCCTCCCTTGTTTCGGAATGAGTGTGGACCCGCGATGTGACTTCACTGATTCACACCACTCAAAAACAAATGAGAGGACAGAAGTGACACAGGAGAAAACCGGCTTCCTCTTCTCTCCAAATAACTGTTCTGATTACAGATCACTTCTCTGAAAGGACTTTGGGATATAGCCCTGTGAACACGACCTTCCCCCTGCAACTCTCGGCCCATTAATGCATGTGTCAGAAAGATGGACACTAATGTCCTCATCGCAGGGAAGGAATCTAACAATGGAGACTTTCTTCATGAGCACGTCAGAGAGCATTTGCAAGAACTCTGCAAGGACACCATCACCATGGAGGGGAGCCCTAATAATCCACGTCTAATACTGCCAACTTCTGAGCTAAGCCAATCCCACTTTCTAACATAAACACCACTTTAAATCTCTGTGTTTGGTGCTGATTTTTTTTACAGATCAAGAAGCCATGCCATGTCTTGGGCATGTAGCTCAAGAGACAGCATGTGATGGCTTCTGTACAATCATAAATTTGAGAAGTAAGTTAAAGACCGTGGATGACCTGCAGGTTGCCCTAGTGTTTTCCTCTATTTGTCCTAGGTTCACATTGCTGCTAATTCCAGAGATCTTTTTCTGGTCACTCACAGTGACACATTTGAGGACTAGCTAACATCCCTGATGGGAAGGGTGGTCCACTCCCCACGAAGCTGGAGATCTTGCCCCACTCCTGTGGAGATTCTCTCTCCTGAAGAAATGCAAGGAAAACGTGTGGAGAAGGACTGTCCCATGCAGAAAGCTGTCTACACATAACCGTGGCTTGTAACTGCATCCCTTGGGGTCTACCAACCTCTAACCTCTTTTTTTATGACTTTGTATCTTTCATCGATATTCTGCTTTGTAACCAGCTAATCACTAATTTCCCACACTTCCTACTTATTTTCATTGTTTTTCAAGCTTAGTTCTTTAGAAGGGGTGTTTTTCATAAGAAGGGAAATAATCAAGATTAGAGCTGAGATCAATGAGGTAGAAACCAGAGATACAGTAGAAGGTATCAATGAAACTAGAAGCTGGTTTTTTTGAAGAATCAATAAGATCAATAAACCATTGGCCACACTAATCCAAAAGAAAAGAGAGAAAGCCCAAATTCATAAAATTATGAATGAAAAGGGAGAGATCACAACGAACACCAAGGAAGTAGAAACAATCATCAGAAGTTATTATCAACAGTTATATGCCAATAAGCTAAGCAACCTAGATAAAATGGATGCATTCCTGGAAAATTATAAACTCCCAAAATTGAACCAGGAAGAAATTGACAACCTGAATAGACCGATATCTAGTAATGAGATTGAAGCAGTGATCAAAAACCTCCCAAAAAACAAGAGCCCAGGACCTGATGGATTCCCTGGGGAATTCTACCAAACTTTCAAAGAAGAAATAATACCTATTCTCCTTTAGCTGTTTCAAAAAATTGAAGCAGAAGGAAAACTTCCAGACTCTTTCTATGAAGCCAGCATTACCCTGATCCCCAAACCAGGCAAAGACCCTACCAAAAAGGAGAATTTCAGACCAATATCACTGATGAATATGGATGCTAAGATTCTCGACAAGATCCTAGCAAACAGGATCCAACAGCACATTAAAAAGATTATCCACCATGACCAGGTGGGATTCATCCCTGGGCTACAAGGATGGTTCAACATTCGCAAATCAATCAATGTGATAGAACAAATTAATATGAGAAGAGAGAAGAACCACATTGTCCTTTTAATTGATGCAGAAAAAGCATTTGACACAATCCAGCATCTGTTCCTGATTAAAACGCTTCAAAGTATAGGGATAGAGGGAACATTCCTGAACCTCAACAAATCTACATATGAAAGACCCACAGCAAATATCATCCTCAATGGGAAAAAGCATGCAGCCTTCCTGTTGAGATCAGGAACATGACAAGGATGCCCACTCTCACCACTCTTGTTCAACGTAGTATTAGAAGTCCTAGCAACAGAAATCAGACAACAAAGAGAAATAAAAGGTATCCAAATCTGCAGTGAAGAAGTCAAACTCTCTCTCTTTGAAGATGACAAGATTCTTTATATGGAAAACCCAAAAGATTTCCCCCTCACCCAAACTACTAGAACCCATACAGCAATTCAGTAACGTGGCAGGATACAAAGTCAATGTACAGAAATCAGTGGCTTTCTTAAACACTAACAATGAAAATACAGAAAGGGAAATTAGAGAATCGATTCCATTTACTATAGCACCAAGAACCATAAGATACCTGGGAATAAACCTAACCAAAGAGGTAAAGGATCTGTACTCGAGGAACTACAGAACACTCATGAAAGAAATTGAAGAAGACACAAAAAGATGGAAGACCATTCCATGCTCTTGGATCAGAAGAATAAATATTGTTAAAATGTCTATACTGCCTAGAGCAATCTATACTTTTAATGCCATTCCAATAAAAACTCCACCAGTATTTTTCAAAGAGCTGGAGCAAATAATCCAGAAATTTGTATGGAACCAGAAGAGATCCCGATTCACTAAGGAAATGTTGAAAAACAAAAATAAAACTGGGCGCATCACGCTACCTGATTTCAAGCTTTACTACAAAGCTCTGATCACCAAGACAGCATGGTACTGGCATAAAAACAGACACATAGACCAGTGGAACAGAGTTGAGAGCCCAGATATGGACCCTCAACTCTATGGTCAAATAATCTTCAACAAAACAGGAAAAAATATAGAGTGGGAAAAAGACAGTCTCTTCAATAAATGGTGCTGGGAAAACTGGGCAGCTATATGTAGAAGAATGAAACTTGACCATCTCTTACACCATACACAAAGATAAACTCAAAATGGATAAAAGACCTCAACGTGAGACAGGAATCCATCAGACTCCTAGAGGAGAACATAGGCAGTGATCTCTTCGATATCAGCCACAACAACTTCTTTCAAGATATGTCTCCAAAGGCAAAGGAAACAAAAGCAAAAATGAACTTTTGGGACTTCATCAAGATCAAAATCTTCTGCACAGCAAAGGAAACAGTCAAGGAAACAAAGAGGTAACCCACGGAATGGGAGAAGATATTTACAAATGACAGTACAGACAAAAGGTTGATATCCAGGATCTATAAAGAACTCTTCACACTCAACACACACAAAACAGATAATCATATCAAAAAATAGGCAGAAGATATGAACAGACACTTCTCCAATGAAGACATACAAATAGCTGTCAGACACATGAAAAAATGTTCATCATCACTAGCCCTCAGGGATATTCAAATTAAAACCACATTAAGATATCACCCTACACCAGTTAGAATGGCCAAAATTAAAAAAAAAAGAATGGCCAAAATTAGCAAGACAGGAAACAACATGTGTTGGAGGGGATGTGGAGAAAGGGGAACCCTCTTACACTGTTGGTGGGAATGCAAGTTGGTGCAACCACTTTGGAAAACAGTGTGGAGAGATTCCTTAAGAAATTAAAAATAGAGCTTCCCTATGACCCTGCAATTGCACTACTGGGTATTTACCCCAAAGATGCAGATGTAGTGAAAAGAAGGGCCATCTGTACCCCAATGTTTATAGCAGCAATGGTCACGGTCGCCAAACTGTGGAAAGAACCAACATGCCCTTCAACGGACGAATGGATAAGGAAGATGTGGTCCATATACACTATGGAGTATGATGCCTCCATCAGAAAGGACGAATACCCAACTTTTGTAGCAACATGGATGAGACTGGAAGAGATTATTCTGAGTGAAATAAGTCAAGCAGAGAGAGTCAATTATCATCTTGTTTCACTTATTTGTGGAGCATAACAAATAGCGTGGAGGACAAGGGGAGATGGAGAGGAGAAGGGAGTTGGGGGAAATTGGAAGGGGAGGTGAACCATGAGAGACTATGGACTCTGAGAAACAGTCTGAGGGGTTTGAAGTGGCGGGGGTGGGGTGGGAGGTTGGGGGAACCAGGTGGTGGGTATTGGAGAGGGCACGGATTGCATGGACCGCTGGGTGTGGTGCAAAAACAAGGAATACGGTTATGCTGAAAATTAAAAAAAAATAAAGATAAAATATTTTTTAAAAAAGAAAGGTTTTTTTGTTTGTTTGTGTTTTTTGTTTGTTTTTGTCCGCCCCCCCCCCCCCGAACACACTAGTACACAAAGAGCGCAGTAGGATTTTGGAAAATGTTTGATGAATGAATGAATGACTATATAAAATACATATACTGTTTGTTCATAGACCATTTTATCCCAGTTTCTATTACTTCTGTAATGATGCTTAGAGAATTCAAATTACACGTTGAGTGCCTACACAGTCTCATTTTACATTAAAGTATTTGTTGTTTCATTATACACAGGTTTTAGGCCTGATTTTGGAAAATATTTAAGAAATAATGTTTTAAACCCTAACATAGGTAAACAGAGAAATTTACCAATTGCAGTTTTATTTATTTTTTCATTCCGTTTTTTTTTTTTTTTTTTTTTTTTTCTATACCACTTCCTGACTCATCGGTTTGCATTTACTCCAATCTGGCATAACCCGCCGCTCTGACCATCCTCCAGAGCAAAAGGCTGAGTTCCCAGTGTGAAGCAGAGGGTTTGACCCTCTGAAAGTTCTAGGGGCTCCGTCTCATGGAAGCCCTTGGGGAATGCAGAGCCTGGTGGGGCTGGGAATTAAGTCTCCACTGACCCAGAGCCCCTGCAGGGCAGAGTGCCCTGCTGCAGGGCCTCACGCTGCGAGCCCGTCCCCAGTGGGCTTCGCCTTCTCAGCCCCAATGCTGTCTCCTCTACACAGCAGAGAGCTCCGCACAGATGGCCTGAGTGACCCTGCAGAAAAGAAGCGATTCTGTCCAAGCTCCTTGCCCTCAAGCAGTCGGACGTTGTGCTGTGTGTTTGCATTTCTCTTAAGGGACTGTGATTTTCCACCTTTGTCTGGCTTTCCCCGCATGTTTTCTGTTGTGTTTTTTTTGCTTTTTTTTTTTTTTTTTTTTTTTTTTTTTTTTTTTTTTTTGGTAACATGACTCTCCTTTTGCTTTGTGAAAGACAGTTATTTCTGTGCCTTCTCTCATCTGGGCCCAGAGAAGCCATAGAAAATTCATCATTAATGTGAGAAAGCTTTAAGGAGAGACTACAGAACTGCAGGTCACAGAAGGAACCAGAATGGATTTGGGGCTACTACTTATATTTGATTATATTGTCTAAAAACTTGAAATTAAAAAAAAAAAAAAAAGCAAAGGATTAATACGCTTTTAATTTGGGGCTTACAAGCAATTTCTTAAAAATCACTGAAAGATAAATCTGATTTTGCAACCAGAGTTGGGCTCTGGACTCATCTCCTTTGTAAGTCTCTCCTTTGGGAGAGGATGAAATACTGCAGCATTTCTGTAGTTTTCTCCGCATACAGCCTATGTGAATGTGTCTGACAGAACAAATTCAGCATCTGAATTCTAAGCTATTCTTTGTATTTATTCATTAAGTCATCAAAAATTCTCCAAAAATAAATATTACAGTCATGAGCTAGGGTTGGAGAGAGAGGAATTCCTTATTCTTAAGGAACACATTGTTTAATAAAGAGGGTGGCTTTATAATCAGATCATTATAAATGGAATCTGATACCAAAAACTCTACCGACAGAGGCTTCACCTCTGGAGATGTGCTTGGGGAGACACTTTTGGAAATAATTCAAAGGGTATCAGCAATGATATTCCTTTCCTTTAAAATGATTTTCTTTCTCTCCTTTGCATGACAACAAAATCTAGTGTTGATTTTCTTTCTTTGACTTCCTCATAAATCATAAATCTTCAGATACAGATAAAGCATAGATGTTATTATGCTTTGGCTTGCCAGTTTGTACACACGTACAAATCTCTTAGCCCCCTACAAGACACCTAAGATTAATGTGCCGTCTTTTTATTTATGTGTCCTACACCTTAAATATCAAGCACATAACTGAAAAATGGGAGTTTTCATATGTCGGATTTCTATATAGAAAAACGAGGAAAGAGAAAGGTGAAACCAGAAAAAAAACCCCACATATTTCTAGATTTAAAGCCAGATTTCATAAACAATGTTCCAATGTATTAGGGAAAAAGATCACAGTAAAACTTAATATGAATTTTTTCTTTGAAGGAAGATCAGAGATGAGACCATCTTAATGAAATTGTTGCAAGGTCTACTGCAGACAATGAAATATTTTATTACAAAGGATTGCATTTTGTTGTTGTTTTTTCCTTCTTTGCAATGGAGTCTCAGAAAGTGCACAAAACCTTGAGTGAGCAATGTCAAGTAACACATGACAGCAAGGTTAAAGGTCAAGATAAATACCCCTTTCCAAGTTCCACAGAGGATGCGCCGGACGTGCTCCATGTGGAAGACCCAGCGGGAGGGTGAGGCTCTGTGCCTGAGAGGGACGTCTTGATAGGGTATCACAGGAGCAGGCTGTGACAGGCCAAAGAGCACGAGGAAGAAGCACCCATCTTGAGCTTCATTAGTTCACTGGGATCGTCTTCATGTGCTCATTCACTGTCTGTTTGCTGCTGCTTCAGCTCCAGAACTCGAGGGTGTTTGCTGCTGTTGTTAATTAAGAAACAAGAGGGCTTCACGGCTGCATATACGGTCCTCTGCCACGAAACAAGATAAAACAAGGGGGCTGAATTGGGCTTGAAGCAACACATAAACCCCTTCATTAGGGGTGTGCTTTGGGAAACTCATCCCATTCAGCATCAGCTTTATTATCTCCAAAGCACCAAAGTGTATATTTATTTATTTTTAAAGATTTTATTTATTTATTTGACAGAGAGAGATCACAAGTAGGCAGAGAGGCAGGCAGAGAGGGGGAAGCAGGCTCCCCGCTGAGCAGAGAGCCCGATGCAGGGATCGATCCCAGGTCCCTGGGATCATGACCTGAGCCGAAGGCAGTGGCTCAACCCACTGAGTCACCCAGCAGCCCCCCAAAGTGTATATTTAGATAATACCGGCATATCTATTTCTCAAAACAAACCACTCAGACGGATAAAGCACCACCAATTCCCAATTCCCAATGACTTTACTGATTATAAATTATCCACTCTTTCTCCTCTTAAATTTTATAGGTTTTTAGAGTTTCAATGTAATGAAACTTCTTTTATGCCCATGTAATAAATATTTGAGTTTATCTGTTCCACAACATATGAGGCACTTAAGGTTTCCTAAGAGATTGGTTGAATCAATCAATACATTGATGTTATTATAGATATCAATTGTGTTTATTGCTTGTTACATTCTTCAAATAAATGACTCAAACTAATCTACTAAAATTATCCATTGACACTTTCGATATTCCTGACATTGTCTTCTTTCCCCTGTTTCTGGAACAAACTGAAGAAAATCATGTGATCCTCTTCTAAGATGGTTCAAGAGTCCAAGAGACAGCACAGAAGAAGCCTAACTTGGTGACAGGTTGATTACACTATTAACGTGACAGAGGATGAGTCCATATTTTGAATTTGGGAAATGGGAATGTAATTTTCTCTCATTAGTTATCAAGAACCGTGGCAGGTTTGAAATTCTTCCTCCTTGCTACTCATTGGAACAGTAGCTCTTTCACGGAGGCTGACAGAGGACACGACTCCCAGTTCAGAGACAAGGACTTTGGATCACTCATGGCATGGTACCCCACAAGGGTTCATATTTGTAGATTCCCCTTGATTCCCAAGTGCCAAGGGGGTGATGTGAAGTGGCACCGGCGATGCCCTGATTAAACGTTGGTTATACCACAAAGGAAGGAAACGAATATTTTAAGAAGAGATTGCTGACACATTTGCCTGCCTGTTGCAGACATTATTCTTATTATCTTAGTCAGAAAACAAATTTGTCCTCTTCCTGGAAGGGAGATGCTGTTACCTTCTTCCGGGAAGACTGGCTATATTATCACCCTTAAAATGATAGTCTGGAACAACACCCTGCACAGCACCTAAGACGGCACCTGGCCATCACCAAACCCCCCCGTGACATAGGATTTCTTTTTCTTTAAAGCACAAATCCTCACTTTTTAGATAAATACTAGTGGTTGCCTGAGAGAAATTTAGGTTGTAAAGCATGGGTATATGAACCCAAGCTCAAACATTACCAATAAACTTAGAGGAACACTCAGATACCAAACACACAATAAACTAAATAAATATGGTGACAGGATAAGCTGTGTAGTATATTTTGAAAGAAATATTTCAACATAAACACTTTTATACAAGAATTTTCTTAAACACCCACTGCAAGGCAATTATTTCCAATCTCTGTAAAAGTGTTATCCTATTTGATGTGTTTACACTTCTCCTAAAAGATGTCATCATTTTATTTAATTGGTAGGTATTTTATGGTTCCTGTGAAGATTTTCATTTTGGTTCTCTAGCTATTTCAACACAGGGTCCATCCAAATGACTTACTAATCCTTGACACCTAAGCCCGTTGATTCGTGAGCGTTAGACGTCGTGACAAACCATGACGTCTCTTACCCAGTCGCGGTCACTGAGCAATATCCGTGGAGACTTTATTAGGGTGAGTCCACCGCCTGCACACATGGTCACTTAGCACACACTGCTCTGATACCATCTGTGTGCCAAGGACTGGCCCACGCACTTCAGTCTCAATGTGTTTTTAAAAAATTAAGTAGAGGGGGGTCTGGCTGGCTCAGTTGGCGGAGCATGTGACTCTTATCAGGGTCGAGTTCAAGCCCCACATCAGGCAGAGAGTTTACTTAAAACACACACACACACACACACACACACACATTGTTCATTGCTGGTATATAAGAAAACAATTGACTTTTGTGTTTTAACTTTGTAACTTGCAACTTTGCTATAATCACTTATTAGTTCAAAGAGGATGTAGGTGTTTTTGTAGATGTTTTCTATCAAAGTGAGAATGTTTCCCATCTATTCCTAATTTGCTGAGAGTTTTAATAGCTCTACCTTTTAAAAAACCTTATAGACAGTTTTTTAAAGGATAGTCAGTTTCTGATTTCTATAGAAATATCTTATTTTAAAAATCATTTTAGTAATAATAGTACCCATATTTTAGCAAAAATGTAAACATTTATTGAATATTCAAGTTAGCCCAAGTGTTGTGTTATTTTGCAAAGATAATCTGTTAATTCCCAAAACAAAAGAGATGCTAAGGGTGTCAGATGAGTATATTTTTGAAGATTAAATGAGGAAATGAATCATATTCACAGAAGTGCCCAGGACATATCTAATACCCAGTAAATATTAGCTCTGATTCATAATGAATTGGATGGCTGTGTGGCTAGTTTTGCTTTAGGTGACTGAAATGCTAACAATCAGATTTAGAGTTCCAGTATAATTATAAAAATGGAGGCTAATGTGCTCTTTCAAATCCAAGTACAAAGACAGCAAAGTTTACTGAATTACACACTTCTGCCGCTTTCACTTTGACCATTAATGAAGTGTGGGGTCCCAAGTGTGATGACAGCACTTCTTAGTATGCAAACGGCCTCAAATCTTATCTGCCGGCCTGGCATCCATGACACTGCACATAAAAGCTGGTTTTACTCTAACAATTCTGAGTCCTCCACTGCTTAACCGTGAGTACGTGTTACTGTTTTATACTGATCACAAAAATGTTTTCTGAGTCTTAGTCCAAACAGAGACTTTTCCCAATGCTGAACCCCAAGGAATCACCAGAAGAGTCTTATGAGGTTGAGAAGACAGGAAGCCACAAGGGTCCGCAGACACAGACAACATTTGCATATCGGGTAGAAAGACAGCATTTCCATAGAAATGAACTATTTACAGAATATGTGGCAGGGACTGAAAATCGACCCTGACCCTGGGAACAGATAGGTTTGCACGAGCCAGAGGAAATGAGCATGGGCACGGTGACGCACGTCATGGAACGTTCCGGTGGGATCATGATAGAGGATGCTCTCCTTCAGGGACACTGAAGCATCTTCATCCTTCCGTGATGCTGATGCAGACAGAGGGCCAGTCCCATGAAAAAGGAAATCTGGAGACAGCTACTTTGGTCCAACTTATAGGCGCTAGATGACTACACTACCTTGTTGTTTTGCATATGTACAAGGAAAATATGTAATCCTAACTACAAAGATGCAAGTTGTCTTTTTCAACAGCCTCTTTCCCTTGCATGATGTCCAAATCACCACACTCTGGGTGCCCTATGCACACCCACACAGGTCAGAAAGCTCTCCTCAATTCTACTTCCACTGTGCTCAAAATCTTAGACACGAGAACTAGGTTAAAAAGAAAGGGAAAATGACACTTCCTTTATTCTCCTCATGGTGCATCCGAACAGTATTTTTGTGGAATTCTAATACTCAAACTCTGTGCCCCGCAAGTTATATACCAAGAAGCGCAAGTCTTCCTCACACAGACACACAATTCCCATGGGGTTCCTCAACATGGCCACTGACCAACCCCTTCAATGTCATTTAATTTTCAAGACATTGGCAGGAGGGTATCTCAGAAGTTGACCCAGAAAATGAGTTCACATTAGAAAAGATGATGTGTAGTCATTTTCAAGTAAATAGGGGAAGAACCCATTCCTAGAACTTGGGATGAAGGGAAATGCGCCCTGCTGTGGCTGTGCCACCCCCTCGGGTATCAGCAGAGGCAAGTCGGAAGTGTGGACCCGTGGAACTGATGCACTCGATTCGGAAGAAAGTAGTTGCAGGTCCAGAATACCATCTGTGATGGCAGGAAGGTAGGCAGATTTTCCTCTCTCTCCTAAAGACATTTGCTTGTTCCCAAGGTTGGTTCTTTCTGGCCGGAGGCAAACAATGTTAAGCCTTAGGCTTCCTGACTAGAATTCATTTTTGTGATTTTATCAAAGGGATGAATTAGGGAAGAGTTGAGAATAGGAACAAAGTTGTGGAGAATGGAGGTATTTAGATTTCAGGGTAACAGAGAAGAAAGCTTAGACGTCGTTTCAAATGTTACGCAGTCTATTATCCAACACAAGCTGACCGGGGGCTCTCTTCCCTCACAGAACTGCAGAACAGGAAAGAATGAGCTTCGAGTTAAGGATAAGGAAAAACATCTCTAAGTATGGAAAGGGGTTATCCTGGGAGCTCATGAATGACATCTTGAGAAGTGTCTGTAGGTCGGTAGTATTTTATCCGTCAGCACGTCTGCGGGTGATGAAGACCTGTGTCCCAGGTGCGAGAAAACACATGCAGCTTCCTTGACAATGTCGGCAAAAAATGCAGTGGTTTGGGTGCCTGGGTGGCTCAGTGGGTTAAGCCTCTGCCTTCGGCTCAGGTCATGATCTCAGGGTCCTGGGATCGAGTCCCACATCAGGCTCTCTGCTCAGCGGGGAGACTGCTTCCTCCTCTCTCTCTGCCTGCCTCTCTGCCTAATGTGATCTCTCTCTGTCAAATAAATATATAAAATCTTAAAAAAAAAAGCAGTGGTTTGACAGTCCATCGCGTTTGAATGATTTGCTCTGATTGTCACAACTACGTCAGTATGGCTGTGCTCTCCCGCGGTCTCTGCCGAGCTTCCGTGTCCTGCAGCAGCATTTCTTCGATGGAAGACCCTGTATGTACAGTTTTTGACAAATACAAACATTTTTTCACTCTGTGTTGGCATACGGATACATTATTTAAATTATGCCACATTAGCATTTTATCCTGAATTACAAGCAGCGCCAGGAATCTATCACTCTTCTTACACCAAAGCCATCTCGGTCTGTTCTTTAGTCTGCTCATCAGCTAATAAAAAGCAAAAGCATGTAGCAAAGGTCTTTATAAATTCATTGCAGCTGGAAACAGGGACATAATTTGTATGCACTTTTCTACCTTTTCGTTGAAGAAAATCCTGTGCAAGCCTAAATTCACTCTTACTCCCATATTTACCGTGTCTGGTGTCTGCCACAGGTCTGGTGAAGACTTTCGTGCTGAACCCAGACAGCAGAAAATCAGGAACAAGAGACTCCCTGTGCATCTCATAACCTCGGTAGAGAGGTGTCGCTGTCAGCTTATTCATTTCTATCTCCAGAATTATTTCCCATAAAATCTAATGTGAGTATTTGTATGTGTCACATAGGAGAGCATTTAATAATACAAGCATTATCGAATTATTACTAAGAAATCTGTGGCTGTAATTGGGCAAGAGTCATAGATGATATCATAATGCCACTTCAGTTCTGCTTCTTACCACCTCCTTCAGTGGTTCTGGGAAATCCTATTCCGTAGAAGTTCTGGTCACTTTCATGTAATCAGTGAATACCTGGTCAGGGCTTTCGTCAGTCTGGGGCAGCACAGTAATGGAAATACTAAAGTGTTGAGTTTCGGTCACTCTCCCAGCGAGTCCTGAGTGTAGTGACCCTGGTGAAAAGTGCCCTGCTGGGTTTCCTCTGGGACCAGCTCCTCCTTCTCACACCTGCTCACTCCGGTACCCAGGGTTCCAGCCCATCCTGCCCTCGGGGATGGGAGCCAACCAGAGGATGCATCAGTGCTGAGGATCCCTGGCCCTGGCTCTGCTCCCCCTCCCGTTACTGGGCATCTCCCCCTCCGTACATGTGTTGCAGGGCTCACGCTGTCCTGTCTGTCTCTTTTTCTTGCCCCACCGGACTCTGGGGCCATAGGGATGGTCTGCAAATAGCCTAGCATCTTTGGGGCTTCGTCAGAGCCCACAGCCAGCACCGCTCACTGGCTTGGGCATCTGGCACCTGCCTGGCTTCTGTATGTGGTTCTCAGCTCCAGACATTGTGTGTTCAACTCCGAGATGTGTTCAGGCTGCTCCCTTTCCTTGAGTGAGGAGATGAGACTGTCATTCTGTGTCTGGGATCATCTCACAGTTTCCAGCTCTCTGGCACTGCTGTGCCTTCAACACAGGGAAAGGAGGTCGAAAAACAATTCAGATCTTTACAAACAGAGCATGGTGGTCACATGACATAGAAGCTAAAACACTCTAATTCTAACACCCTGTTATGTGCAGTAGATGCTCGTGACTTTTGGTCGCAGAAAGACAAAACAACTATGGTCCTGAATTATGACAAATATTTCTTAATTATACATAGTTCAGTTAAGGAGAAAAAAGACAAGAACAATATTCCAATGAGCTGTTTCTGAGAGATGTTTAATAAATAGAAGAAATAAAATTAGTATAGACCACACTACATTGTTATGATGGAGTAGAACTTAGGATCACAATTGTTTTTCTAAAATACTAGTTGTCAATTATTTTATCTCCCAATACTAAAAAAAATCTTGAGGTATAAATATGTTTATAAACCTTCTAGATCTACAAATATTTATATATATGTATATATATATACACACACATATATATATATATATATAATTTTTTTCTCCTCATTGAATATACCATACCTTTATTTTGTCTGTATATATTTATATGTACATATATCAGGTATCTATGAGTAGAAAGATAGATTAGTAGTCTATAGGTTGAGAGCCACAGACAAATCAAAGCGAAGTAGGTATACAGTGGAGGCTACTGGTTGTGGCCATGCTGACATGAGATACCTGCAGAAAATCTTCCTGTCTTGCTGTGGACACCTGTTTCTGCAGCCCAATGACCTCTCCGATGCCATCCAGATGCAGCCGACAGAAAGCAGGCAATTCTCCACCCACATTTAAAAACAGAGCTACTGTCATCTGTGGACAATAATGAATAATTGTATTTCCAGTAGGGCCCATGGATATTGACAATATATTTGCAGAGCATTCTTCTTAATTAGTACAAGTTACAAATACGCCAATAGGTAAAGAGGCAAAAGAAACCAACAGGAAACCTGTTGTGAAGCCTGAGTGGCAAATAAATATGGTAAACTTAAAGGAAAGTTAGGGAAAGAGTCTGGTTTATTTTTGTTTGGTTGGTTTTGTTTGTTTGTTTGTTTGTTTTGTTTTGTTTTTAGTCTTTTTTACCAGGTAAAAAAAAAAGTGTGTGAGAGGGTCAAGTTTTGAATAAGACTGAAAGCAACCAACAGAAATGTTATATGTTGCAATGGGAGAACAAATAGTTATAACTGCAATTGTAAGACTGATTTTGTCCCTTAACATTGAACATGCACATGTTCTGTGACCCAGGCAATCTATTTTGTGTGTGTGTGCCAAGGAGTACTAAATGTTGAATAAACTATGTATTTTTCCGGCATAAACACGCCTGTGTATCTACTACATAAAAACATGCCAGAGGTGGATAAGTACCAAACCCAGAAAACTATTAGCTTTGAGAAACAGTGATGGGCAATTGATAGAAGAATCACAAAGAACTGCAGTGGTACTCCAGACTTCACGTCCGTTCTGGATGGGGAGGATGCAGGAGTGGAGGCCGTCTGGCCAGAGCCAAGAGACAAGGAGCAAAGGCATTGCATCATAGCTTATCAGAATATAACCTAAATTCAATGATCCTGTATTATTTGATAAAGACTGGTGGTGATACATATGTGCTCCTTATATTGTTATTTCTGGGGATCTTAAATTTTAAAATCTCACAATCTTTTTGAAAAGCTTTAATTTGTATCAAATAGATGGATGGTTGCATATGTAAATAAGACCTTCCACCTCTGGCTTCAAAATCCCTGTGTCCGATATGTTAACCCTGCAAAAGAGAAGATGGTCTTCTGGTGTCACGGTATCAACCTCAAGCACATTTGCTTCACTAATTATTTGTCACAGTTCTTTTTTTCCCACTTTACCTATCTCATTCGTTTTTCTAACATATAACCTGCTATAAATCAAAAGTGTTTTACAATAGCCAAGATACGGGAGATGGAAGCAGCCTAAGCGTCTGCTGATGGACAAGACGTGTGTGTGTGTGTGTGTGTACAAGTATTGCACAGTCGCAAAAAGAACAAGAGCTCGCCCCATGAGACAGCATGGACATACCCACAGAGTATAACGCTAAATGAAATAAGTCAGACAGAGAAAGAGAGATATCATATGATTTCAGTCATGTATGAAATCTAAAAAAAAAAAAAAGTAGGTAAATAGATAGATAACAGCATCAGTCCTATGAGTAGAGACAAGGAATCGATAGTTTCCAGAGGAGGGAGAGGCGACAGGATGGGCAAAGGAGTCGGAAGGGATTGAGGGGTCCTGGCTCCCACGTGTGCAGCGAGTAAGTCACGGGAATGAAAGACACAGCGTAAGGAATACAATCCCTGATGTCCTACTGCTGTACGGTCCCGGGCAATAGCTACAGTTGCGGAGAGCAAAACACAATGCATAAATTCTTTAAGCACTATGCTGCGTATCTGATAGTGATGTAACATCGCACGTCAACTATAGTCAAACAAAAATTAAGTAACATGAAATAAAATAAAAATTAAAAAGTAAAGAAAACAACTCCTCCTTACAAACAACAAAACTAAACAAACAAACAAAAATAGCCACCGGGTTCTTACAGCCTATTATCTTTCCGTTGGTAAACGCCTATCTTGCGAAACAGGCAGGTGGCAGGTCGGATGCGGGAGGCCGAGAGTGAGACTATGGCGTTGGGTGGGAGATGCTCACTGGGGAGAATCGCTCAGGCCAGCGGGGGAGGTTGCAGCGTGAGCGGAGCCTCCGCGGAGTCTGCCGTGCGTGATGGGAGCTCAGGCCTGGGCCACCCGCCAGCAAGATGCCTGCGCATGGTCCTCCTCTCTCACTCAGCCGCCAGGAGAGGCTGCTCTGGGAGGACCTCTGAGAAAACACCTCAGCGATCTCTGAGGGAGCTGGCAAGAGGGCTTTTCCACTGACTGTGTTCCCCACCACAGCTGGCCGGCCGGTCCCTCCCTGAGGGTGACCCGAGGGACACCCCCAGTCAGGACTTCCCCAGAACACTTCCACGATGTAGTGCTCCTTTAAGAAGCATTCAAAATCAGTCCTGCAAACGTTTAGAATAGTAAAGAGGATCGTACCCAGGTCGCCTTCAGAAGTCCCTCCTGCCACACACTCAGTCTTAAAGAATGGGAAAGAGAAATGGAAATAAAATGAGAGGCAACTGTGTTTCCGAATTGCAATATGACACATGGAGTCATAGAAGGTTGGGGTTCAAACAGGTGAGCAGGAAAAGGCAAGGACCAAAAAGAAGAAAGAGAAAGAGAGAGAGAGAGAAAGGAAGGAAGGAAGGAAGGAAGGAAGGAGAAAGAGAAGAAAACTCCCTGCGGCTGCGGATCTCAGTAAATGGCTGAAGAATACAGCTCTCCGGTTCCAGGATTCTTATTTGGAACAAGAGGGAAGGATGGACCAGCTAGTTTGGGGAGATAAGTAAGAAGATTAATAACTCTGCTGGTGGTGTTGGGGGGGAGAATGGGGTGGCGGGTGAGAGCAGTCGGAGAGGGTGAGCTACGGTGACTGCTGTGACGTGTGGAAGACGGACGACCCACAGGCCTGCACCCCTGCTGCAAATGATACATTATATGTTAATTTTTAAAAAAGAAGATTAATGACTCTTTTTATATCTCGATATAGAAACTTCTTCAAATCTTTATCAATGGGAAGAACCAAGAGGCAAAGATCAACACTACGTAAAATGTGTTCCCATTTATGTAAATGGAGAATAACACTAATCCTAGAACTTCCATTATACCAGTGTTGGCTTTCATAGGCCCGAAACCATGGCAGGTTGACATCACGGAACGAACCGCAGGAGAACAGGGCTAGCTGGTGTGCGGCTGTGCTGCGCGTTACTGTCATTCCCCGCGGGACCATGCGATGAACTCGTTCACACAGCTCAGTGATGGGATCTCCTTCAGCACAGAGCCTCCCGTGTCGCTCCGCTGCAGCCGGTCAGACTGAGTCTTTCTCACACGTAGCTGGCGAATTCTGTTCATTTTTTTTTTTTTTTTTTCGCATTTATTGAGTTGGCCATGGGCTGCTTCTTTCTTCTGTCAGCCCGGTGAAGGACGTTGCTTGATTCCGGACTGCGGCACGAAGCTTTCATCCTCATTGTCGACTGCGCTTGCTCTGGACCTGGAATCTTTCATGTCTTGCTCAATGTGTTTGGTTCCTATTTTGTTGAAAATATTTGTATTTATGGCAGATACTTGATTTTAATGTCCAATATAACATTAGTTTTAAAAATAAGGATATTCGTGGGGGGATATTTTATTTTCATCCATTTACCGTCTTTTGGCTTCTTCAGGGTTTGATATCTTGATGATGCTGGACTCATGAAAGAGTTGACCAGTTGCAAGTTCTTTCACCGAACTCAGGTTTAACTGCA
The DNA here is from genome assembly GCF_030435805.1 of Mustela lutreola. NCBI lineage: Eukaryota > Metazoa > Chordata > Mammalia > Carnivora > Mustelidae > Mustela > Mustela lutreola. Next base: position 40,241,795 of record NC_081307.1, on the reverse strand, counting down.
AATGCCAAAAGCACAGAGATTAAGTGTATAGTTTGGTGCATTTTGACAATTTCCTTAACCAAGTGCAGCCTCTCTCCACATGAGAGAACGTATCCACTACCCCAGCTTCCTCCTCAGACTCACCCGCTTCTAGATTTCCTATATGATAAAGTCCTTTGGGCCACTCTTGAATTTCATGTGAATAAAATAATCAGAATATATTCTTCTGTCTGGCTTTTTTTTTTTAAAACTAAGCATAATATTTTTCAGTTTAACCCATTACATTATACAATCTTGATAATTTTTTGGATTTGAAAAGGGTTACATCATATACACCAAATACTAGAATAGCATATTACATGAAAAAGTTCTGGAAACTAAAAAAGATGTGTATATGCATATGGAAAGAAAATATGCTGTACCCACAAGAATCATCACCGCTCAAACAATGATCGTCACACATCCAAGAATTTTACAAGGTGTTTTAAAGTTACAGAACAATCTTTCATTCACAACTGGAAAATAATATAAAAAAGCCCTTAAACACAGGAAGTGTGACTCAAGAACCTTCTATTCAGCTGAACTGCTCTTCAAGTATGAAGAAACAAAATTTTTGAGACATGTTGTGGTGCAATCCATACAGTCTTCATGACTACTTGTTGGAAAAAAAAAGAAAAAATAAATAAATAAAGTAAAAAAACGGGGGAAAAATCCAGATAATAGGGGTTAAATATCTAAAGTACAATTTACGATGAGCCCTAAATCCATTTATCAGTAGAAACAAGGAAAAAGAATGTGTTCAATTGGGTGTAAATATTTCCCAGTCTGACAACAGACATAAACACAACAGACAGAATATCGGTATGGGAAGTTAAAGCTGTGCTGACAGCGGCACGAGAGGCTGGGAACTTGAGGAGTCAGATTATGATGTTAGTTTTAAGAAGTGAATAGAAAAAAGGTAATAAAGTAAACATTCACTCGTGAATGGGAGAGACGGAGAGAAAGAATGGAAAGGAAATTGGATATATATGAACTTTGTTATTATCCAATGTGAGTCAATAGGTGTCATATACAGAGTAAATGCAACATGCTGTATAAATTGTAAGTGCAAGTATACACCAACGATGGTCTTCCAATTTGCTGTAAGAAATACGAGGGACAACACATGAAATAGAGACCATGTAGAGAAAGGTTTAAAAAATAAACAAAAACCTCAAGTCATCAGTACAACATAAAATCGTAACTGAACCAAAGAAAGGCTGGCATTAACGGACAGAGAAAGAATGTAAGATCTGTTGGGATTTAGCTCCTCTATAGGGAAAAGAAAATAAAAAAACAAAAAAACAAAAAATAAGCACTAATTTGTTCCCATTAAGTACCTACGAAATTTGTGGTTTTCCTGGAGCCGATGACATGGTCCCCAAGTCAGTAAGTAAACAAAGCCTCACTGCTCTGCACCCACCTGCTCTTCCTCCTCACTGCACAGCTCCCGTGGAGGGCAGCCCGACCTCCCTCATAACACCTGGAAGCTCCCTCAGCCCTCAAGCCTCCCACGGACACCACACCACGGCGGCCAGCCCCGGCTCTGCCCCCTCCCCCGCTCGCTACTGCCCCCCAGTTCAAGGCCACTGGAGACTCAGTAGCCTTTGAAGAGCTTTCCTCCAGGCTCTGAGGACTTAACTATGTCAGCATATTTCTTTCAAATCAGTTTTCCTAAAATTCATTTATTATAACCGTACCTCATGGGGTCAACCCATGAATGGTTCTCTACAAAGCTCTCCCATAAGAATAGCCTCCGCACTTTCCTCCGGTTCTTTTGTTAATACTGAATTTTAATTTCAGTACAATTAACACGCAGTGTTATGTTAGTTTCAGTTGTAGTAAAGCCCGTCAGCAACCCCACTATCGCCCCGCGCTCCTCACGACGGGTTCCCTCCTGAGGCCCCGTCACCCGGTTCCCCATCCCTCCGGCCTTCCTCCCCTCTGGTCACTGTCGGTTTGTTCTCTGCAGTTCTGAGTTTGTTTCCTGGTTGGCCTCTCTCTCTCTCTCTGCCCACGCTGTTGACTCTTTCATTTCCTAAATTCCACATATGAGTGAATTCGTACGGTATTTGTCGGTCTCCGAGTGACTTATTTCCCTTAACATTATATCCTCTAGCTCCATCCACATCATTGAAGATGCAAGATTTTATTCTTCCTTAGGGATGAATAATTTTCCACTGGGAGCAATTGCATCTTCTTTATTATCAATAGATGGGCAATGGGCTCCTTCTATAGTTGGGCTGTTTTACATAATGTTGCTATAAACATAGGGTATGTATCTCTTTGAATTAGTGTTTTTGTATTTTGAGGTTGAATACCCAATAGTGTGATTGCTGTGTCATGGGGTAGCTCTTTTAACTTTCTAAGGAACCTCCATGCTGTTTCCCAGAGTGGCTGCACCAGTGGGCATTCCTTCCAACAGTGAAAGAATTTTTATTTTTCCACATCCTCACCAACACTCCTCTCTTATGTCGTTGATTTTAGCCATTCCGACAGGTGTGGGGTATGGCTCGTTGTAGTTTTGGTTTGCATTTTCGTGATGATGAGTGATGTTGAACATCTTCTCATGTGTTTGTTGACCATCTGGATATCTTCTTTGGAAAAAATGTCTAATCATGTCTTCTCCCATTTTTAATTGGATTATTTGTTTCTCAGGTATTGAACTTTATCAGTTCTTTTTTTTTTTTTTAAAGATTTTATTTATTTATTTGACAGAGAGAAATCACAAGTAGATGGAGAGGCAGGCAGAGAGAGAGAGAGAGAGAGGGAAGCAGGCTCCCCGCTGAGCAGAGAGCCCGATGCGGGACTTGATCTCAGGACCCTGAGATCATGACCTGAGCCGAAGGCAGCGGCTTAACCCACTGAGCCACCCAGGCGCCCACTTTATCAGTTCTTTATGTATTTTGGATCCTAACTCTTTACTGGACATGCCATTTGCAAATATCTTCTCCCATTCAGTAGGTCAACTTTTACGTTTGCTGATTGTTTTCTTCGCTGTGCAGAAGACTTATCTTGAAGTAATCCTGGTCTTCCTCCAGTTCTTGTTTTCAACTTACCTTTCTCTTCCCCTACAGACCACACAAGCCATTCCATTTGTCTTTTACCCAGTACCATCTTGATTTAGCCGATCAGGACACACACACACACACATACACACACACACACACACACACACACTGATTGACTCTGTATTCAGCCTGTAACATTCCCACATGAGAAACACCTGGGGTGATTTCTATCTGTATTCAAAACGTACTGGATCACCTTGTCCGTCTGCAAGGGCAGAATGCAAATATTATCTCTTCATGAAGCACTCATTGATCCACACATCCCCAGTCAGAATTAATTATTCACTCCTGTGGGCTCCCATGGGGATGTTCTTGCTCTCGTGACCAAACTCCGTAGAAAGTCATTTGTGTCTCTGGTTTCCTGTTTACCAAATACATTACTGAACAATAACGAACTCCTAGATAAATATTATTGGGTCAAAAGTGCTATCTATCTGTAATTGTATGATGTATGAAAGCACATTTTGTGATATATTTGTACTGTTTTGGAAAAAAAAATTAACAAAATATAGCAGGTTTCTTTAATAATCTGTTTCTAGAGGAAGCTGGCTTTGTATCCCCAATCCTACTGATTCCTGATTCTAATCAAATAGTAAAGAGACATATTCAGTGTTTGGAAATTTTTTTTCAAATATTTAATACCTCAAAATGAGATAAAAATATAACTTGAATTCATTTAGTAGAGGCTGAATTTCTCAGCCCGTGGGCTGATTTCTGAATGCACCTTCTGTTTTGTCTAATCCATATTGTATAAGCACACAGTGATGAATATGCATTGTTTTTTAATGAGCACTGGGTGGTCCCACAGAGTAACACTCATTCTCGCTCTCCAAATGCTGGCATGCTTTTAAGACAGAGCACTTAATACATTCCAAACTTTGGTTTTACTCTCTTCCAAAAATAGCTTTAAAAATACCTTCCCTGAAAGCATCTCACATTGTTTGTATGGGAGCCTAAAAGCTGAGTGCCTACGGTTCACGGCCACATTGTGAGGGAATGTTGGGCTGTTCTCCGGAGAACATTCACGGTGGGAAAATGCTTGCACCTGGGCTCTTTGCCTTGGGCACTGGGTTCAAGATCTTTGCAGTAAGTCGATCTATGACCAGAAGATATGTATGCACGCTTCAGGAAGCAACACCCACCAGTGGTCTGCAGCAGTGGGAAACCAGAGGGAAGCACTAGAGAAGGGACACCCGAACACCGGAGAAATGGCTACCAGAGCGGAGAGCTTAGACAGCACGGTTCTTGGCTCTGAGAAGTAAGGACTTGCTTTGTCTTGCAAGCAGATCCCCATGGAAAGGAGGATCTTGTAGGGGAGAGTGCTGCCATCAGACTTCTTTTTTTTTTTTTTAAGATTTTATTTATTTATTTGGTAGAAAGAGACACAGCGAGAGAAGGAACACAAGCAGAGGGAGTGGGAAAGGGAGAAGCAAGCTTCCTGCTGAGCAGGGAGCCCGATACGGGGCTCGATCCCAGAACCCTGGGATCATGACCTGAGCCGAAGGCAGACGCTTAACGACTGAGCCACGCAGGCGCCCCGTGCCATCAGACTTCTTAAAGCCTGCCAGGGAACTGGTAATTTAGCCAGGAATTCTCCTGTGGTTTTTTGCCTCTGGTGTTGTATTTTAGGTGGCTTTTCCTAGGTTTTAGGTCCTTCTATCCTAGTGAAGGGATGGAGGCTTGTCTGGGGGAACATTTCAAGTTAGAATCTAAATGTGGGGCTATTTCCCCGCCCCCTGTCTGGGCTCACTACAGCTCCTACCTCCGAGTCTTTGGTTGTACAAGTGAGTTTCCCAAACTTCCCCATCAGTCCAGTGTCCAGGGAGCCCTGAGTGGGGGTGGGGGGAACGATGCTTCACACACACTGTCAGTTACATGCAGCAAGAGTAAACACTGATTGTGTTGGTTCACAAAAGTGTGTTTAGCAGATGTATTTCGAAGGAAACTATTTCAAAATAAGATGCTTCTCAGGGTTAAAAATACATTTTGCATAGCAGAGAATAAACAAGAGATCTCCCTGTATTTCACTGCTGATGACTTTAAAATTTGGACACATTTTTCTTGAACTTATCATTCTGTTGTTCAAATATGACAGTATTTTGGTCTTCAATGTTTTCCTCTTTTGCTACTTGGGAAGTATGTAAAGCGCTGCCATAAGTTCTTTTTTTTTTTTTTTTTTTTAATATCTTTAAAGTACTAAGTGTAGTTATAAGAATCTTGGACTGTGGGTCTTATCAAACCAAAACTAAAACAGAAACTCAATATTCTTTTCATGGTTAACAGATATTTCAATTAGTGAGCCCAAGGAGAGTTGATTTCTTCCTTTGTACCTGGGTTTTCTGGTTTTTGTTTGTTTGTTCTGTTTTTTGAGCTGTTGGTTAGCACGTTGAAAACACTGCACACAGATGTGATGATAGCCTCCTCCTAAATCTAGTCTGAGTGTCGGAGCGCGGCGGTGGCTGTTTCCGCCGCGTGCACGTGTGCATCTGCTGGCTTGTCCTTTCGCTTCTCCAGTACTCCAGGGGTGGGTTTTGGAAACTTGCGTCTTTGGTGTTGATCATGTAACTAAAGTAGTTGAGGCAAATGAAAGCTCTGCACAGTGACAGGGTAACACGGGGCGGTTTGGTGTGGACACACATTGGGCCATGATCACCACAATGCCACCAATCTACCTGCCCACGCACCCCCATCCTTAACGATGCTTCTGAACTGGGATGAGAACTGAGAACGCTCAGAACCGGCTCTCCTAGCAGGTGTCGGGTCCACAACGCAGCGTTGTTGCCCCGAGTGTCCACGCGTGTATGAGACCTGGTTAGACGCGGATACTTCAACATCACACAACACGGCTGCGGAGTAGGGGCTGGTACCAGGGAGAAGGAGGAAAACAGCACATAGTAAGGAGCTTCATGAACCAAGAAGACACAGCAAGACACCACATCTCGGAACACTCTTCACCCCACCCTCTCCTCTCCTGATACTCCCGTGAGAGAGATTTTGTTAAATCCCACAGACACCTGAGGCCCCGTTTCTTCTTCTTTTTCATTCTCTCTTCTGTCTGTTCTTCACAACGGATAGTTTCTCTTGTTCTATCTCAGCCTTCTCGGTATGTCCCTCTCAATTTGGCTGTTGCTTCTGTTCTGGGGGCTTTATTATAAATTTGCCTTTTAAGAGGTTCGTTTGTGCATCTTTCATATCTTCTTGTTCTTGGTGGAGGCTTTCTGTTTCTTCACAGAGACTTTCTGAAGTCTTGCCCCCATGTGCTCGTGATTGTTCAGTGAGGACATTTTGAGATGGCGGACTTTGAATTCTTGTCCAGCAATCCTAACACCTGTCTTTCCAGTGTCAGCCTCTGTCGTGTGGTTTTAGATTCGGTGACTAGTGTTGGATACTGGGACATGATGGGCACTACGTTGTGTGACTTTGAATCTCGTCCACACGTTCTGTTCTAGCTGGTCTACCTTGACTGCTTTGTGACCTTGAGATGGGCGTTGATTTCTGGTCTCCCCTCAGCCACCAGTGACACCCAAGGTGAAGGTGGTGGTCACTATTGGAAAGCTTCCTGGCAACTTTTATTTTTGATAACACAATTTATAGTTAAAAACACTCTCATCAAAAATTTTTTAAAAAACCCTGAAGCAATATGATTTTCTTAGTTAATTCCTAGTCAATTAAGAAGTAATGCCAATAAAAAAATTGAGAAAGGAAAACAATTAGAAACTCTTTATAAAACTAGAATTTCACTGCAAAAAAAAAAAAAAATCCAGATAAAGATATTAGATGAAAACACTGCAATAGACAAATATCCTCATGAAAGTGAATTTACCGATCATTAACAAAATATAAACAAGTTGGATCCTTTGAAAGAGGAAAATGATAATGCATCACGTTTATCCGATCAACATAAGCTTTGACGTTCAAGCACTGGCATTTACCACTCAACAGACTAAGCACTAAGGTACATGATGATCTCAACAGATGAATAAAAATAATTTGAAAAAGTCAAGGAAAGCAAAATAAAACAAAAAACTACAAACTTCTCAGCAGCCAAGAAGAGTCAATGGTTGAGTCTCTCAACTTCTGTAAAGAAAATACTATTCTCATTCTCTGCATACTCTTCCAAAACAAAGAAGCACGAGGAATACTTCCAAATTCATTCTATGAGGCCAAAATTACTCTAATACAGAAACCACACAAAGACGTCACACAAAAGGAAAACGACAAACACTCTCACATGAACGTAGACACAAAAACTCAACAAAATGATAACAAATTGAATTAAATGAAGTATAAAAATAATTGTACACCCAAAGCAAGTGGGATTTATCTGAATATGGAAGGCCCGCGCAGCATGTGAAAGTCAGCTTACATCATCTATCACATCAACAGGCTAAAGAAAAAAATAAAATGACTGCATTGATCAATCAATGCAGAAAAAGCCTTTGAAAAAATCCAGCACCCATCCAGGATAACAAAAACCTCTCAGTAGCTCAAAATAGAGAGACTTCCTTATGCAATAAAGAACATAAAACCTGAAACTAACTTCACTCTTGATGATGAGAATTTAGATGCTTTCATGCTAAGACCAGGAACAAGGCAGAACACCTGCTTCCACAATTCTTGTTCACATCTTAGTAGAAAGCCTAGCTAACTAGATAGTGCAATAAGACTAAACCAAATAAAACCAAACCAAACCAACAAAAAAAAAACACCACATAAATATACACACATAGGAAGAAATAAAAAGTGCCTTTGTTCACGTATGATTGATTATGTAGAAGTTTCCAGAGAATCAACAACAAAAACACCCCAACTGATAAGCAGTTATATCAAGATTCAAAGATATGACAATGCACAAGTCATTTGATTTCTTATATAAGAGCGATGAAAAATTGCAATATGAAATAAAAATATATAACATGGTCTACATTAGAATCCCAAACTGAAATACTTAAGTATAAATCTAATAAAAATATGTAGGATCTTTCTGAGGAAACCTACACAATTCTGGTAAGAAGGAATCAAAGAGTACCTAACTAAATGAAGACGTTCCGTGCTTGTGCGTGGGAGACTAACCGTGATGGCGATGTCAGCTATTCCTAACTTCCTCTACCAATTTGGCACAATCCCAGTGAAAATCTGAGCAAGACATTTTGTGAATATTGACAAACTAATGCTAAAATTTATAGGGAGAACAAAAGACAAAGCATAGCCAATACAATATTGAATTGCAGAAAAATTAAGTTAGAAGATGACACCACCCAACTTCAAGAACTTCTATAAAGCTTCAATATCAAGAGACTGTGGTATTGGAGAAGACAGGACAAATAGGTCAGTAGGATGGACTCAAGAGCCCAGAAAGAGACCCACGAGACAGAGTTAACTGATCTTGGTCAAAGGGCGAAGGCATTTCAATGAAAAACAGTCTTTTCAAGGAATGGTGCTGAAAAACTGGGCATTCCCAGGCAAAAATACTAAATCCAGTCATTGGCCTTCTAACTTTCAAAGAATTAACTCAGGATGAATCATAGGCCTATATATAAAACACAAAACTATAAGAATCCCAGAAGAGAACAACAACAACATATCTAGGTGATGCTGGGTTCGATGATGACTTTCTAATAGAACATCAACGGCACAGTCCATGAATAAAAATTGATGAGCTGGACTTCAATAAAAGTAAAATTTTCTGCTCTGTGGATGACCTTGTTAAGGAAAAAAGAAAAAAAGAGACAGACAACTGATTGGGAGAAAATATTTTTAAAATGCATGTTTGATAAAGGAGTAATATTCAAAATATGAAATTCACCTAACAGAAAACAAATACCTAACTATAAGTGGGTAAGATATCTGAACACGTCCCTCACCAAAGAAGACATGCAGGTGGCAAATAAACCTATAAAAAGATATTCAACATCATACGTCATTAGGGAATCACAAATGAAAACAAAAAAGAGACGCTATTCTGTACCTATTAAAATGATTCGAATCCAAGGCATTCACAGCACCAAGTGCTGGTGAGACTGTCAAGTCATAAAAAGTTTTATTTGTTCCTGATGGGAATACAAAATAGTTCAGTTACTTTGAAAGAATGACAGTCTCTTACAAAATGAAGCATACTCTTAATATATTATCTAGCAATCACACCCCTTGGTGTTACCCAAATGAGAAGAAAACTTATGTTCACGGAAAATCCTGCACATAAATATTTATAACAGCTTTTTCATGATTACCAAAACTTGAAAGTGAGAGGATGTTTTTCAATTGATGAATGGATATGCAAACTGGAGTCCATCCAGACAATAGAACATTGTGCCATAATAAAAAGAAATGAGCCATCCAGTCACAAAAAACACAGAAGAAACTTAAATGCATATTAGTAAGTGAAAGAAACCAGTCTGAAATGGCTGTGTTCTGCCTTATTCTGGTTCTTTGACATTCTGGGAAAGGTAAAACTATGGAGAAATTATAGAGATCAGTGGTTGCCAGGGGTTGGTGGGAAGGGGTGATGGATAGACAGAGCAGATAGGATGTTTAGGATAAAACTATAAAACTATACCGTCTGTTTCTGTACATGTATACCATATATATTATATATATATATATGAGATCTATATACACACACACATATAATATATACAGTATCTATATATATACAGAGTATCTCTATATATACATACTATAATGATGGAAACATGAATTTCTAAAGTTGTGAAAGCCTATAGAATGTGCACTTGTCTTGAGTTAATCATAATGTATCAAGGGGCGTCTGGGTGGCTCAGTTGGTTAAGTACCAGCCTTTGGCTCAGGTCATGATCCCAGGGTCCTGGAATCGAATCCCACGTGGGGCCCCTTGATCAGAGGAAAGCCTGGTTCTCAGTCTGCCTGCTGCTTCCCCTGCTTGTGCTCTCTTTCTCTCGCTCTCTCTGACAAATAAATGAATAAAGTCTTAAAAAATAGTAATGTATCAATATTGCCTCACTGATTTTGACAAATGTACCACAGAAGTCAGGACGCTAATAGTAGGTGCCAATGAGGGCAGGATGCTCAAAAGACACACAGGAACTCTGTACTTTCTGCCCAGTCTTTCTGCAAAGCCAAAATGCTGAAAAATGTCTATTAATTATTTAAAAATTTCAGAAATCTAGAATGGACACGTGCCATGTTATCCTAAGGAAGAACATCAATTCTGCATAGAGTGATGCTTGATAACAAAGACAGAATTTCTCTACTTACATCAAAAATGAGGCAAGGATAGATTAGCAATACAACTTCAATTGCATTTTACACCCTAATCACTGTAATAAAGGAATAAAAATAAATAAAAGACTTTGAAAAGAAGAAGGAAAATCTCTTCATTTGAAGAAGGCATGATTGTATGCATAGAAAATCCAAAATGATCCATGAACACAAAATTGAGAATTAAGTGTGATAATTCTGCAACTATAGGGTAAACATTCAGGAAGAAAATGCATTTATTTTATTTGGTGTTTACATTTAAAGGAGACAGAAACAAGCAAAAAGTGAAAATGCATCTAAGACATGGCGAGGAAATACTCAGGAGAAGAGAACAAGACTGCCAGGTAGAAATAAGCTGCGTGGGCCCCGAGAAAGTAGAGGTGACATACTCACAGTGTGTGTGTGTGTGTGTGTGTGTGTGTGATGGCAAGAGGAGGAGTAGCAGGAGCAGAAATAAAGCTGTAGGGAACGAAAAGTCAGGCTGTGCCATACAAGCAAGGAAAAGTCATCTGTAACATTTTTGAAAATTTGCAACGGGAGGGACGCCTGGGTGGCTCAATGGGTTAAGCACCTACCTTCCGCTCAGGTCAGGATGCCAGGGTCCTGGGATCGAGCCCTGCCTCCGGCTCCCTGCTCAGCTGGGGTCTGCTTCTCCTTCTCCCTCCGTCTTCCTCCCTGTTCATTCTCTCTTTCTTGCTCTGCTCCCTCTCTCTCTGATAAATAAATACAATCTTACAAAATAGATGCAACGGGAAACAATTTGGAAGGTTTAAGCAGAAAAATAACATATTTTACGTTTTAAAGGTATCACTTGTTATTTCTGTTATTAGCTAGTCTGCCATATGTCAGAGTAACTCGTAACACACCATACCCCACCCAAACCAGAAAACCAGGAGCTCTCTGGTGATGCTCCAGGGGACTCAGCACAGTGTTAGAGTCTTAAGGAAGGGGGAAGCACAGATAAGGAGCTATTACATCTGCCTTGTTCTCCTGAGAACATGCTTCGAACCTCAGTACAGGGAAGGTGATCCCAAACAGAATATGCATGTTTTGTGGTGAAGAAGAAACAAGATACTGAGGTCTGCGATTGCCAAACCTTCTGGACCGGTGGAAGACACGGACCCAGAAGATGTGAAAACACAGAGAGAGAGAGAGAGAGAGAGAGCCCTAAATCTGGAGAGCAGTCACCTGCTTCCACATATCCTACAAACCCAGGATTTCCAGAAGGCACGAGCCCTCTGGAGGGTGGAGAACTGAACAAATATCTTACGGCGCACACAATCCTGGGAGACTGGACCCAGGCAGAAGGGACGCATTTAGTGGGTGGATGGGCTCTCAGCCAAGATTTCACAAAGACCATATCTGAGAGCTAAGTACCACAAACTTAGATTAAGATGAAAGCTCAAATAGCCCCATCCTGGGGCGGGGGGGAAATCCTCAAACAAATTCTTTTTTTTTTTTTTAAAGATTTTATTTATTTATTTGACAGAGAGAGATACAGGGAGAGAGGGAACACAAGCAGGGGGAGTGGGAGAGGGAGAAGCAGGCTTCCCGCCGAGCAGGGAGCCCAATGTGAGGCTCCATCCCAGGAGCCTGGGGTCATGACCTGAGCCATCATTTTTAAGAGTAAGGGAAGATTAGGAACACTTTTTTGGTCCTTTAGGTAGAAAAGTCATAGCAGAAATGTATAAGACATCTTAAAACACAGTTTTAAAAAATGACCAAAATATTAGTTTTTTTAAAATTCTGATTAATAAAATAACAACATAAAGGATGGTGCATTGCTTGAATTTGAGCAAAAGCATACACTTTCTGTACAAGAGAATAAAGTGGATATAGCTTTAAAGAAGAAGTTGGACTGAAAAATAGTACTTTAGACAAAGCCTAAATGAAAAGTAATACCTTTTTCTTTCTACCTCAGGCAAGCTGTTTCATCTGTTATAGCTCAATCGTTCTGAAGTATTTTATGGATCGCAGCTTTAACATTCTGTCATTATTTATTGTCCACTATCATTCCCTTGTTTTTCTGTCTTGGAATTCTTAGAAGCATTCTTTTAAGAGAATATGTTTCCCGAAAACCGGTGAAAAGCAATATATAATGCACTGTATGCCTTTGCTCATTGCCCGGCACAGTGAAGAGTAGCACCGTTACACTGAACAGTTCTTTGGAGAGACAATGCACGGAGCTTTAAGTGGAACAAGTATCGCAGTGTTAATAAAAGCAACATACAGTTTGCTACATATTTTTAATAATGCACACTTCAGTAATTTTGGCCCAGTTCCAGATGTGTGTATGTATGTGTGTATGTATGTATGTGTATGCTGCATACACACACATACACACACACACACTATAAAACGTGTATGTGTGTCTGTCTATAAATTCAGGTACACCTCTGTTTTATGTATTTGTGTGTGCATGTATATTTAACACTGGTAAACCACTGAATTTATAAGTGGATCATCTGTGATTTTATTATTGATACAAAAAATAAAAGTTTCTACATAACATTTCAAACAGTCATTTGTTCCTTCCTAAAAGTGCAAATTATTTCCTAACATAAATTGTTCTGATTACTAATTGACAGAGTTGTAGAATTTGATTATGTTCCCAAGGTAACGCGGCTTAATCCGTCATCACTTTCCCCGTCTCTGTTATAAAAAACAGGAAGATAACCAAGTACAGTACAACTGGAGGTTCTCAGAATCCAGGCACAGTGCTGTGGGTTAATCTGTGTCCCCTAAAAAGACAGGTAGTTGAGGGTGTGACTGTATTTGGAAATAGGTTCTTTGCAGATGGAATCACTTTTGGAGGAGGTCGTTCGGGGGAGAGTGAGCCTTGAGTCCAATCACTGGTGTCCTGACAAGAAAAGACACAAAGGTGCACAGGGAAATACCTGTCATGGTGCAGACAGACAGAGTGAAGTGATGCGCCTACAAGCCAAGGAGGCCGAGGAAGTCAGCAAGTATGAGAACCGAGGAGGGGGGCACAGGACTGACTCTGCCACAGAGCTTCCAAACGAACCAGCTCTGCCAACAGTCTGATTTTGGACTTACAGCCTCTAGAACCATGAGAGATAAATCTCTGGTGCTTCAAGCCACCCAGTGTGTGCACTTTATGATGACAGCCCCAAGAAGCCAGTGCACACGCCCAGAATCAGAAGGGCAGAGTTCTCAGATCGGCTAACCAAAGAGATCAGGAGCAATGTCGGCTCCAGAAGCAACCAGATTCAGAGAGCTACTGGCTTTGTGCGCGTCTACTAGGCTGAAATCAATCTAGGTTCTATTCGCAAGATGGGGAAAAGGCCAGTGGCAACATCCACCCCAGCTGTCTAGCTGAGCAAAACCAGAGAAAAACAGCGTTGTCTCTGACAGCCTTGCTGGAATGCATCCAGGAGAAGTCATTAATACACGGACCGAGGAATCCTAAACCTATCGCTGAATGAGGTCTTAGGTCACAGCGATCATCACCGCAGCTTTGGACAGGAATGGACATCAAAGTTTTTGATTCTGGAAAGGGTCAGACACTTCCGTTAAAACTGGTGGTGAATAGGATACCTGGGTGGCTCAGTCAGTTAAGCATCTGCCTTCAGCTCAGGTCATGATCCCAGGGTCCTGGGATCGAGTCCCACATCGGCTCCCTGCCCAGTGGGGAATCTGCTTCTCCCTCTCTCTTGACCCTCTCCCCTGCTCATTCTCTTTCTCAAATAAATAAATAAATAAATAAAATCTTCAAAAAATCTTTTAAAAGAAAAAAAACTAGTGATGGCAAAAAATTAGAGAAATTTCAAAACTGTAACTTAACATAAGGTCATTCAATGACACTCAACAATGGCACCAAAGTTTTCCGAGCACTCAAACACATATTATCATGTTTGCTTCTCTTGACAGTTTCTTGTGAAAGAGAAAAATTATTATAATCCCTATTTCAAAATGAAGTAAAGTGCCAGGTAAGATGTCAATACAGGTGTATACCATTATTGTACTGGCCATTAAGACTTTTTTTTTTTTTTTTGACATTTAAAATTCAAATTTCTAATTATGCTTGTTTTCTTTGCTCTGGGAGATTTTTTTTTCTTTTCAGCGTAACAGTATTCATTGTTTTTGCACCACACCCAGTGCTCCATGCAATCCGTGCCCTCCCCAAAACCCACCACCTGGTTCCCGCATTTATATCTATTTCAATGTTATTCAGGGAACAACTTGCTGAATATAAAAATTTTTGCATTTTCCCAAAACCTGTTATAATCTTTAAAAGTTTAATCAACTTGCATGAATTGTTCTCCTCATATAAAATCCATGTGTGTGAATGCACACTCATGCTCTTTTGAAGGAACTATGTGAAGAGTACCAAGCTTGACTCTCGTACATATTTATTTTGACTCTCAGCTTCTAAGCAAAGTCTAATTGAATGTGCTGTTGCGTACGTTGCTCCCTACTGTCATTTCTCTGGGGCCCACACACCATTTCCTTTTGGGCTCTATTTATACACCTGATATGGAATAATGCATTCACATATTCAAGCATCTGACTGGCAATTTCATTTTTATCCTGACTTTGCTGGTATTAGAGATTAACAGACTCCTTTGGCACATAGTCTAGGAGAAGCACAGGCTGAAGCCTGGGATGTTTTCGGCACAGAGTGGCTTCCTCTGGTAGGTCCACACAGCATGCTTCGTTTGATCTGACTATTCTGCAGGCAGTGGGCTGATATCTTATTCACGCTGCCTTGACTACTGCTCCAGACCTACTGCTCACAGCCAGCACAGCTCAGCACTCACTGTAGGACTGGAGGCTACTTGCAAATAATTGCAGATGCCTTTCAAATAGTGTGTTTCCAGAACGTTTCCTTTTAATCCCACACATTTCCATCTTCAATTATTAATACTTTACAACCAAGTCTGGACGATACCAGAAGCTTGGTCTTACATTTGGTAAATTATGTATAAAGGACTCTTGTAAATTTAAGTAGGATTCCAAATTTCCCAAAATATTAGAAAACATATAGTGTATATTTCTTTTTGTGTGTGTTATAATACATATATATGTATTTTATATATATCTATTCTACCACACATATAAAAAATAATTAGTGTCAATCCTCTCCAATCATTCAAAAAATTGAAGAGGAAAGAACACCTCCAAATTCATTTTATGAGGCCAGCATTACCATGATAAGTAAGCCAGAAAAAGACATTACAAAAAAAGAGAACTATAGACCAATATTCTTTTTTTTTTTTTTTAAAGATTTTATTTATTTATTTGACAGACAGAGATCACAAGTAGGCAGAGAAGCAGGCAGAGAGAGATGAGGAAGCAGGCTACCCGCTGAGCAGAGAGCCCGATGCGGGGCTCGATCCCATGACCCTGGGATCATGACCTGAGCCGAAGGCAGAGGCTTTAACCCACTGAGCCACCCAGGCGCCCCTAGACCAATATTCTTAATGAACATAGATGAGAAAAGTCCTCAACAAAATATTACCAATCCAAATTCAATAGCACAATCAAAGAGATCATACACCATGACCAAGTGGATTTTACCCCTGGGTTGCGAGGATGTTTCAATATAATGAAAATCAATTAATGCAATACATTAACAGAATGGAAGATAAAAGCCATAGGACCATCTGAATAGATGGAGAAAAGCATTTGATAAAATTCAACACACTTTCATGATAAAAACTCTCTCAAAAAAAAAAGTAGGAATAGAAGGTAATTACCTCAACACAACAAAGGCCCTACATGAAAAGCTTCCAGCAAATATCCTATTCCACAATGAAAAACTGAAAGCCTTCTACTAAGATCAGGAAGAAGACAAAGATGCCCACTCTCACTCTTTCTATTGAATATAGTACTGGAAGTCCTACCCAGAGTAATTAGGGAAGTAAGAGAAGTAAAAAGCATTCAAATAAGAAAGGGACAAGTCATGTTTGCAGATGATATGACCTTATATATAGAAAACCCCAAAGACCCTACCAAAAAACTGATAGGA
Source organism: Mustela lutreola (assembly GCF_030435805.1). Lineage (NCBI taxonomy): Eukaryota > Metazoa > Chordata > Mammalia > Carnivora > Mustelidae > Mustela > Mustela lutreola. The sequence continues at coordinate 40,225,478 of NC_081307.1, read as the reverse complement.
CTAATAAACTAATTCAGCAAAATTATAGTATAAAAAAAATCAGTGTGCAAAAATCAGTTCCTTTTCTATGTCCTAATACCAGAATGTCTGAAAAGAAAATAAGAAAAACACTCCATGTACAATAGCACCAAAAAGAATAAAATGCTTAGGCATAAACTTAACTAAGAAACTGAAAGTTCTGTATACTGAGAACCACAAAACATAGATGAAAAGAATCAAAGAGACAGACAAATTAAAAGCTATCCTTTTGTTGCCGGGTTGAAAGGCTTAGTATTATTAAGATCTCCGGAGTCTAAGTGATCAGCAGATTCAGCGTAATCACTATCAAATTCCTGACAGCATTTCTTACTGAGATAGGAAAGGAAAAAACAAAAAAAGACAGAAGATTCATATGGAAACCCAATAAGCAAAACAATCTTGAGAAATAAACGGGATGCCGGAGGCATCTCACCTGCTGATTCCAGAATGTATAACGAAGCTGCAGTAATTAAAACTGTGTCACTGACATAACGGGGCAGAATGGAGAGCTCAGAAATACATGCATTTGTGCTCAACGACAAAGTTCCCAAGAACACACACTGGGGAAAAGACAGTCTTTCAGAAGTTGGTGTTGGTGTTGGGAAAATTGGACATCCACATGTAAGATATAAATGTGAACGTTTCAATTACACCATACACCAAAATCAACTTAGAATGGCTTAAACATTAAAACATAAGACCTGAAATTGTAAAACTTCTAGAATAGAAGTTCTTGTGACATCAGTCTTAGAAAAGATTTCTTGGATAGGAAACTAGCCCAGGCAATAATAACAAAATTAAATGGGAAGACTATAAGCTACAATGTTTCAGAAGAGTGAGGGGGTAGACATGAGGGTGAGTCAACACTGTGCAATGAAATGGAAAAAGAATTGCAAACTAGTATCTAATAAGTAGCTAATTTCTAAAGCATATAAGGCAATTTGAACTCTCTAGCAAAAAATTTATAACCCAATTAGAAATGGACTAAAGACTTGAATGAATATTTTTCCAAATAATACACACAGATGGTTAACAAGATACATGAAAATGTGCTCAATATCAGTAATTATCAAGGAAATGTATATCAAAACCACACTGAGATAACACTTCTCACCTGTTAGGGTGGTTATTATTTTTTAAAAAAATGAAGACTATAAATGTTGGCAAAGATGTGGAATACAGATGACCTTGAACAATGTGGGGATTAGAAGTACCATCTCCCAACCCACAGAACCAAAAGTCTGCATATAACCTTTGATTCCCCCAAACCTTAATTATTAATAGCTTACTGCTCACTAGAAGCCTTAACAATAGCATAGTCAATTAACACATATTTTGTACTTTGTATGGATTATGTAATGCATTCTTGTAATAAGGTAGAGAGAACACAATGTCAAGAAAATTATTAAGAAATATAATGTTTATAGTACTACCTGTATTTATGAAAAAGAATTCACGTAGAAGTGGATCTGTGATGTTCGAACCCATGTTGTTGACTTAATTCTAATTGGAAATCTTGTCTACTATTAATGGGAATGCAAAGTGGTGCAGCCACTATGCCAGTCACATTGGTGATCCATCAAAAAATTAAAAAGTGGAAACACTATATGATCCAGAAGTCCAACTCAAGAAATTACAGTCAGGATCCTGAAGAGGTATCAGCTCTCATGTTCACTGCAGCAATATTTACAATAGCCAAGGTTCAGGAACAACCTAAATCCTTAGTGACCATTAAGTGGATTAGAAAATGTGACTGACACTTGCGATGGAATATCATTTCAGTCTTCAGCCCGAAAGAAGGAAACCCTGCAATAGGCAAGAGCATGGGCGACACTGGGGGGCGTGGTGCGCTGTGAAACACACCGTCTCAGAAGGACAGACCCTGCATGATCCCACCTGTGTGAAGGGCCCAACATGGTCAAACACAGTGGAAGCTGAGAAGGAATTGTGGTTGCCAGTGGCCGGGCCAGGGCCAGGGAAGAAGAAATGGGGAATTGCTAATCAAGAGCGTGTATTTTCCGTGATGCAAGATGAATTAGGCCTGAGTTCTCTGGATAACAATGTGTCGATAGATAATAATACTGAACTGTCCATCTATAAAATCTATCAAGAGAGATCTCATGCCAAGAATTTTTAGCACAATAAAATGTTTCTACGTGTAAGAAACTTTAACATTTTCTTTGCATTCTTTAATGCTTTCCAGAAAAATATTTGTATTGCATACCAAAATAGAGCAAGGCAAGTAAAGTACTTTTTTTTTTTTAAAGATTTTTATTTATTTGACAGAGAGATCACAAGTAGGCAGAGAGGCAGGCAGAGCGAGAGGAGGAAGCAGGCTCCCTGCTGAGCAGAGAGCCCGATGCGGGGCTCGATCCCAGGACCCTGAGATCATGACTCGAGCCAAAGGCAGAGGATCAACCCACTGAGCCACCCAGGCACCCAATACTTTTTTTAAAAAAAAATAGGAAGTAGCTTTACTTTTAAAAGCTGAATGGTGTACTGAGGTACATTTTTGTCAACTTAAATTCCTCTAGTTCCTTTCTTTTTGTTTTTTCTTTCATTCTTTCTTTTTCTTTCTTTCTTTTTTTCTTTTTCTTTCTTTCTTTCTTTCTTTTTTTCTTTCTTTTTTTTTTTTTTTTTTTGTAATCCTCTTAACACTATTTGTAGTATTGGTGGGAACGCAAGTTGGTGCAGCCACTTTGGAGAACAGTGCGGAGATTCCTTAAGAAATTAAAAACAGAGCTTCCCTATGACCCTGCAATTGCACTACTGGATATTTACCCCCAAAGATACAGACGTAGTGAAAAGAAGGGCCATCTGTACCCCAATGTTCATAGCAGCAATGGCCACGGTCGCCAAACTGTGGAAAGAACCAAGATGCCCTTCAACGGACGAATGGATAAGGCAGATGTGGTCCATACACACTATGGAGTATGATGCCTCCATCAGAAAGGATAAATACCCAACTTTTGTAGCAACATGGACGGGACTGGAGGAGATTATGCTGAGTGAAATCAGTCAAGCAGAGAGAGTCAATGATCATATGGTTTCACTTATTTGTGGAGCATAACAAATAGCGTGGAGGACAAGGGGAGATGGAGAGGAGAAGGGAGTTGAGGGAAACTGGAAGGGGAGGTGAACCATGACAGACTATGGACTCTGAAATACAATCTGAGGGTTTTGAAGGGGCGGGGGGTGGGAGGTCGGGGTACCAGGTGGTGGGTATTATGGAGGGCACAGATTGCATGGAGCACTGGGTATGTGCATAAACAATGAATCTTAGAACACTGGGGGAAAAAAGAAAAAGACTTTTGAGTGCCACTCTTCAGAGATAATTTTTGCCTTTGTTTTGGCTATCACTAGAAATTGATGGCAGGATCTCAAAAGCTTGATGAAGCCTCAAGGATATTTTTTAATTCACCAGAGCAATCAAAGCACTTACAGCTCCTGTGTTAAAGAGTGCAAGTTTGAACAATGGAAATTTAGAGATGGCTGCATGTGATACTTGGCATTGATGTCACGGTAGAAATTTTACAAGAGGAATGATAGATTGAAAGTCTAAGCCATAAATACACAGCAAGTTTCAAAAGAAAGAAAGAAAACAAGAAGAAAAAAAAAAGAAAACAGATAGGAAAATTGTTCAAATTCATTTCCCCAACAACCAGAAAGGAAGTCCCAGAACTACATGAGAAGCCGGTAGAGAGAAGTGCAGAGCTGCGGCAGAAACGGTGTTGTTTTGTTTGAAAGGTTAATGCCAAGGTCCCAAGGACATAATTCCATTTCAGAACGGACATAAAACGTCACTCACAGATTGGCATTATTTTAGTATGTTCATTGAGAGAACTCTATTCAGAGACCTTGGTCTCTTGTTTATTAACATCTGGCTCTGAGTCCTCTGCTTTCCAATGTCAGCTCCAAGGTCATCTTTTCCATTACCTGCCGCCCCTCTTTGTGGGATAACCTTCCTTTCTCCTCTGAGCACGTCCTCCCCAGGATGCTGGGGGATCTGGATACACTTTCTTGCACACATGCCTGCATGTGTCTTTTTCCTGATTCTTGAAGAAGTATTCCTCCTAAGCACTCCATCCACCTCCATAAAAGTCCTCAGTCCCACATCACCCCTGCTGCCTGCAGTTACCCAAGTCCCCGATAGCGAGACGCTCTTCAACAACCTTTCAGAGAACCAGCTGCAGCATAAAACAAGTAAATGCAGAAACACGTGAATCATCTTCATGACTGGCTGTGGCTTCGTTATTTGCTGAAGGATGGCCATGTTCATACTGAAGCGCAAAAGTATGCAAATGTATCACCACTGAGCACCAGTCTGGATCAGGACAATCTTCCCGCAGAAGACACGCCTCTCTATGATTTACAGCTGGAGCCGCGATGTGAACACTTTCTGTGGACAAGTCAGTTCCCCGTGGAGGGGCGATGAAGTTGGGCTGCACATGCCCAGTGACTCCTACCGAAAGTGCCATCGCTTATCTCCAGATCCAGGCTGCAGAGGCCAGCATGCGCTTTAAGGACACACACACACACACACACACACACACACACACACACACACAGAGTTCTTTGTTGGCTTGGCAGATGGCTAGCCCAAAATTACACCCAGCACTCACACTCTGCTTCTACACTCACGCTGAGCTTACTGTTAAATATGAGTGGAAGGGAGGGGGAGGCTTACTTCGGAACTAATTTCAGAACCAAAGACCTAAAGAAATCTAACATTACCTCCACTGTTCGCTCTTGACCTGACTTTCAAATCCATAGGTCTGGTCTGTTTAGGAAGGTCATTAGTCTGTCATTTTCTTTCCTTGAAATGCCTCTTTTCACATTTCAATAGAGATTAGGCAAACGTCTTTAAACGTGGTTAGAAGTGTTCCCTTCTTTTCTAGTTTCCCTGGAGAATTTTTGGAGAGTTAGTATTATTATTCCACTCTTCAATGTTACATAGAAGTCAGTAGTGTGAGTGTGCCCCGGTGGTTTTTGTGGGAAGCTGCTCAGCTGTAAAACCTCTGCCATCAACAAAGAGTTATTCTGGTCACCTGTTGTTTCTCTTGCTCAATTTGGGTAATTTTTCAAGATTATTTTTCTATTGTACCTATTTTATCTAAATTCAACATTTTTATCATATCTTTTCAAGCTATGTAGGATTATATGCAGGTATACAGTATCTTTCATTTGTGTTATTGGTAACGTGTGTCTTCTCTCTTTTACTTTGATTAGAAGTTTATCATTTTTATTGATGTTTCAGAAAATTAGATTTTGGCATTATTGACCTTCTCTAGAGATCTGGTCTTCATTTTCATTGATTTCTGGTAGTTACTTTATCTATCATTTGTCTTCTTCTGCTCGGTTTGGATTTAATGTGCTATTCTTTCCCAAGTTTCTCTGGGAGGAAGCTTAGCTCGTTAATGTGAGGATTTCTTTCTGATAAAATAAGATTAAAGCTATGCATTTTCTTCTCAGCATTGTCTTACATGCATTCCACAAATGTTGTGCAGTGCTGTCTTTTCTATGCAGTTCAGAATATATTTTAATTCACCGTGTGATTTCTTTCAGCCCAGGTACTGGGTGGCCCCAAATATAGCCCACTTTGCTGGATTTTCCATGTGCATTTGACAAGCATGTGTATCTGCTGGTTAGAGTGGTCCACAGCAGAAGACCATGCCCCTTCACAAAGCAAAATCTACAATAGGAAATCGAAATTTCAGAAAAAATAATAATCCACAATAAAAATAATAATCCACAGAGAAAGAGAATATATTTGGGGTGTCAAATAATGAACACATACTTTTTTTTTAAAGATTATTTATTTGTTTGGCAGACAGAGATCACAAGTAGGCAGAGAGGCAGGCAGAGGGAGAGGGGGAAGCAGGCTCCCTCCTGAGCCGAGAGCCCAATGCGGGACTCGATCCCAGGACCCTGGGATAATGACCTGAGCCGAAGGCAGAGGCTTTAACCCACTGAGCCACCCAGGTGCCCCTGAGCACACACTTTTGAGGACAAAAAGAAGGACCATGTAGGGGAGCCTGGGTGGTTCAGTGGGTTAAAACGTCTGCCTTCGGCTTAGGTCATGATCCCACAGTCCTGGGATCGAGCCCCACATCAGGCTCTCTGCTCAGCAGGGAACCTGCTTCTTCCTCTCCCTCTGCCTGCCTCTCTGCCTACTTGTGATCTCTGTCTGCCAAACAAATAAATAAATCCTCAAAATGTTGAAAATAGAACTGCCCTATGACCCAGCAATTGCACTATTGGGTTTTTACCCTAAAGATACAAACGTAGTGATCCAAAGGGGCGCGTGCACCCCAATGTTTATAGCAGCAATGTCCACAATAGCCAAACTATGGAAAGAACCTAGATGTCAATCCACAGATGAATGGATCAAGAAGATGTGGTATATATACACAATGGAATACTATGCAGCCATCAAAAGAAATGACATCTTGCCATTTGCGACAGCATGGATGGAACTAGAGCGTATCATGCTTAGCGAAATAAGTCAAGCAGAGAAAGACAACTATCATATGATCTCCCTGATATGAGGAAGTGGTGATGCAACAGGGGGGCTTAAGTGGGTAGGAGAAGAATAAATGAAACAAGATGGGATTGGGAGGGAGACAAACCATAAGTGACTCTTAATCTCACAAAACAAACTGAGGGTTGCTGGGGGGAGGGGGTTTGGGAGAAGGGGGTGGGGTTATGGACATTGGGGAGGGTGTGTGCTTTGGTGAGTGCTGTGAAGTGTGTAAACCTGGTGATTCACAGACCTGTACCCCTGGGGATAAAAATATATGTTTATAAAAAATAAAAAATTTAAAAAAATCTTTTTTAAAATAAATAATTCTTAAAGAAAAAAAAAAAAAGGACCATGTATGAGGTGGACATCATCTTTCCAAGTAGTATTGTTTGGAGTAGCCTTGGAGTGTGGGGCAGCCCAGGGGGAGACCAGGGCTACTGGGCCAACAGTCTAAGCAGAGAAGGCTTTCCACCAAGCTTTGTAAAAAGTAAAAGTGGAAACTGATTCTCCTATCCTATTAAGTGATGCAAGTAGAGATCATAGCTTCTTCCTATATTTCTCCTTCCCCCACTGACTTCTCGATTCAGAAGCGCTAAGCTCTACCAGAAATCCATTGCACCGAATCCCGAGGGAGCACTGAGGATGGTGCTGTGGGAACCAAACAAAAAAATAAACCTTCGTGGTTTCCCAGGTTGGGGCATCACAGACATTCAAGAGTTTTGACTTTTCAGCAAAGAAGATGTAAATCTGAGCATCTACTGGCCGTTGAAACAGGCTTGGTTACTGTCATTTTTGTGTGTTCTGAAGGAGTCCTAGCAACTGATGTTCGGGGTGGGAAATGCTAGGGCGTCCCAGTGGAGGAGTGACCAGGGGCCCACTGCCGCCCTGGGCCCTGCAGGCGGCACCGGACGTCAAGGGGAGCAGGGCATCTGTGGACAAGCTGAATTTTGCAAACCAGGAGTATGTCAGAGCGGCCTGACTGTGCTCCCCAGTTTCCGGATGGGCGAAGGGAGAGAAGAGAGAGAGCGGAAGGAGAAAAACTTGGCTGGGCTGAACCAGGTCCCTTACGTAATTTGTATAGAAATAGAGACACACTCATTGATCCTTCCACCAGTCCCTAGCATTGTATCAGATTCTTGAGTTTTCCTGGACCAGAGAGTATGAAACATCCCAAAGTCCAGCACTGCAAAATCTAAACCTGAGTTATATGAGTGAAAGACCACCGAACTGTTACAGCACCCCAAAATCACACTAACACTGTTCCTATTTCTTTAGTTTTCCTTCTATACTTACAGAAGTGTCCCATTCTATTTTTTATAAAAAAAATTAATTATACTTCATATACAAAAGTTCATTTTATTTTCAAAATATCTAAAACGTGTGTGTGCCAAATGTCATTGTCTTCTGGTTATTTTGTTTGCGTACATTCCTTTTGTTTTCCCTCATTCTTTTGAAACAGAGACAGCGCTTTCTGGTAAGAATATGCTGCAATTTATTTATTATTTGAGTTATTCCTAATATGCCACAAATATAAAACTGCCACTTCTTGTATGTATGTGTGTATGTATGTGGACCTGAGGAAATAGTTCTCAAAGATAAATTGTTGGAAAGAAATAGAACATTTTACCATTTTACTAGACATTCTCAAAGGGCTTTCTAAAACCCAGTATCACTTTGTACTTCCATTAAGATGGTGGAAGAGTGATCATTTCTCCACAACTTCCCGCTAAGGATATTATCTTTTCATATTTAAAAAAAACGAATAGTCCAGAGGGGATATTTTATTGTTGTTTAATTGTCAATTATGCAGATTTTAATAAGGTTGAACAGACATTATGTTAATTAACCCACATTCTTTTTCCGTGAATTGTCCTTCATATCTTTAGCAAGTTATTAGAATATTCCTGCCAAAGTTGCATATGTAATTTGTAAGGATTCCACAGACAATAGAATGAAACTTCCATGTGTCCCCAAAACATATACATAACATGTGACCTGCAAAATCTGAATTCAGTAATTGTTGGTAGATCTCATAGTAATGAGACATAAATTCTTTTCTAATGTTCCTTCTAATTTCCTTATATGAACCATACTTTTAAAAAAAGGCATTAAGTGTGATAATTTTACCACCACTTATTCCTACTTATTAAAACTCATTTGTGGCTAGAGTTGCTCTCCTGTATTGGCCATTCCTCCCACTGTAGACTCTGAGCACACACATGTACACAGTAGCCACTTTGTGTGTGCTAGTTACTGGTTACCTTCAGCTGACACAACTGCCCCCAGTTTGCAGAGTGCAACAGTTACGTTCATAGAACCTCCAAAGTGTTCCAAAGGTCAAAGTGAACATGACCTGACACAATTCTCACTCTCATGCCAAGAGAAGTACCGCCCCAGCATACAGTCTAGACAATTCCCGTCCCTGATCCTATTTCCTTCCGAACATCCTTGTACGACACGACAAGTCTGTTGTTTCTCTGCATGCTCCCCTGATATTTTCATGATTCTTTTTTTTTTTTTTAAGATTTTATTTATTTATTTGACAGAGAGAAATTACAAGTAAGCAGAGAGGCAGGCAGAGAGAGGAGGAAGCAGGCTCCCTGCTGAGCAGAGAGCCCGATACGGGACTCGATCCCAGGACCCTGAGATCATGACCTGAGCCGAAGGCAGCGGCTTAACCCACTGAGCCACCCAGGCACCCTATTTTCATGATTCTTAAAATGCATGTTTGACACAGCAAAGTCATCTTTAGTAAACGGATTCTCTTACACTAGGTACGAAAGTCTGGTAATTACACACGTGTGGACCTGGAGTCCTTATGTCCCACCGTGCGTGTCACCGGTGACCCGTTAATTCTCAGTTCTGGGGCACTGACGTCTGCCACTCCACATCTAGGCCCGTGTTTAAGGATTGGGTTATGCTCTGGAGGCTGCAGGATGCAAACAGTTGTAGCCAGGAATCCAACATACTTGTGGGTTGTTATTTCTATCATACAAGACTCTTAGAAAAAAAAAAAGACTCTTAGAGCACAAAACTTTGAATATTAAAAATTTTCTGCCATACGTAAGTTAGAGAGCTTATAAATTATTTTATCGTATTTATTGAGCTATCATTAACATAGAGACTGTACTGGTTTCAAGGGTACAATATAGTAATGTATCAGTTCTACACAACACTCAGTGCTGACCACAACGGGTGGAGGGTGAATCCCCCTAACTGTTTCACCCATGGGCCCACCACCTCCCCTCTGGCAACCATCTGTGTGTTTTCTGTATTTAAGAATGTTGTTTTTTGTCTCTCCTTTTTTTTTCTTTGTTTGATCATTTCTTTTGTTTCTTAAATTCCACATATGACTGAAACCATATGGTATTTGTCTTTCTCTGTCTGGCTTATTTCATAGTTAGCATAAGACCCCTAGGTCCATCCATGTTGCTTCAAATGGCAAGATCTTTTTTCCCCCCTCTTTTATGGCTGAGTAATACCCCATTGTGTAAGTAGACCCCATCTTATTTATCCATTCATCTATGGATGGGCACGTGGGTGACATGCAAGTGTTGGCTATTGTAAATGATGATGCAATAAACAGAGACTGCACATCTTTTCAAATTAATGTTCTCATTTTCAGTGGGTGGATACCAGGTATGCAATTATTGGATCATAGGGTAATTCTATTTTTAATGTTTTGAGGAAAGAGTTTTAATTTTTTCTACTAGCTTCTAAACATTGAAAGAAATGCTAAAACTTCCTAGAAGTCAATACATCTATTGTTTACAAATTTTTTAAATTTCATATCCTCCATTTCTAGGGCTTCTGCTGGGTGTAGAACTCACAGTGGGAAAGCCCTGCTACGTGTGCACCGCTTGATCCCTTCAAGCATCTGAGTTTTGCAAAGAACATCATACACACTGAGGAGACCAGCAATAGCACAGTCCGCACACTGACAGAAGAATAGAACCAAATTATGTGATAATATATATTTTTAAGATGTATAGAATTGAAGAAAAGTTAACTCCAGAGGTGATACAGCAGTCTTCAAATATGGGAAGGATAGGCATGTTGGACAGGGACTTCCTGTGTTCTGAGTCCTCAGGTACAACCAGAAATGAGAGGTGCTGAGGGTAACTTAAGGTTAGTATCAAGAATTTGACGGCAGCTATCTCGAAGGCAGACTTGCCTGCTTTAGGAAGTCCTATACCCCACGTCTCTGCAGATTTCAAGTTGAATAACCTTTAGGACACCATGCTGTAGGGGAAGGTTGAGTGTCACATGAGGTGGATTTGATGAATGGCTTGATAAGCAAGTGAAAGATTAAGAATCAGATCTGTGATGTCTACTTTCATGCACCAACTGGACGGTCACAAGGTACCTAGATGACACCTTATTTCTATGTACATCCAAGGGTATTTCCAGATGAGCTTTGCCCATTTTAGTGGCCTAGCAAAGTCCTGGGTCTGCAACCCAACCAACAGGTACCCTGTACCAACAGAACCTACACCCTACCCCGCTACAGAGATGGTCTCATCTCTTGTTCCCCTTCAATCAAAACACATTAGAAGAGCTATCTTTGGTCGATTTTCCCTCCTTACTCCATTTTTTTTCTCCTCAACCAAGCCAAGTATGGCTTTGCCTCTCACCATCTCAGGGAGCCCTTCTAGTCTTCAAATCAGATGATGGGCTCCTGCTTCTACCCAGAAGGCAGAGTGCCATTCCAGAGGGAAAATCGACCACTCTGCTTTCTTCCTCCCTCTCTCTCTCTCCTCCTCCTCCTCCTCCTTCTTCTTCTTCTCTTATGTTCAATCAGCAACATTTGGTACATTGTTACTTTCCTTCTTTTGTTGACTTGCCTTTGTCCTTCTCCATCTGCCTTAGAGCGACGACCCAGCAGCTCAACGATGGGAACTTACAGAATCACTGGGGCCTCTTTAGGGTGTCTTTCCATACTAATTTGCACATTGTCTGAAATTCAAGCTGCACAGATCCATCGCTGTAACGACCACACATGTGTCCGTGACTCCCTTACGTTCAGAAGTGACATCACCTCACTCTCTTCTAGTAGGAATGTCAAGAGGATGAGCTCAGAACAGTCTTAATTCCACCCGGCTGGAATCCTACACCATTTCTATTCTTCTCTGGATCTGTCGGTGTCACTGTATTAGCAATTCAATGCCATAAAAGAAAAAAAAATAGAGTTAGCTGTGATTTATCTATTGCCTCATGCAACCCTTTGATTCCTGTCCATTCTACTAAAAGAATGCATCCAGATATGTCCACTTTCTTGGACTCCCCCTTCCTCAAAACCTTATAATCCTTGAATTCATCCAATAGTCACCCAAATCCTCTTCTTACATCCACTCTATCCTCTTTAAAGGTCTTTCTCCACACAAGGAGCCGCAGTGAGCTCCTAAAAAGGCATTGAATAGTGATAGTGTCACTACCCTGTTTAAACTACTCCAGAGACTTAAGATAAAAAATGAAATTCTTGATCTGGATTACAAAAGCAAAAACAAAAACAAAAGATAAATAAATAAAAGCTGACCCTGTTCACATGCTCTCTTCTCTTACTGACCACCCTCCCGGACAGGTAAGCTGGTTTTTCTTCTGGGAACATTCACACCAGCTCGCCCCTCACCTTGTCCCCCGGCCCCCAGCCCCTTTTTCCCATCACCCAGGTTCTTCTGAATATTCTCCGGCTCTCCGACCTAGAGAAATCACTCAGGCATTCTTTATCATATCTCCTCTCTCATCTATTTTAATCCTGGGATAAAAGAAGTTTCCTGTTTAGGTTATAATTGAAAAGCTCCCTCCAGAAGGGTCTCCTTCAAACTACCAACAGCAATGAATAACTTGAAAACTGTATAGAAAGCTGTTCTATATTCACAGAAAAAAATTAATCTACCTGGAAGAGAGAGGATTCAATACATTTTCTTTCCAATGCCTGCTTCGGGGGATTCACTCTCAGAGATCAAATATTCCACTCACTTCACAGGTGAAAGCCTTCATTCAGTCACAGCTTTTAAAATAAATTGATTGCATATTTATTATGTACCGAAAACTGTTTAAGTAAACAAAACAGACAAGGGTCACAGCTTCATGGATCTTACATCCTAGTCAGAGAGGCATATAATAGGCAAGTCAAATAAAGTTCCATTTTCATACCATAAAAAAAATCCCCTAAAGGATGTCTCTTTTTCCGATACACAGAATCATTGGAACTGACAAGCTGACTACAGGTATGTTTAATCTAGCTGGATAAGATAAGGAAATCGTTATTCTCAGTATGAAACTAAGAAGATCTATTTTTTTTTTTTATTACCGTGCTGTGAATCAGTGACCCAATTAAACATCCAACTCCCAAAGCACACCTGTCATCACCGGTGCATTAAATAACAAGGGCAAGAATCCATTTCATGTGTAATTTCTTCCATGTCTGGAACACTTTTTAGAATGCTTTCATAAAGCCGTATATTATTCTTCTGAAATAATTATGTTCTCTCAGGCTTTGGATTGCTCATCTACTTGTGGCCTGAAAATCCACAGTTGAATTTGGTCATGGTTTTTTTTTTTTAAGAAATAAAAAGGCTTAGGTACTTCAAAGAACTTTACTGAGAGTAAAACGTGGGTTGGGTATCCCCTACACTGGCCATGGGACTTGACACAGGAGGAACATGAGTGTTTAGGTACCCGTCTCCTCCATCACTCCACAGATGCCAGCACTGTGCCCTCCGTAGACAGGATTCCTTGAAATCTTGCAACAACACGTGGCAACATCTCAATTCAACAGATGAAGGAAAAAGGAGAGATACTCCGCTTCCTCAAGACTGTGTTGCTAGTAAGTCATGTAAACAAGTCATGCTCTCTCTCTCTCTCTCTCCCTTTCTTGAGAGCATATCGCACCCCGGGACCAGCGCATACACAATGGGAAAATGGATTGTCAGCTCAAGTTCTGTCTCAAACATGCTCATGTGCTTCCTGAGTCAGTGTCTGTGGAAGCCGGACACTACTGTGCAGGACTCCATGGTTTATAAAAATACGTCAACCTGATCCTTACAGGTAAAGGGTAGAAGACGGATAAATCTGCATCATTGATTTGATTATTCTGAAATTCTTTTTCTTTTGACAGAGAGAGAGGGAAGGCGGGGGAGGGAGCCAGGGGCAGAGCAGAGGGAGGAGCATCTCCCAGTCTCCGCGCAGTCTCCGGCACGAGCGTCCATGGCACCACCCTGAGATCATAACTCGAGTCGGAGCCGAGAGTCAGACGCTCAGACCACTGAACCCTCCAGGGCTGTCTTCTGACATTCTTAACGCCTTTTGGAAAGTCAGACTGCACGTTATTGAGATAAGGAAAGTTTTAATCCAAAATATTTTAAAAATTACAGCTCAAAAAAAAATCGCTCTTGTTAGAAGACCAGTGTGACTAGTGTTCAATGTAAAGACAAGTGAAACGCGTTGTCCCAGCGTCAGGGGTGTAGAAGCAGAGGGTGGCCTGGCGTCTGGGACAACACGTGACACGAGGCAGACACGGGCAGGCACAGGATGCCACGTGCTGTAGGAGTCTACGTGTAACAAACGTGCAGTGGACCACGACAGAGGAGGAGTGGGCTCGTGGTGATCTGGGGCCAGTGGGAGGTGAGTCGGAGTGGCTGCTGACGCAGGAGTCCTGACGGAGGACTCAGCTGTCAGCCCTGTAGACCCTGCTCGGCCCCGTCTGCAGGGGCCCAGCCCATACTTACGGCCGGTGTGAGACTGAGTCAGGGGGAACTGACCCCCAATGCCGGGACGGCCTTCCTTCCTCCACCCTGTGTCCACCAGCTACTGGTCTACAAAAGGAAGCAGACGCAGGCCTGGTAGAAACGACCAACAGGGAGGCTTTTGTTTGCACTATTATGTGGAACCTCATTTTCCATATTACAGAATCTTATAATATTTGCATTTTCAGAAAGTGTAGATTACTTTACAAACATTCAAAACTAGGAAGACAAAATATGAAAACTTGCAGTGATAGACACATTGTCATCAGAGAAACCAAATTGCTAGTCTCCACTGTTTTGATGATGGCACTTACCGTATTAACGTTTTATTCAAGTGTATTCCTAGGGTGGAAACTGAAGTCTCCTCTGTAGTTGACCCCTGCCCGTGGGAGACCGGTGGATTCACCATTCAGCGGTGAAGGAAGATCTCAGGAACCTGCTTCCTACTTACAAACTTTCCTGGATTGCTGCAAAGCACAATTTTGCGGTAAGAGTTGATCTTACTTGCTTCTCTCTCTTTCAGTTACCTTCATCTTTTCTCATGCAGTTAACTCATTAATTTTCCCTCCATGCCTGAAAAACCTTCTGAAAGATTCAAGAATCCCTCTGAGTTAATCCCCTGTTACTATGTCACTCAATTATCTTATACCGACAGTAATTTTACATTCAGTGGAATATACGGCATCCATATCCAGAGACTGACTTGTTAACACAATGTAGTTTATAAAAATCATATGACACCAATTATTTTACAAGAAGTTTGTGTAAAGAATAACACACTCCATTTATAACATTGATTTTTTAGCATTCACAGCTTCAAACATAACTTAAAAGCAAAAAAACAAAACAAAACAAAACAAAAAAACCAAAACCTGGTTTTGGATCCAACTTTCATTTTTGCATCAGTAAAATATTGAAATTTAACTAACTTTATCAGTTATGATTGTGATCAATCATAATACATGTGTGAATTTAAAATAGTTCTTTTCTAATTGATGCTAAATCTATTATATTGTGTTCTTTCTAGACTCTTCTAAGGAAATTATAATGTATTTGCCTATCATAAAGTGTATTTCCCTTTTTATAGTTTCTATTCTATAATAAAAACTATAATAATAATAAACATGAATGAGCAAACAAATGTGATCTAATGAAAAAAATAAAGGTATTTCCCAATAATTAGTTTTGGGTGCAGAAGTCAATAGCAGCACAATATGCCGAGTACAGGTGTTTTAAAAGGTAGGAAGGCAGCCAAATGAGCCAGTGTCGAGGCATCAGCTGTGTCCACTAGTAAGTTGTCAGTAAACAGAAACACGCATAAGACAAGGGTGAGGGCTGGTCCATCCAGGAGAACAGCAGACCAGGGGGTGCAAACACGCAGCCTTGGTCCACCCTGGGAGTCGAGGGTTTGCCAATTCAGCACCGGCAGGGACCTCACTGGGCAGGACCACCACCACCAATGAACCCCGACTGCACATCTCGATTCACTAGAATATCATATTTTGTTAAGAGAACAAAGGACAAAGAGCAAGAAGACATGGCGTGTGTGGCGAGGACTTGACATGTAAGGCAACACCAGGAATCCAGCCCTGGGTCTCCCCGCGCTGACTCCCAGCATGGAGCAGGAGGGAAGCACACATTCTATGTCCGATCCTGCCAACTGGCTGCCCACGGTCCGGGACGAGCACTTCAGAACAGATATGGTGATTTTCTATCCTCTTACTGAGGACACCAACCAAAGTACCTTTTTATGTTTAGCTGCCAACAGATCTTCAGATACGGAATTGCTACATTGTCATGCTAATGGAATTGTATTCATCTTCAAGAATTAACCACCCTGCTTATTGGCTCTCAATATTCAACTCTGTGACCGGAGTTATTTTCTGCGCCTTTTCAGAATGAGATACTTGGAGTATTTGAAGGGAGAAGACATCTCTCAGGTCACCATGGCTATGCGCTAGAGCTGGGTCACTCGTGGCCGCGAAGGTGAATGACTCTTTCTGGGAATCAGAAAACTGAGCAGGAGCTCTGGAGGCCAGAGACCTGGTTACCAAGACCAGGGTCCCATGACCACAGACGCGTAGGAGGACACTGATGGAGACTTATTGGACGTGTACGTCCCCAGTGGATACTCCAAACCAGTGAACCGTGCCTTATCATGGATATCTGCCGGTGTATCTAGCCTGTGTGGAGGATATTTGAGAATTTGGGAGTGCGACAGGCAGAAGAAGTCTTGGTTTTAAAATTGGGGCTGTAGAACTAATCTAGAATGTTCCCAATCATGAACGGAAAGGGTAAGCTCTGAATATCAGGAGGGCTTCTAGAAGACCGCAGAGCAGGGGTTGGGGGGCGGTGGTAATGGTTTGGTTCTTGAATCCAGCATATGTATAAAAACTTCATTGGAAAGGACCTTGGATGAATGCCAGCAAGTCCAGGCCTCCCCCTGTGGGTTAGGGAGACAGATCGGAGGGCAGAGTTTAAGAACGGAGGAGGCAGGCATGGATTCCCTGAAATGCGTCGCAAACTCTTAGTTCCAGATACCTGACGGTTATCTGTGGGAGGCAGTAAGGTCTTACAACTAACTCGCTTCTTCCAGCTGGCAGATGGCCAGCCCTCTTGCCTCTTGTAGTCCTCACCAACTCACATCTAGGTCAGTGAAATTCCCCGCAGACTGTTCCCAGATATCAGCAGGGACCCTTCCTTTCGAGACTCTTCGGCAGAAGACAGAGGTCGAGAGACTTAGCTGGAAACTTTGAAGCACCTTGACTTTGAAGACGGTGAAGCTGGCTCAGAACTCAAAGGAAACTGTTTATCAGTGATGGGCGCAGAGTCTTTAGCAGAGATAAGAAACCCTTTCAACACTAACTTCACATATGCTTCCCAACTACACCCTCACAAATGCAGGACCGGCCCTGCCCACGACGAGTGAGCACCTCATTGACATTCTCACGAAACAGCGGAAGGACTGTGGAGGTCAGCTCGGCCCTCCAGGTGGGTGATCAGACTCCGGGTCTGTAACCCACATTCGTGTACGACGTGATTGTAAGTCCCTGAGAAAGTAAACGGTTCTTGGGCACCAACCTCAACGACTCGCGGTCCCAATTTCACCCCCAGTGAAAATATTCCGATTATTATAAGACACGGGGATGTTTTCTTTCCCTCGTATCTTCCCAGGTAGAACACCATCGCCACCTTAGTAAGTTGAACGAGTTGACACTCATTTCAGGGTATTAAGTTACAACTTATTCATGAGTATAGCACAGCGGTATTAGAAAGCAGTGGGCTTAGAGTACTCACCATGTGGTAGGCTGAAGGGGGACCCCCAGACACACCAGCGTCCAAATCTTTGGGTCCTGGGAATACATTTTGTTACAAGGTGAAAGGGAATTTGGAGATCGATTAAGTTAAGGGTTTGGGGGCAGCGGAGTGTCCTGGGCTATCTGGGTAGACCAAACATAATCACAAGGGTCCTTAGGACACAGGGGACCTCACTGCAAAGGAGGAGTGTGTGAGAGACCCAGTGTGGGAAGGTTCCACCAGCCCTTGTCCTCCGGGAAGGTGGACGGGAGGGGAGGGACACCAGACTGCAGAGCTGGAAAATGCAAACACACAACTCCTCCCTGATCTTCCCTAGGGCACAAAGCCCTGCCAACCCCTGATTCAGACTTCTGATCTTTGAAACCTATAAGGTACTAAATTCATATTTTAAGCCACTAAATTTCTGGTAATTTTTTACACATATAGGAAATTAAGACACAGTTTGAAGGGAGAAGTCAACAACTCTCCAGAAACATTAAACAAAATTATCAGAGCTTTCAAATGTCTTTTGATCCTTTATCTACCGTGTTTGTTGATGAGCTTTCGACTGAATTGTGCCCCCTTAAAGTTCCTATGTTGGAGCCCTAACCTCAACTGCGACCGTTTTGGAGAGAGAGCTTTCAGGAGATAATGAAGGTTAACTAAAGTCATAAGGAAAGAGCCCTCATCTGATGTAGGGTTAGTGCCGCTCTAAGAAGAGAGACCCTCTCTGGTCTCTGTCTCTCTCCCCCACCCTGGAGGAGCGAAGAACCCCTGTGCAGCCAGCCAGAAGGCGGCCGACTACAGGTCTCCAGGCCCATAAGAGAACCCTCAGGTACCACATTGCCTGCACCTTTGCTGGGACTTGCAGCCCACAGAATGTTGCCGAAATAAATTCCCGGTGTTTTGCTAGGGCCCCTGAGCTGCCGATGGCACCAATGCAAGTGCAAGTTTGCTGAGTGAAAGCAGTGTCTCTGTGCACGTGGCTCCTGGAGCAGTAGGATCACTCCGAGCAGACGCATGAGGCTCCGAGCTCTGAACGCCAGACTTTGAAGCCAGGAGCTCCTCTGCACTGTGAGTGTGGACGGCTTCAGTGTCTCCATCAGGAAGATCCAGGAATGACCGTGCACGAAGTCCTGCTCCAGACTGCAGGCCAGGGGTGTCCCCGATGGTGACCTTAACGTCTCAGGTGCACACAGGAGACGAGGTCATCTGTAAGGGTGGCAGCTTCCCGTCGCCACAGGTGCCCAAGGCCCAGCAGGCGCAGGCAGAAGAGGCTGGGGTGAGGTGTTGCCATGACGCTCACTCCATGGCCACAGTGGCAAGGGGCTTCCAGATGGGGCTGCTCCTGCGGGGCAAAGGGAGGTCACAGGGGCAGCCCAAGTTGAACACCTGCACCTCACAGAGGAGCCTGCAAACACCTGCCTGGGAAAGCCAGGACTCTCCCGAGGTCCAGAAGGCTTGCTCCCAGGAGTGTGGACTCACCTGCAGTGTGGACAGTAGGGTCTGGTGGCCGTTGGGGCTCCCAGTGCAGGGAGTGAGGGCCGCCCCCAAGGTTCCCCGTCGCTGCAGCGTGTCGACTTCTGGCAGCACTTGGGGCAGCGTTGGGAGCCAGGTGTGGGGTCCCCAGAGCTGCAGGTCCCCATGGGCACCCGCACCTGTTTCTCGGGGAGCGCAGCCTGGGGCTCAGCATGCCTTCCTCCTACAGCAGGTGCGTGCCCAGGGCCCGCAGTACAAGGGCCCAAAGAAATATCCCACCTCGAGAGCTCTCTGCACCCCACAGCCATGCTCAGCCCAGCGTTATCCGCTACATTCAAGAATGGGCAGCCTCATGTTGGGGCATGGAAAAATGGATGAAGATGGGTGTGTGTGTGTGTGTGTGTGTGTACATGTGTGGGTATGTTCATGCGTATGTGTATGTATGTGTAGGTCTACGTATCTATGTGTGTGTGTGTGTAATGGAATATTGCTCAGACATACAGAAAGGGATGTTCTGCCACTTACAACACAGGTGCACGTCGAGGGCATTGTGCCCAGTGACGTAGGTCAGACACCGAAGGACAAATACCATATGACCTCATTTACATGTGGCATCGAAAGAACAATGACAACAAGAAAGAAGCTCATAGATGTTGACAATAGATTGGCGGTTGCCAGAGGCAGGGATTGTGGTGTCGGTGAAATGTGTGAAAGCAGTCAACAGATGCAGACTTCCAGTTAATAGAATAAGTAACTCATGGAGATATAATGTCGAACATAACAATGATAATTAGCAATATTGTATCGCATATTTGAAAGTCGCTGAGAGAGTAGATCTTAAAAGTTCTCATCACAAGAAAGAACATATGGGCACGGATGCTAACTAGACTTACAGCAATGATAACTTGCAGTGTATACAAATATCGAATTCATTACATTGTGCACATGAAGGTAGTATGATGTTATATGTCAATTATACCTCAATAAAAAAAGAAATAACAATTCCTACTGTTTAAGGAATTTGTGATTATCCAAACAAACAATAATGTGTTTGAGTGCTTAGAACAATATCTGCTTCCTATTATTATAACATCTTATTTCATTAAAGCAAGTACTTCAATGAACATATATTTAAGCAAAACGCCATGGCACACGTGAAGTAGCAAAAGACCAAAGACTCAGAAAAAAATTCAAATTTCTTTTTGACAATCTTTAGTAAATCACAATCTCTCTTGTAAGTTTTGCCTTTTTCCTTGCAATTTTAATGAGGATAAAATGAAATAATCTATGGGAATGAGCTTAGGACTGAGACACTATGCAGTGTAATTTATTAGCCTAGTTTACTTTTCTTATTTTTAATATTATGATAGCATCTCAGGAAACAGAAAGTACCAGCCCACAAGATTTGTTCCATCATTTAGGAAAAACCTAATGACCTTTTAAAAATCTTCCTGGGGGAGTTGTATACTGAGATTTCTTTTACTTTGTGCTGAGCCAACCTGGGTCTGTCACCTGGCAGCTGTGTCCCTGAAGCAGACAGAAATAAGAAGGAATCCCAGCTCTCTCTGGCCCTCCCACAAAAGCACTAATGGAGACAAGAGGAGAGAGGAACCCAAGGTGTGCAGGCTGTTCCACACAGGGATTCTTGGAAGACCCGCCTGAGTAGACAAGGAGGGTCTCCGGGAGCAGAGACCTTGCACCTTGTGGGGTGCAAAGCCACCGCCTTGCTGTCCTGCCCCTACTTTATAACTGCCAGAAACTAGTGAATAACACCTGTGGAACATTGTATCTCACACACCGTAACATATTCAGATATTCTTCTCAAATATCCCTCCAGTTCATCTTTGCTACCTCCTTACATGGGCGTTGATTTTGCCCCAAAAGAAAAATATTCTTCTCAAAATTGAGATATACTGTCTGTGTTTTTCCAACGGGGACAGCATGGTCAAGGTTGGGAGGCTGTGGGGTCCCCTGGAGAGAAGGTGGTAGGTAAAGCTGGACAGTGAGCCTCAAGCTGTTGACTCATTTCAGTTCTATTTTATCACCATTTGCTAGCTCTCGCCAATAGTTCTAACATGGTTGAACTTAAGTCTACACCAAATCTACACTGAAAAGTCTGGCAGGATATGAGTTGGCTCAGAATAGACCAGGGTTTGGACAGTCTGAATGTAAACTGACGGGCATATTTACGTCTTTATAAATGCTTGTATATTAATATTGATTCATCCTGTTCTCTCTCTCTCTCTCTCTCTCACACACACACACACACACACGCATCCAGTAATCAAATGAATAATGTTTAATGCAATGTTTTAAAAAAAACTCAAAAATTAATGCAGAAGTATACGATGAACAGGGTATTAGGATTTTAAAGACAGAATTGGTTTTGTACCAGGTCAATGGACAGAGACACATACATCCACACTCATCAATCCACAAAATTTTGTCCTAAATTTCCAGCACGTACTTAGTACAGTGAATGCAGCAACTCTTTGGGGACATAAAAACTATTTGATAACTCATAGATGCAGCATTTGTGACTTTAGTTTATTGGCTTTGGTCATTCTTGGCACATGAACTACAAGTTGCTGGGTTTGAACCAACAATTTGTTGGTGATTAAATTTCTCAGGAAAACATGGAGTGGTTCTGTTCTAGTAGCTCCCGGGACATGTCATTACTACCCAACAGCAAGTCGCCTGCCTGCGCAGAAGGGCTGCGGGCTGTCGAAGAGGAGAGCAGCCGTCTTTATCAGACGGCGCCTGCGGAGACTGAGCAATGGTAACAGCGACTCCAATCTCACCAGCATCCTCTGACATGTCTATGAACTGTGTGTGTGTGTGTGTGTAAGAGAGAGACAGAGACAGAGACACAAAGATTGAGAGAGAGAGAAATGGAGAGGAAGAGGGAGGAAGAGGAGGGTCAGAAGGAGGAGAAGGAAGACAGGTAAAGGGTAGGTAGAAGCTAGATAGATGGGTAGAAAGGCAGAGAGACAGAAAAAGATGAAGAAGTGTAAGACATGCTATAAAGTGCTGAAAAGATTAGAATATTTCCTTTTCCTAAGTTGGGACCATGTTTCCCAAACTCCATCTAACATTCTGCATGGGAGAAAAAGTAAGACTATACAGTTACTAGGATGTGGTACTCGTCAGAAGTAGAGCAGGCGACCCCGATGGTCAAAAGACACCGGAGCTTCGCTAGAATAAGAGTCTGATGCATTGGAAAACTGTCTTTCCAAAATATGCGAACATGACCTTGTACCCACCCACACGCCCGAACTCCGAGCCTCTGAGTTGCGGGGGAAGGAGGAGACCTCAGAAGCCGAATTTGAAACCGGCTCCTGATGCCAGGACAGAATGGAAAACGACCTCAGAAGATCAGAGGTTCAAACCCAGTGTTGGCTAAGAGAACGACCGGCTGAGAGAAAGCAGCTGTCCGACTTTGACTGAGGAGCGTCCCGGCAGACGGACCCCACGTCAGGCCTAAGTGCCCGACTGTCTATCTTTTCCCCGTTAGTATTTAAATGACTTGGTTAGAAATGATAAAAGTCTTACTTGGACTTTCAGAATAATAATAACGTACAGCTGGTTTCCATTACTGGAATGGAACAAGAATGAGGAACACAGAGTCTCTGAACAATCTGGGCTTCCAGGGAGGGAGCCAGGCTTTCCTCAGGAGGATGGAGAAGCAAAAGGTTTTCCCTGAGCGCAGCCCCTTACCCCGGGAGCACCCCTCCTCCGTGGGCTACAAGAGAAAAATTATGGGGCAGAGCACACACTCTTCATATTGCCTTTTGTACTTCTACTTGCATTTTTAAAATGGCAGAGTTTCAGAGGAGAGACCCTTCCTTCCACTCATTCTCAGAAACCACCTCACGCTCGAAGGGTCATTTCACAATCTTCCCCTCTGAACTTCTGCACACGCTTCTCACGCTCAACCAGGACGAGTTTCTTGCTCAGCTGTCACTTCTCACATCAATTTAATTGGCATTTTAGAGGTTGCCGAACACCCCTCCTGGGGTCCCCCTGAGGACAGGAACGACTTCCTCTCTTTATCCCTAGTAAACTAGTAAACTGTGCTCCTCTTCCAAAATAAACGAGCGAACGGTTGAGCGTCGTCCCTTTGAAAGGACTTCTCCTTTGCCACAACATTTCACTCAAAGAGAATGAGAAGCCAAGTGTTTGAGCTTTAAAACAGGGCTACCTTTTCTAAATCTATGCTAAGTGCACAAAACATAAATGTAATTAAACGGGATATGCTTCCGGTGACCCTAGAACTCACGGGGCGGGCTTCCCAGGACACACACTTGCAGGGTGAAAAGGAAGCAACAATTATTTTCCAATATGTGCTACATTTGCTGCACTTTAAAAAAAATTGTTAATAAATTATCACAGAATTTGTTTTGGAGTGCAGAGAATAGATGACAGAGCCAGCGGAAATTTACAAAGGAACGGGTGCCGTAAAATTTTACTGTATTTTTATTGCAGTAGATAAACATGAAGTTAACAATAAGAAATACGGTTCTGACTCCACAAATACGTGAGCAGATGTAGATAGAGTCAGCATTTACATACAGTAGCTATGTGTCTGCATTTCACCTGCTCCACGAAGGATTTGAGGTAGGTTGGGGAAATAGAATCAAAAAACAAATTTCCTCCCAACCCAGAAATCTTCTCCACAAAGAAGAGAAACAAAACAGCTTTATAATTGGACAAGCGTTGAACCAGAATGCAAAGCACATCGTAAGCAACTCACTTAGAGACTTCAAAGACAGAAGGAATCTCATCCTTACGTTTGGCAAGAAGACACGGCGCGATCTCAAGGCAAACATGTTAGTGCAGGTTCCCAAAGCGAGCACTAACTAGTCTTCACGGAAAAGGACTTTCCATGAAGCAGCACCATCTACTAGACAAAGTTCATTTTAAAATAAGCCTAATAATTGGGATGACAAGCTATTTAGTTATCTGCCTCTCTCCAAAAGAGAAAAACATCTGTTTTTCTTTGTAATAGGAGGTAGGTTTGCAACTTGGAACCAGGTGCCCACAGAAGACGTCCTGTCCTGGACTCCGCCAGAATTCAGCGGTCTCCCTTATGTCTTCTTCGTAGAGATAGGTCTTAGGCCCTTGAGAAAGACATTCTTGGGGCTTAAAGCTGAGAAGAGACCTATCAAAAGGATTTATACAAATCTCAAAGGGAGTAGTAAGTAGGTAAAAATCACAAGTTTTCTTTAAAAAAAAGCTCTATGAAAAAGAGTGGGGTTGGAAATTTTTCCCTTATGTTCAACCTGGACAGTTAAGCCCCTTAGTCTCAATTTGTATTTGTTCTTGAGGTTGAATGTGTTGTGCAAGTTTATGAAAATACAATTTAAGTCAGAAGGATAGAAGAAACTTCATCTTGTTGCTTGGGAAGAATTTCAGGTAACCATAGTTTGGTTTTGGTTTTGTTTTGCTTCTTTTGCTGTAAGAAAATCGTGCACAATAAAATAGGCCAGACTTGGTAAACCATATTTCCAGTGAATGTTTTCTTCCTATATATATGCCTATTTCAGAAATTCATGTTGGTAGAAATCCCCAACAGAGAAGAATAAAAGGAGCCTTCGACATTTTCTAAATCAGATGTCCTCATGACCCAGGGATCCTTAGTTAACTCCCATTAGGGCAGAGAAGCAGGAATCTGGAGGAACATCAGATGCATGTCCTCTCGGGAAAGGGAAGTCGTCGAGAAATCTGGAAGGAGTGGGAGCTGCAAAGAGCTGTGTTAAGATTACTGCTCGTGCGGGGCGCCCGGGTGGCTCCGCGGGTTAAAGCCTCTGCCTTCGGCTCGGGTCATGATCTCAGGGTCCTGGGATCGAGCCCCGCATCGGGCTCTCTGCTCGGCGGGGAGCCTGCTTCCTCCTCTCTCTCTGCCTGCTTCTCTGCCTGCTTGTGATCTCTGTCTGTCAAATAAATAAATAAAATCTTAAAAAAAAAAAAAAAAAATCCCTGCTGACGGACATAGACCTTCAGAACCAGAGGAGGGGATGCCAGCCACGGTCGCGCAGGCTGCTGCTGGGCCACCGCCCGTCCACCCTCCTGCCCCCTCCTTCCTGGTTAGTGCCGGCTGCCCTCTTAGTCGCCAGGACTCCGTTCCCCCTCCTGTCCTCCACTGGACCCAGAGGATGACTAAACTGCTGCTGCAATCTTCTAATGCAGAAATTACATATGAACAGTCTTACTCACCTGTGCAGCGTTCCTGAGCACAGAACAATGAAAGGCCCTCCTGGATACACACCTCCTTGCCACCGCATGAGCCCGGCTGCTGTAAACGCTAGTTTTCTTCGAAACAGATCAGATTCTTGTCATAGCTGAGTTAGCTTCTTAAAAAAAAAAAAATGAGCAGATAATCCATCTGCACGGGGGACTATTGAATAAGTTCACTTTATTCAAACCTCGTGTCTTACTTTAGTGCATCTCATGCTATAAAGGGAAGGAAAAGTAAACTATCATTCTTGAAAGAAATTAGGCAAATTCAGTGACATTTGTTTATTTGGAAAATATTGATTATAAACTTTTCTTCAGTAAACTAAACTTTCAAGCTGAAACCACTCCTAAGGTGTGCAAAAAGAACCTCTGCTTTACAGAATAGATATGTATAATCTTAATTAATATATATCATATTGTTGTATTAAATATTATATCATATATTAATTAATTATATTAGTCACATATTATATTAATATATTACTTTGATTAATTAATATATTATATATTAATTAAGATTATATGTTACATACATATATACATTGTGAAATGTATTATATTATCTATATTAATTAATTAAGATTATATATCATATATATCTTAATTAAGCAAAATTTTTTAGCCAGCGGGTGCCATGTCTTACCCATGTATGGGTCCATATGATCACTTTAACTTTTAGATTTTTAATGGGCTTGTTTTCAGCTCCTGGCTTTGCGTCAGCTATTCATAAGGAGGAGAGCTTGGTGGACCTTCTTGATCTTCTGAGGCGTCTTGAGGAGTCGTGCCATGTCCCAGCTGACAACCACGACTCGGGGTCACCCACAGACCACTCAAATACTTACCCAGTGTCAGCACGGGGGATATTATTAGTTCTCTTTGCAGAACCTCTTTTGGTAAGAGAAATACACTTCTGTTTCTCTGCTCCCACCTCACCTGCTCATAGTGCGGTAGTATCTGGTGAAATAGCCTGGGGTTGGACATCTAGAGGGGGAAGAGCCTGAGAATTTCCACTGTGACTAAATAGACCGAATGCAGGTCTGTTCAACCTACAAACCCGCCTGGGGTTGGACATCTAGAGGGGGAAGAGCCTGAGAATTTCCACTGTGACTAAATAGACCGAATGCAGGTCTGTTCAACCTACAAACCCAGTACCGTTTATAAGGCGCGTGACCTACAAGGCTACAAACCCACCCGGATTTCTTGGATCTGCATCGGGTATCTGGAATAGGTTTTTACCTCCTGCCTCCTAGAACTGCAGGGCTGCAACCACTGCCCTTCCGCAGGGACGCTTCTCTCCTGCGGTCCGGAGCACAGCGTTGCTAGGCAGCGGGCACGTCCTCCAGAAGAACTGTCACCGGGGCACACCTCGGTCCACATCTGGGTGCCAGACAGGGGTCTGGAAGGGAGTCATTCTCTGGAAAACTTTTGCCTCTAGGATGTTTGGGGAAGTCAGTTTAAATGAGGACACGTCAAGTAAGCCCTGATAACCTTGAAGGTATAAATTCAGTTTTGTGAGACACAGAGCTTGACAGAACTGGATAATCATACTGGAGACACAATCACATGAGGACGAGGAGGGAACTCGTGCTAGCCGAGCAGGCCATTTCCACGAGAGTTTTGAGATAATGGGTTTTGAAATATGGTCCTTGTGGAAAAGCCTAAGAAAGAGGTTAGGTAGTTCTAAGGCAGAAGAGCAGTGTTTGAGAGAACAAAAACATGCTTCTAATTAATGTGATGACAAAACACTTCGGTAGGCCTTTTCTTATTCAATTACGCATCTTTGTTTAAGCTGTCGTATTTAACTTTTGGTAATTTAGTATGATGATTTTATGCCACAAATTATAAAAATTCTGGCACATCAGTGAAGAAAATGTGTTGGCTAAGTGCAAGCAGAGAGAGAAAATTGGGATAATGAGAAACACTTAGCACTTTGATTGCTGTTATAATGTATGTCTTGAAAAAGAAGTAATAATTCCTGTTTCTGTCCATTTAACACAAATAAAGATTAGAAAAACATTAATTAAATTAAAATGTTAATATAAAAAATTAATTTCTCCTTGCAGAGATGTCTAGGGCAAATGATGTATAAAATAACTGTATAGTTTTGTTTCCAGAATTAAAACTCCTTGCCATTTGGGTTCAGCCGTGTCCCACCAAAAACAGATTTGTTGGCGTCCTAACGCTCAGCACCAGAGCACGTGCCCTTATCGGAAACAGGGTCTTTACCTGTTAATCAGGTTAAACATGTTATCATTAGGGTGCAGTGTAACTCAATTGGACTGAAATCCTTATAAAGAGGGGAGCGTGGACACAGGCTGCACAACAGGAAGTTCGTGAAGAGGTAAATGGAGCACAGCACGTGACACTGAGCAATGGGGCCACAGGCCAGACACGTGTGGGCTACCAGTAGCTAGACGGAGCAGGAAGGATCTTCTTCCCTCAAGTGGTCCCAGCGGGATCTTGGCCCCATCAGCCTTCTGATTCCAGACTTCCAGTCTCAAAAGTGGGAGACAATACACTTCTACAAACTTCTACAAACACAATACACTTCTACAAACCAAGCCAGCTGGTTGGTACAAGCTTGTTGGCAGCCCCAGCAAACAAACATGGTCGCACTTGTGATGACCTAGAAATGCATTGTTGTTACGAAAATCATATACGTACGAATATATATAAAATGAAAATCATGTACATGTGTATGTGATTGTATATATATTTATACATAACAGAATCATACATACATTACTAAGAAATTGTTAAAAACAAGACAACAAATGGAGCTGCTTATGCTAAGCTCTATGTCACCCAACCGGGACCTAACTACAGTTAGGCTCTCCCAGAAATAGAGCCATTCACCAGCCCGTCGGGATCTCCCGATGGGCACGAGTCAGGTCCTCTGCAGATGGCCGGCAGCCATCCCCCAAAGGGAAGGGGCCTTGTAAAACCAGCCCACTTCCTGCCTCGGATGATTTCCTTGTCTCTTGTCCCTGCCCCTATAAAACTCCTCCGTTCGGTGCAGCTCCTTGGAGCTCGCTTCCACCTGCTGGATGAGACACTGCCTGATTTGAATCAGTTTTTGTCAGAATAAACTCTTAAAAAGTTACTGTGTTCTAGTGCCGGAGAGAGGGTGGAGGGGCGGGGAGCCACCCGGTGAGGAGACCGTGAGCCCCATGAGTGCTCCCTCCTGCGGTCTTCAGAGGGGCGCGTGGGTCTAGCTCACACCCTAGCTCGGCAGCTCAGACTTCATCCAAGCATTTGTTTTCCTGGGCCAGGTCAGACCGGACTGAGTCCCACTTCGACTATTGGGCTAACCAGGTCCTCGTCAGAGTGGTTCTGACTTAGAAACTCAGCTCTGGGTGGGCCAGGTGTGCCCTAACCAGGACTGGGTCCAGCGAGGCCTCCGATGAACAGTGCTGCTCTGTTTTAAGGCTAAGTGAGCACGTGAGCCTTCGCAAACAGCATCTTGAATGGCGGGGGTCACCGCAGAGAACCCGTGAGCTGGGGACGCATATCCATGAGGAGGTGCACTAGAGCGACAAGGCTCTCAGCGCAGCATCACCGCGAAGGGGAAAGAGGAAATTAGCCTCCCCTCAGTTTCAGGAGCCAGGATGAAAGCTAGTGGGTCCCCCGTTCCAGAGAGCCTGCGGGCGGGATCCCAGGAAAACGCAAACAAAATGCACCCCCTTTGCTGCCAGACGTGGCTGGACGGAACTTCGGGTTGCACTCCCTAGCGACCTGCCAGCTCTCAGGGGAATTATCTTGAGTCTCTCTCTGGAGATCGCTGGGAAGGCTCTGGATCTGGGGAAGGCAGCCTCTTCTGGACCCTCTTGGGGATGCCGCACACCCCAGCGCTTGTTCAACACCCACAAAAATACTTAGTGTTGTTCTAGCTGATACCTGAGACAATATTTGAAAGGATTTTAAAGAAATAGCTCTGAGGTCAGAAATGGGTCAAATCGGAAGCCGATATTCAGAGCCTGAGAGGGACGTTTTCAGAGCTTCTCACTCAGGGTCCATGAAGTTGGGCTCCCTCCCTTGGTCCCCCTTGGGCTTAGGGGGTTTGGATACCATTTTTTGTGGTCCTGCTTTCCAAAAATTCTTGGATGGCCATCAGCATTCTGAAAGAGAATGAGTGATCCCACAGACACTGAAATGGTACCTCTCAATATTCCAAGTTACAGCGTAAGAACTGTGCCCTGGAGAGTCCCGGCTGCTGCTGGTGCTGGCCCGTGGCTGGGGGCATCCTTCTAGGGGCACACCAGCCTCGCATGCCCTCTGCGGGGGCAGGAAAGGCTGATCCGTTCTAGCTCTGGGGGCCTTTAACCCAGACGGAAGCCAGCTGCCGCAGCACGATGTGGGGCCTCCTGGGAAGCCAGTTATCTTCAAGCATACTTCTACCAGACCCCTGCAGGTTGCCTTCCTGGTAGGCCTTTCTCAGTGCCTTCCCTCGGGAGTCAATTAAGTTATTTCACTGTAAAAGTTTCTCTTCTTTCTCCCGGTGTTCAGGAGGTCAGTGAAACCCATTCCCCACTTCCAGCACTGGGGTTGGGACAAGGCATACTTCTCTGGTCTCTATCTCAGCAGAGTGTCTACAGTCAGTTTGCAGTGGGGGGGCAGAGATTTCTAATTTGATTCTCTTTTTTATTAACACTCTTAATAGTCCTCGAAATGGTGAATAGGGGTGGGAGATTTCAGATTAATCACCTGTGGGACTGAAGGGTTACATACCCCGAGAGGCATGGTTCTTCTCCAGCTCATGGAGTGACGAGTCACGGTTCCCGCCTGTTACTCTCACGGGATTGAAAGCTGCAGAAGGATTTAGAAAAGCACATTTAGGCTCTCAACCAGGGAGGAGGGAAGCCTAGACCTACAGCCATGCGCGAGCCTATGCAGCTTCTTCCTCAAGCAACTGATGCTTTTCCTGCTCACAACTATGCAGTTACTGCCCAACAGAAAAGAGAAGCCTGACTTCCAGAATAATTTCCGAGTATACAGAGAGCAAGGGAGAGGGTTTTGTTTTTGTCACATTTGACAGACTCTGAAGAATAATTTCTTTTCAATTGGCCCATGACCCTGGTCTCTCTGTTTTTATTGTTATTGTTGGTGTTGTTTAAAGATCATAGTGGTTCTCTCAGTTATTCAAAGAGCTAAGTGATTTCAAATCGTATTCAAATTTAAATAAATAAGTCAAATGAGATTTTATTCTGAAAAATATTGCATAACGGGACCAACAATATCCTAAAATAATTGTCCCAAGAGTATAAACAAAATTCAGCCTGAGAAAACCTGAGAGATTGCCATTAGAGATATTCTCATGTCATTTTCTACATGTAAAGGAGCAGAGAAGAATGAAAAAATTCATTCATTTGACGCCCCCAAAAATGCCTAATCCCCAACAATGTTTCCGTTGCTGCAGGTAGAGTAATTAAAAACAAACGAACAAACAACAAAACACTTGCTTTCATATAAACCTGCGTTACGCGGAGCCGACGACGGCTGGGCTCCGGCCTGTCCCTGCCAGTTACGGTGCCGTGTCCAACGGACCGTGTCGCTCTCATGGGATTCTTGCCACACTTCTGTGACGAGTGTTGTCGAGTGGTTTCGAGAGGAGAGAACTGTGGAGAAAGGTGGCTAAGCCTTCAGTTTTCCCGGAGATGTACCAGGGGGTTTGTTCAGACCCTAATCAAGCAGAGCGAGGGAGAGGATGTCCCAGCTTCTGGACTGAGAACGGGCACCGGCAACCCGCTAGAGGCTGTTTCCTCAACACAAAGATATGACCCAAGGAAGAGGAAGTCACTGGCCCCAGGAAATTTGGATCGAGCCACTGGACGAGCTGCCTGTACAGAAAGCCTGGGCAGTGACCATTCAGGATGGACATGGGGAGATGGGGTTCAGGACAACGGGTGCCCTCAAAATGCAGTTTGACAGGATGGGAACTGCGGCAGAGGAAGCACTGAAATACCCGGAAAACGAAGGGACAAGTAGTGTAAGGTTGTCGTTGACGCCAGGAAAACAGCTCTGAGGGACGTGGGTGCGATGCCCGTCTACCCCCAGACTCTGCGGCGAAGGGAAACGCTGCTTTGGCCTAGGGAGCTCAGTGACTCTGACGCTGGGAAGGAGGCCGAGCAGAGGACGTGCACCGGGCTGGACAGGCCCCCTCTGTAGCAGGACAGTCAGGAGGTGCTCGGATTGCGAGATCTACAAGGGGTAGTATGAGGAGGTGGTTTTGTTTGTTTTTTTGTTTTTTTGTTTTTTTGTTTTTCCCTTCTGAATAAAAAAGGAGGTAACCACTGCAGGTTTCAGGGAAGTTGTTCAATGCAGTTGTGTCTTGGAAACGGGAGGGTTAATAAATACTAGGAAAAATAGAGTTGTATTGTGTTTAAAGATTTTATGTATTTATTTGACAGACAGAGATCACAAGTAGGCAGAGAGGCAGGCAGAGAGAGAGATAGAGGAGGAAGCAGGCTTTCCTGAGCAGAGAGCCCGAAGCGGGACTCGATCCCAGAACCCTGGGATCATGACCTGACCCGAAGGCAGAGGCTTTAACCCCCTGAGCCACCCAGACACCCTACAGTGATATTTTTTAAAGATAAATAAATATCATTGTTAATTGACTTCTTAATATTAGACATGCATTAGTTTGATAAACAATGAAACAAAAGTTTATGTTATTCAAATAAATTGGCTTATTTAAATTCACATGAAAATGTGGAAAATTTAATGATAGAACCCATTTCTCCAGATCTCCAGATTTTTTTTCTTTCCAGCTCAGTGAAAGAATTGTTTTTGGTGAGATCTTTTGATCCAACCACCCGGTGGGCACAGAGAAGTCAAAGTCGAATGTGGCATGCAAGGTTGGCCTCAAAGGGGAGAAGAGTGCAGTGGCTGCCGTCGAAACGGGGTAGCACAGTGGGCATTCAAGATGCTACAGCTGGGGGGCAAGTGGGCAAGGACCAGCTGCCGGAAGACCGGCCAGAGCGTGTCGGAGTGTTGACCAGTGAGGGTAACGGCGACTGGATGGAGGGACCTGAATCCCGGCCGGAGGAGGGTGAGCCAGATCCGAGACTTTGGGTTTGCGCCAACTGGAAGTATTTTGGGACAAGCGGTGAATACATTCAGAAGTGGTGTAGAGACGTCAGAGGATCAGATTCATCAAGCATTTTTTCGACCAGTCAAACTTAATTAACTATAGAAGATTTGACTGAATTTGTTAAATAGTTAAATTTGACAAAACTATAGAGATGACGACTACCCTTATTGGAACCAGTACACATTTCATGAATCACGCAGATGGTCTGTTTACATTGATTTTTCCTTTTGGAAACCTTGCCGGACATGTTCTTGAGGTAAAACGCATAAGGCAAAACCAACGTTAATATTAAGTAATGGTTAAGGGCATAAGCTTTCGTCCTCAAGCTAATAGAGAACTTGAGCAAATTTTGTTGGCTTTCTGGAATCTGATTGCTTTATTTATTGAAAGAATGGTTAATGCTATTCATTTAATGGTGTTGCAACATGGCTTAACTGAGATAATATACCACAAGTGGTCAGGAGGGACTCGCAGGCGGTAAACTCGCAGCATTCACTGCGGTCCTTCTTCCTCTATGTCTCCGTGGCTAATAGAAACAGAAAAATGGATTAGGACATCTTTGAAATAAAGATGCAGGAATCAAAAATAAATATTTTCATCTGAACTATATTCTTCTTTATATTCTTTGGCAATATATAATCCTATATAATATATAATCCTGAAACACGGTATGGAAAGGTGAGCAAGAATGACATGGTAAATTGTTCTGGCTTTATGCACAAAAACACCGAGCATCCAAATATGCAAAGGATGGCAAACTAGGAAACTATTTTTGTGAGACTATTTTTTTCTCTCCGCATTAATCTCAGAAGTGCTATTTTAAGCAGGGTAGAAAGAGTCTGACAAAAATTTCTTATAACATTAAAAACCCCTAAGATTCCCTCACTCACAAATGCATGTGCCATTTGTACATATTTTCTTTTAGGTGATGTTTGTGACAATGAGGAGTTGTCTCTTCGGTTGAAAGACGGGGGTGTGTACAAATGAAATGCGTCCTATTACCCCAATCACTTCGAGTACGGCTTTGTCTTGGAGACCTCGACATTGCGATGTCACAGCGGATTTCAGGAGCGGGTGTGAGCGCGGTGATTTGCCAGTGGGACGGCTGTCCCTCAGTCCTTAACAGCCCGATGAGCACATCTTTGAAAGCCCCTTTCCAGACAGTTCACAGCTGGAGAAGACGTTGTAGTTACAGCGAAAACAAATTCATAACCAAGGGAAGGAAGGAGCGACTCAGTGCTGTGCGCATTTTCTCAGTCTTCCTAATTTTTTAATGGAACTCAGTGCTAGGAAGGTGGCCACGGTGCGTAGTAGGAGTAAGACAAAGGCTTCCAGATGGCGATGCTCACGCGGTAGAGCCTAGTTGGTCTGAGCAAAGGCATTGGAGTTTCGCAGATCTGGGTTTTCATGTGATTTCAGCCATTTTACAAATTAGAAAAGTTTTGACAATTTGCCTTTTCTCTCCCTCAGCCTCTGCCATGGTGTGTGTGTGTGTGTGTGTGTGTGTGTCTAAAATAAAGGCAGGGATGTCCACTTGTGGGGCCATCTGTGATGACCTTGAGGCCTGGTACCCATGTTTGCGCACCAGCAATCCCTCCTTCGCCCTCAAGCTCACACAAATTCCATTTTCTCAACCTGAGTGACATAGTCAAAGAAATCCGTGTGTTTTATTTTAATACTTCTTTTCAGTTCAATGGAACCGATTTTTTTAAAAATCTGAGCTCCTACCATGTGACCAAAGATGCAGAAATAAATAAATCTGCACTCTCAACCCTTAAGGGAATAGCAGCTCTCATGAGAAGTGTGGGTGACCTGAGTCAGCAGCTCTACTACTGGCCAGTGCTGTGGTCGGTTTGCACAAAGTGGTTCTGAGAAACCTGACTTAGAGACCGGGGCCAGCTGCTGGACACGGGCTGTAAACGAGGCTTGCCAGCTCCGGTGCGGCAGCGTGGACGGCTGTGCAGTGGGAACCATCACTGGGTCCTGACAACTGGGGAGGGAGGCAGCAGGCCAGGTGGCGGCCAGGTGAGGCAGAGCTTCTCCGATCACACAGGGACGGAGCTTTACCTGGTGGTCAAGGAGGAAGCCCTGGAAGGCACCTTGGGTTTCTCTCTCTCTCTCACACACACTCACACTCACAATCTCACACCCATGCACACTCCCATGCACACTCACCTTTAAGCTCCTACACAGCCACACATGCTCTCGCTCGAACACACACTCACATTTACACACCTTCTGCAGGACCTCTGATTGGTAAAACCGTCGGCTGGTTCAAGACAACAAGTTCTAGTCGGACAGAAGGATCCGGTAAAAAAAAAAAAAAAAAAAAAAGTCTTCGAATCCTCAAAAATTAACCCTGCACCTCAACTTAAGAGTTCATTCTTTTTTTTTTAAAAATTTATTTAATTAAGTTTTTTTTTTTTTTAAGACTACATTCTTGTCCCTGTATTTTCTCTATCTCCTGTGCAGATCCCAACGCTCTGGCTTGTGCGGGGTTCCCAGGTCTGCCAGGGGCTTGGACTCTGGCTTCCTTGTTTCTCTGAAACGATGACAAGAGCGCGCCTCCAGAATCGGGTCCAGACACGCAAATCTGTGAGGTCCAGCAGCGGTGGAATTTCTCCAGCTCCTGAGGAAAACCTGTTTTTAGGGACAAGGATGTTCAAGGTCTATTTCTGACGGAGGGCTTACACCAAGTTGTGGTCATCATGTGCAAGCCAAAAATCCTTTCCTTACCGCGGTGTTAATTAACAAAACGGGACAATTTGGACCCACCACATCCTACATCCATACTCAGCCGCTTACGAATAACGGAGGAGGAAGGAACACGGAAGGGGGTGATCCGCATCCCCTGCTGGGCATATACCGGACCCTTGATACGGTTTCGCTCCTTTAATTCCACTGTCCTATGAGATGACTATGATTATTTGTCCTCCACATAAGAAACAACAAAAGCTAAGTTGAAACACCACACACTGTGATGTAGCGAACGGAGATGAAAACTCAGGATTACCCCGTCGCAGAAGCCGCACTTGTTCCAGCACCGCACGCGAGCTCTCTAGCAATGTTTATAAACCATTTTAATCTGGTATGATCTTTGTCATGTAACACGTGTAGGTACATCTTTCAAAAATAAATATCGGATTTGCTGGTAAACTCCTGATAGAACAGAAGAGAATAAGTGAGGAAACCTCGCTTGAGGAGCGTTCCACTTACCAAACCTCTACCACTTCCAAAAAGAGTCCCTACGAATATTTTCATGGTGTTGTACAAGATCACTTGAAAGTTAATACAGCACAGGAGTAGTTTTAAACGGGGTAATAACAAAAGGAATCGTGTTTTATATATTTTAAGAGCTGCGCGCTGTTTGAAGACGCACACATTGCTCTTTACGGAGAAGCCGTTCCACTGCAAACAGCAGGTGATGCACGACCTCATGCTCCAAACCATCACCCTTTCCTGGGAGGCTTAAGTAGTATGATTAGCAAGTCAAGATACTTTTACCACAGAATTCTGTGACCTTCTGCAACTATGATGGGAAAAAGGGCTGGAGAAAGGAGAGATAGCTTTGAATGAAGGTAGCTGTGAACCACCAGATGTTTACAGTTCACTGAATAAGATCCAAATAGACAAGACAGAGTGTTTGGTTTATAACATGGATGAAATAGTCCTCATGCCGTCCTCACGGCTGGTTTGAGGTCAAGTGCAGATTAGCCCACATGTCAGATGCTAAAATCTTACATGTTCCTTTCTTTCTCCTTCTTAATACATTTTTAAGTAGGAAAAAAAGAAAACAAAACAAAAGAAAAATAAAAACAGAAATTGGAACTATATGTTCTTCTCAGTTGATTTTCTGCACTTTTAATCATGCACGTGATTACCTACAATGCGGAATATGAAGCTTATAGAATTTACTTTTTTACTTAGGAATGCATAATACAAATAAAAAGATCTTTTAAATTTTAGCAAAACGAACGTGTAGAAAGGCAATATCTTTGATGAGAAGTCCATTCATGTCAAGAGTTAACTCCCTGTCGTATTGTCCCATAATGCTATGATACCATCATTGTTACGGTGCCATGTGCCTCGCTATTGCAGCTCCGGAAACACTGTATTCCTCCTCTCGGTAGCGGTATTTCCACAGGAATTTTGTTCACATTCTAATTTTCTGAGCATTTCTCGGAGAAATCAGTAGACCAATGGTCTGTTGCGATGCGATAACCAGTTGTACTTCAGGGGTAGGGGAGATACTGCCGGGGGGAATCTCATCCGTCAACTCCCTGTAAGTACAAAGGAAACATGATAAACACTGAAAACGTCAACCTGTCTTTCTTTTATGGTTGCTTTGCACCAGCTTCTCACGGAGGGTCTCCAAATACCTGCACTTTTACCTCCATTGGTCAGTGATCCGCAAAGTGCTTCTGGGACCCTCAGGGGCTGCTCTACTCTTTCCAGAGGTGGTGAAGTTAGACAGTTTCCTTAAGAAACCTAAAGCGTGGTTTGCTCTTTTCACCTTCTCTTTTCACAGTGTGTGCAGGAGTTCTCCGAAGGCTGCCCGGCGTGCGGCACGGACGGAAGGCCGAGCTGTAGGACGATGCCGCGGTCTTCTGTTAAACCAGGAGTTCAAGAGAATTATGAAATTGCCAAGCGGTACCATCTTCTTTATTTTGGGATGACGGCTGTTACTAAGTAGTGTTTAGAAACGTAGGCTGTTTGTGCTAATATGCAGCATTTGTATATAAATACGTGCCATGGAAACCACTATTTTTTAAATGTTCTTAATTTTCCATAAAAGTGTATGTGGACAGCGATGAGGAACATAAACAAAACTCTTTGAGGTCCTCAATAATTTTTAAAGCTGAAAGGGCATCTTGAATCCAAACAATTTGAGAAACCCTGCTTCAGGCTAGGAGAAACTGTCTTCTCCACATTAAAGGAGGAATATTTGGTCGATCCGAAGAACTCAAAGGCAAATTCATTTTATAAAGCAGATCTCCACTTTGCTGTTTTTATCTTTCTAAGACTTGGAAATCCTTACATGTTTTATATTTAAGGTACCTTAATGTGGGCAAGCCACATGCCCAGAACTTGGACCATTCTGGCTATGGTAACTGAACATGTGCACTTAGAGATCACATAACAATTCTTCCATTACATTGAATTTTTTAACAACTATACTTAGCACGTTATCTGAACAGATACAAAGGTATTAAGCACTTCTATCAGGACAAGCACTGGGGCTGGCTTGATTACTGAACTTTATAATCTAGCTGGTTACATGTGTTTAAAATCATTTCCTTTTTTTAAATGCAACCTCCCTCTTCATTTTTCTGGCCAATATTAGTTAGGTTGACGATCTTTTCTTTCAGTCTTGCACCTGTATGTTTTATGTTTATGTCTCTTCTTGCCAATACAAGACATTCTTTTTTACCATCAACATGCAGTGTTGATGGCCATCCGGTCCGAAAATGTCAGGATGTCACCTGTCTTGCATGGTGGTGTAGCTGATTATCAAACACTTAGTTTTCAGCATCTTTCCCATGCACTTTGAAGATAAATTTCCTTGTTCAGACACCTGCTTTCAGTTTGCTAACTTTGCATTGTAGGTATTTTATTAATGACTTTCTGAGATTTATACACAATAAACTTTGTTATGGATTTATTTTAAGGCACTCTGAAAGTTGTCACAGTAATCACACTAAAATAAATCATTTAGATTTTAATGTATTTTAATATAAGCATTTGATAAAGATGAGCAAGTTACAAAAAAAATATCTATTTCTCAGCTCTTTCCATAGAAATCTATTTCCCTTTATCAGACTCAAAAAAATGTAGGGGTGCCTGGGTGGCTCAGTGGGTTAAGCCTCTGCCTTCAGCTCAGGTCATGATCTCAGGGTCCTGGGATCGAGCCCCACATCGGGCTCTCTGCTCAGGAGGTAGCCTGCTTCCTCCTCTCTTTCTGTCTGCCTCCGCCTGTGTGCCTACTTGTGATCTCTGTCTGTCACATAAATAAATAAAATATTTTAAAAAAGAACAATGTACTGCTTTTAGAGGGTTCCTTTGAAGAAAGACTACTTGGGAATGGAAATAAAGGAATAATGTAAAGTTAGTTTTATTTTTTATACATAAATATAAGCCTACTGACTACCCCATTCTTTTTATTCCCTCATTTACTTTAAAATATACCTTGAATACTTTTGCATACTTGTAGATATCGAACTTTTAAAAATTTTTTTATTTTGAAATTTATTAAAATAATGTTTATTTAATTCTCTTTTTTAAAATTTTATTTTACCAGTAACTTTTTTTTGGGGGGGTAAATTTTCTAACAAAATTTTTGGTAAATTTTCCTATCACTTCATTAAAGTTTTCAACATATCTCCATACTGAAATAATGGTGCAGTGTGGCCTTACCTAGAACAACAGTTATCATTTTGCAGTTTTTGCTCAACTATTGGAAAATATGTACAAATATCCTGATATTAGGTTTACAAACACTATAGCTTGCATTTTCTAAGGACAAACTTTCTACATAATCGTAACATTAATATCAAATACAATAAATTTAATTCATCAACACAATATAAAATTTATCATCAAATTCCCCCACTTATTAGTATTGACTGTTACATGTCCTTTTTTTTTTTTTAAATGAAGCATCCTGTCTTAGCTTTATTATTCAATCTCATAAACTTTTATCTACAGACCGTGCCTTTCTTCCTCTTCTCTCATGACCTGGTGTTCCTAATCAGACCAGCGGGTTTCGACTTCTGTAATCTTTACCCATTTGCATTTGTCTGAGCATCTTAAGGTCGGATCAGACACTTTGTAAATAAAATGACTTGGTAGAACGTTCTCTCCTCAGTGCACCTTACTCAGGGGAACGTAGTGTCAGTTTGTCCCTCCAAGGCTTGGTGAAGGGGTTCCCGCCACATTTATCTGGGGAGAAGGCACCCTTTCCATGTGGAGGTAACAAGTAATCGGCTGGGTGGTGTTTTGATATTACATGAATGGCTCATCCTTGAGCAAACACTCTTTCACTGGATAATCGTAGCCTTAATTGATAATCCTTAAAGGAGTCCATTATAGTCGTGGTTGCAAAGTGGTGGTATTTCTAATTATTTTATTCCTTATACTTGTGTTCTGGTCCTCTTCTGTAAAGAGGCTTTTTAAAGAAGACTCATTCTACCTCCCTCTGTGGTTTCCTGAAGGATTGGTACTGCTGTGGGTTTATGGAGGCTTATTCAATCCAAGGAGCAGGTTTGGGTTGTTTTGGCCAGAAGACCCGCCATGTGGATGAACACATCTCCTTCCTGGATGACGCTTCGGTGGCCAGCTCTCCTGCTCTGTGACCCGTGGCAAAATCCCAGGAAGACTGTATCTGGGCTATCTTACGTCACCATGGAATGGACAATTGCAAGACTCCGTCCAACTTCCCGTAAAACGAATTCAGTTATTTTTAAAAAGTGAATCCCTACTAGGTGCGGACCTTTGGGAACTTACAAATGCAGGAGGTGGTAGAGGCAGAGGGAAGAGGAGAGAAAACAGTGTCACACCGAAGAGCAAAGAGAAGGAGAGCAAACCTGTCCTTTGCAGACTTAGGGATGGTGCTAAGCAGAGAAAAGAGTGTGTTTGCGGTGATATGTCCCGAGCCACGAAGGTCGCCATCAGAGGGCATCCCTTCCAGACGGGGAGGGCAGGCAGGGAAAGGAGACGGACAGAGAGAGCAGCGGCACCCAGTGCGTCTCCCTGCTTCTCCCTCTGGAATGGAGGAAAGGAGCAGCCCCTACAGCAAGCCAGTCTAGCTGTGCCCCCACCGGCTTCCCACGCCGTTTCCTTGTCACCCCTTGGAACACTGAGCCTCCTTCCTTCCATCTGCAAAGCAGAGGCACTAGAAGTCTTATTTCCCTGAGTTCTTATGGGACTAAATGGCATCATCCATTATACTAATAAAAACATCAAACATTTACCAGGTACTTAAAAGTGCCAGGCACTAGGACGCATGTTTACATATATTACATTTGATCTTTATTTAAATGCAAAATGTTAAAAAGCTCTTCATAGAAAATATATGCACAACACATGGTCCCCATATTTATAATGGAAACTATACTCGAGCCATACATCTCTTAGAGAAAACAATTGGTTATCTGTGACGGCATTTAAAAATAATTACTGTTTTTAAAGCGAGCATCTTCATGGATTTTTTTTTTTTTTTTTTTTTTTTTATTATTAATTTTTTTTATTTTTTATAAACATATATTTTTTATATACATATATTTTTATCCCCAGGTCTGTGAATCACCAGGTTTACACACTTCACAGCACTCACCAAATCACATACCCTCCCCAATGTCCATAATCCCACCCCCTTCTCCCCAACCCCCTCCCCCCGGCAACCCTCAGTTTGTTTTGTGAGAGCATCTTTAATTTGCTTCCATTATTTATACCGGACCCCTGCATGAACTGACCTGTATGTGTTTACAGAACAACATCATTACCATCTGTTGGAATTCTCTGAATTGCAGTTTCGAAATCCGTGCAGAGAAGCAAAGTCTATAGGAATGATGCCAGGAAATTCAATCTATTTTATTCAAGCCCACATTTAATGAGTACCACAATGTACAAAAATGCACAAGGTTTATGCTCTTGTGTAATGCGTGCTCATTGAAAACACGGTGTGTACCTTACCCCAAAAATCCTATCGTACAGAGATTGTTCCCAAGGATTTTAGCACGACTTAGCAGAAGGGAAATGAGAAGCCACCACGAGGTGAGTGGGGTTGATTGCAGCGAGTGATAAAAACCCTGAGAAATTCTGGCTTGATGACCACATCAGATGTAATGGCAGTGGAATGAGTTTGAGCATGTGAATCAATTGTGGGAGAGTTTAATGAGATAAAATGCTGAAAGGGGTTTAAAGTGATTTTTAAATTGCACAAGTTAACCTTTCAGAGAAATACAACCATTTGGTAAGAAATTGAACTCGGGAATAGTATTTATCGCTTTTGTTTTTCTCCAGAGCCGTGCAAAGTGTTCTTTGCTGAGTTCACAATCCTTGATTAAAGGAAGGAGCCGCTGTGAGTTTTCAGCCGGATAAAAGCCCGATGACACGTATTACTTATCTGAGCTACTAACCTGGGACAAATCAAAGCCAGGAACAGCCCCTGCGTCATCAGGAACAAACCTCTGATGAAAGCATTGTTCGTGGAGCTCCTGGGAGGGCTTCAAATACCCGCCCGCTGCGAGAGACCGGCCTGGGCCCCTGGGGCGCGTCCTCGCTCGCCTGAACATACTTTCAAATACCAGGTCCCATCAGATAGGCGGCCTGAGGAGGTGCTGAATACAATCCCTTCATTCAGTCCCTCCTCCTCCACGACTGGGC
Source organism: Mustela lutreola (assembly GCF_030435805.1). NCBI lineage: Eukaryota > Metazoa > Chordata > Mammalia > Carnivora > Mustelidae > Mustela > Mustela lutreola. The sequence goes on along the minus strand of NC_081307.1, from coordinate 40,183,702 downwards.
CTGACAACAAGCCCTTCACAGACGCCGTCCTCACCTGTCTTCTGCGGCCTGTTCGTCCCGGGTGAGACGCTTTGTGGAGAGGGCAGCTAAGTTCCTTCTGATTGGCCTCCGTGGGGCTTTTCGTGTCCTTCTATTTTAACACAGATACAAGAAATTGCATTTATTGAGGCAGGGAATTATTCCAAGTCTCATCATTGTTTAACTCGGGAGCCAAAAATTAAGACGCTTCCAGGTTTTATGTCCTTCAGATTTCAAGTTAGTCCTAACGTCCACCCAGATCTAAATCACGAGCCCCATGTTCTTCCTCCTAAGTTCTCTATTGCACACCCAGTAATCACACGTCACACTGAGCCTGTTGCTTGTTTATCTGCCTATCGGATCTCTCTAGAATGCGACCACCCTGAGGGGAGTGTCCAAATCTGTCTTGTAAATCCCTACTTTCCAGAGATTGAACTCAAAGTCCGTGACGCCAATCATCACAAACATGGGACTGAAGATCATAGTCCTTTTCCGCACGGCGATCAAAGACCTTCAAGGGAGCAGACCGACAAGGACGCCGTGTGATCTGTAAGACAGCGTGAGGTAGGACAGTAGCTTTGCGGTCGGGGAGCCGTCTTGCGGAGCAGCTGAGCCATGTGTTGAGTGGTAGGAAGCGTCAGGGCTGCCGCGAGGGTCTGAGGGACGGCATGCCGTCGGAAGGTCTGAGCCAGGAGAAAGTGCTACCAGTGCTGGATGGTTCTGTTGGCTCCTGCCCTGTGCAGTGTTCTCCAAGCGGGCTCAGATCGGTTGGGTGCCCGGAAACTGCATTCCACCGAATTCTTTGTCAGCTGGATCAAGCAGGCGGCTTACTTCATGGAGACACTGTCTTGAGACACGATGCAGGGAAAGAGGCAGACAGCAGGAGATACACCTAGGTTATATGGGCACCATATAAGGCCGAATGGGACGTCATCTTTAGCTGGATACAGTTCATCGGCTTAAAGGGATTTATCAGGAATTCTCGATCAAATATGTTAAGCTCAATAGTTGAGAGATAGGCCATGACAGTGCCTGGTGCCTGAGTGAGTTCTGGTCTCATCTGTGGCTTACATCAAACACATTTGAGATTCTGGAACATCCTGGATATAAGATCAGGGATGGAATTCAACAGTGTCAGTAGATAGGAATGTTGGGATGGATTATCATGTCCAACACCACCTTCCACCTCTGAAGACGCCTCAGGGAAGGTCCGGTGTTCCTTCCTTCGACCCAGGTGCTTTGGTGAGGGAACACCACCCCGAAGTCCTTGAGAAGCCCGGTGCCCACTGGACTCTGAAGACAGTGACTGTGGGGATGACGGCTTCCTGCAAGCGGTGGAAAACATGGTCTTCTTTTTATGTATAAAACACAGCTCGTAAGTGGGCATCTAGTATACTGGTAATAAAAATTCCTGGGAGATTTAAAAAAAATGCTGATTAGGAAAAAAAAATGTCTAAAAGGTGATCTTAGGGGGACAGTAATGGAAAGACATTTATAAGAAGCTTATATCTGCAGTGTCTGTTGAGAAGGTCATGGTGATGCATCGTTCTTGGCCTTGGAAAGCTCTTAAGAATCTCCTGGGGACGGGCAGACTCCAGCTGTGACAACACACAAAATAACAGGGCAAGAAGCGCGGTTTCCTGGTGGGAAAACACAGGCGATAGCATCGCTTTGTCACCAGGACATGTATTGTATGTGTTTTCTGATAGAGTGACACGGTAAGAAAGCAAGTGCATGGTGTGGACATGGCCTGACCTGACTTGAAGTCCTCATGGGCCATTTCATCTTCCTGTGATGCTGACAAGAAAATATGCTATGCAGAAATGCTGTCTCCGAAGCTGTGAAGATCTGTGATACCTTGGGGCTCCTGCAATCGGGTACATATTATGAGGGCCCTGTTAGATGATGCAAAGTTCACATCCACCACACGTCCCAGCTACCACCTGATTCCTAGACCTTCCAGACCGGAGCAGAGTGGGGTGTCCGTAAGGGGTTCTTGTCCTGGAGACCTGCCTTCAGAGACCAGATGTTGCCGGACATGTCTTCCAGGGCTCAGCCAGTTTGCTGGTCGAAGACCTCAAGAGTGAGGATTAAAAGAAACCACATGCTACAGAGAAACCCTGGATGATAGAGGTTAGGAGGCTGGGAAGAGAGATGTTTCCTTCACCTGAATGCGTGTGTCTACGGGACTGGTGCCCTGACCACCAAGCAACTCTGAAACCGGGGGAGAGAGGCAGGTGAGCAGATTCCAGTCTTGACTTTGAAAGATTTCCTCAGTTCTGCTCAAGGCTGGTCACTCAAAAACAAAACAAGTCTCACCTTGAAGGCACGTTGCACTCAATGTTAGTACCTCGAAAGCTAAAGAGAATTCTGAATGACATTTCAAACACTTAAAAAAAAATTACATACAAGAGAAAAACAATGAATCAGACTGTCCACGGTCGGCTATAAAAGACAGGACTCTCATTAAATTTGAATTTCATATGAACAGTGACTACATGTGTGATAAAAGTCTATTCCAAACACTATATGGAATGAATAATGTGTTTTCAGTATAAGTATATGCTATGCAGTATTTGAGACATACCCCAAAACACATTTGTTGTTGAAGGAAATTCAAATTTTACTGGGTATTCTGCATTTTTATTTGTTAAACCTGGCAACCTGGGGCGCCTGGGTGGCTCAGTGGGTTAAGCCTCTGCCTTCAGCTCGGGTCATGATCTCAGGGTCCTGGGATGGAGCCCCGCATCGGGCTCTCTGCTCAGCGGGGAGCCTGCTTCCCCCTCTTTCTATCTGCATGCCTCTGCCTACTTGTGATCTCTCTCTGTCTATCAAATAAATAAATAAAAATCTTAAAAAAAATAAACCTGGCAACCTGTGAAATAGGCTTCTCATTTGCAAATCTTGAGGCTTCCTATGATGAAAGCATCTGGACCTTGAAAGAAAAGTTCAGCCCAATTTCGTGCATACAACCATGACGCATGTGCACGGAGAACAAGGATGATCACATCCTCATGCACTAAAATAATAACTGGTCCTTGTAGCCCATCTGAGGAACAGGGAACACAGGAGGAAGAAGCCTGATGAGCCAGACATTGGATTGGTAGCCCAGAACTAAGAGCGCTGTCCCATGGGAGAGAAACATAGCGATAGGTTGGGATGAAGAACAGGGAAGGAGAAACCAAAGTTTAATAAATGCCTCATTTTCTGAGTGACACAGCAGGTACAGTGACTTTTAAATACCGTCTTTCATTGGGCACAGAGAGAATCTCTGCATGGATAACGGCTGGTGTCTTGGTCTTACGAGTTAGGGACACATCTATTACCATGAATCTGGAAAAATAAAAGGCAACCACTATAATTAGAAATATTGCAGAAGAACTTCTGGATACAGAAGGTGAAAGACACAAAACTAGATCAGTCAAATAAAAAAAAGGGGGTGGGGAGGAAGGAAGAACTTGCAATGAAGTAACCAGAAAGTAAGATACAATGAACCATATCAAGTATATAAATGGTCACACTCCGCGTGAAACCTGCAATTATTCTGTTAAAACACAGCATGTTGAAATGGAATTTAAAAATCATAGCACGCACACACACTTCATACTCGAGCAAGGCTTAAGTTTGAAAATATAATGACGCAGAGAGATTGATCAAATCCAAACAAAAAGAAAGTGGGAGTGGTGCTGTCGGACAAGGTGACCGCGGATGCAGGGGAGGGTAAACATCACAGCCTCATAACGTACACAGCGGTGTTCTGTCATCTAATAAGGGAGCTTGGACACATCGGGTAATTTTCCACACAGATTGTACAGTACCCAAACTGATTCGAGATTTTATAGGAGATTTGAATTCATCGCTGGAAGTACGAATGAAAATACAGGGCAGGTGAGTAAAGCTCAATCAGGAGAAGAAAGATAACTTTGATTACTGAATGTGAACTGAGTCGGTTCATGCGTCAGCTCTTTCAGATGTCAGGGGAGTTGGGCGACTCCTCAGCCTGTTTTTATTCTGGCAAAACCCTCCTACCCAAAACAAGTTAAAATAATTTAGCTAAAAAGCAAAACAAAGTGAAGTCCAAGAGGTAGACTGCACGCCCCACCGTGATAACCCCCCTTGTCCACCTGATGATTCTTCTGCCTTAGGAACTCTGTCCAGCACTCACCTGGGACAGGAGTGTATGGCCCATGAGGTCTGTCCACACTTCCTTATCCCCAGAACCCTTAGGCATGAACTGCACAGGGCTCTTCTTGCCAGCTGTACAACCATTGTGCCAAACTACCTCAGGTACATAGGTGATCACGGGTTCTTCCAGCAGGGAGGGACAGACAGTATCGTAATTGCTCTACGATGTACTTGAGGCACTGCAAGTTCAGTTTCACTCTCATTTTGCGAAGCACACAGTGAGCTGTCGGGGCAGAGAGGGCGAGCTGAGGACCCGCTCACACCTCCTAGTTGGAAGGTGGGCTACCCTCTCTCCCTCTCAGCCTCTCTCTATCGGGCTCCAGCTTGTGTCTCTCCATCAACTATTAGGCAGACATAACTTTCAAAATTATTTGCTCAAAAATATATTAATCTTGGTGAAAAATATTACCTTTTCTCTCACAATAACTGTTCATGTGAATATGATTTTATTAAGCCTCTTCTAGCGTTTGATTTACAAAGGTTTTCCCCCAAACACTATTATTTATAACTCACATGTTGGCATAAATCATTGCGTAGGCCAGCGAAGTTTGAGACCAAACTTTATAATCCCTACTGCTCTGATAATATATAAGCTCAGTTTGAACTATTTTAAACTAAAATTGAATTTCTGTCAACTAATTCCTGTGATTTTAATCTGAACTATAAATTGTCAAGTCCCTACAAGTATCAGCCATAAAACATGTAAAAAGAAAATGAAGAAAATGATTTTAGTGATAATACCAGTTAATTTGGCAATTATCACATGGTGATAGGAAATAATGCATTTCATTAAATTTTATTAAGTGCTTATTAAGTCTTGTGGACAGGAGATGATATCTTGCTTTGAAATGAATCACATCTGAAATCACATGAAATTGACAGAGAGTGAACCATTTTCACTATTCTGTATCTATTTTAATCAGGAAATCAAATTAAATATCTACAAAAGCGGAAGATGGACTTTTTTGGATAGAACTTCCAAATAGTACATCTCTTGTGTCAACACAGAGAAATCTTCTAAGAGGGTTCATTACATGAGGTCATGCCAAAGTATGCTAATCACTTACTAACCTTTCTTCCAGTTACATAAGATGTTGCAGGGGTTCATTGTATTTGTAAATAGTATTTCCTTTATACCAGCTGGGGTTTGATGTAACTGTATGACGTATTTATGCTGGATAAATCCCAATCAATTTAAAATGCAGACAAGCAGGGCAACGTTAAGTCAAGTGACTTTAAGGGGCTAAAATGATAAGGTAAGAGGAAGGTCCAAAGAGGGTATAAGAATGAACACTTCAAGTTATATGAAGGGCTTGAAGTAAGACAGAAGCAGAGTCTACACTTTGGATTCACAGGGTGATATGTGGAAGGGACATGGGCTTAGATTGCGAATTACCATAAAAACAGATTAGTAAGATTTCTGATCAGAAGGAGAGTCTCTTTCTGAAATGGTAGACTAAGGCCATAATGAATCATTCCTTCACTTTTCTCTCACGGGCATGCCCAAAATTGCCAAAGCTGGGTCATACAAAATAAAAATGTTGGGTTTTTGAGCCAAGACCTTGACATCGAAAGATGGATATGCCAACGACTGGAAACCAGAAAAAGATATTCTAACATCAAAGTGAGGAGGGTTATCCGAGCCTAAAAATACCTCCTGGGTTTCCAGAACCAGAGGCCCCTGCTGGCTGGGCGGCAGCTCTGAGATCGAGCTGAGGGCTGCCTGGGTTGTACCTGTTCATAAACTGTTACTTACATGAAGACCAGAATTATAGAGTTCTCTGTTATCTGTGAGGTGATTAGGAAATACAGACTAGAAAAAAATTTTGCTCCTACTAAATTCTAGAAATGTAAGGACATCTTGCCAAACGCCCAGGGTTACAAGTGGAATAAGAGATCAGAGTTGGTTCTTTCCACAGTTTGGCGACCGTGGCCATTGCTGCTATGAACATTGGGGTACAGATGGCCCTTCTTTTCACGACATCTGTATCTTTGGGGTAAATATCCAGGAGTGCAATTGCAGGGTCATAGGGAAGCATAACAAATAGCATGGAGGACATGGGGAGTTAGAGAGGAGAAGGGAGTTGGGGTAATTGGAAGGGGAGGTGAACCATGAGAGACTATGGACTCTGAAATACAATCTGAGGGATTTGAAGGGGCGGGGGTTGGGAGGTTGGGGGAACCAGGTGGTGGGTATTAGAGAAGGCACAGAATGCATGGAGCACTGGGTGTGGTGCAAAAATAATGAATAGTGTTATGCTAAAATTAAATAAAAAATAAATTTAAAAAAAAAGAGAGAGAGATCAGAGTTGACCCACTGGAGGTTCCATGCTTCTTTGTGCACTCTTCAAACCCTGAGGAGGCCACTGGGCTTTGCTTCACGGGAATGCCCGCAGAGCCCGATCGCTCAGCTCTCAGACACTGCTGCTGCCCAGGAGGGGGGTCTGCCACAGATGACCAGCTATCCCCGTCATGCCCCACCATGAAGAAGGCTAAGACGCCATTGGCCTCCCCCAAATATATATGAATGAAAAATCAAAGTAAGGCTCTCCAGTGTCCAAATAGATCATAAAATAAACAAACAAGGCAAGATCAAACTAGGTTAAGGGCCATTAGGAAGATATAAAAACTTTTTGAAAGGAAAAATAAGATCATTGACATTAGTAACTCAATGAATGATTGGAAATGCAGATCAATGATGATACTGGAAAGCGCTAGCAATTCGTGAGATAGAACCAAAAAAAAAAAAAAAAAAAAAACGCAGATGAGAAAAAAATATGTAAGTGATAGAAAGGCATAGAAAGATAGAACAAGAAAATACAACATGTATTCTGTAAGAATTCTGGAAAGACTTAGGGAGAGTAATATTGAAAGCCACACTTCATGATAGTTGTTCAAAAATGAAGAGACGACATCAGCCCTCATAACAAAAGTTACACAAAGTCCAAAATGGGGTAAAAATACAATAAAAAATATTACAGAGGGCATGGATTGCATGGAGCACTGGGTGTGGTGCAAAAACAATGAATACTGTTATGCTGAAAAAAATAAATTAATTACAAAAATAAAAGATTAAAAAAATATTGACTTTCAAAAACCTTATCATGACCTTACTGAATATCAGAGACAAAGGAAACATGTTAATAGCCACCTACACGTATAGGCACACAAAATCAAACATCTAAAACAAAAAACAAAACAAAACAAAAAAGACCATCACCAGACTTCCCATCAAGGTATTAGGTAACAATCCAGAAGAATAATGTGACAGATTCCACAATCTGTTCAAAATATTTGCTGCCCCTCACTCTGAGGCCCATCTGTTTGGGAAGAACATATTTCTTATCTATACTAGATGCATAAGGACTAAGAGATTTAATGTACAAATGCCATTTGAAAGACCTACCGAGTGATTCAGTTTAACCACAAGGCAATCAAAGCCAGAGGAAGTCGTATATGAGAAGTATTTTTGAGCAAAGAAATAAAGGAATCAGTAAAAATGTTTATTACTTTTTTAAAATGTGGAAAAGGGAGATATTTAAAAGAAGTTAAAATTATAATACCAAAATAATATGGTTGATGACAGTGAGGAGATAAAAGTTTAATGCATTCTTAATTTCTTATATTTTGGGAGAGATCTAGATTAAATATTTATGCTGAAAATTTGCAGATGATCACTGAATGAACAGAAATGGATGTATTATTTTTAAAGTGCACTGGGAACATTGATGAAAGTCGATCATGTAAATGCCACAGGGGAAGTCTCAATATTTTCCAAATAATGTAATATGGATACAATTTTCTGATTATAATTCAATTAAATTTTAAATGAACAGTTAATATACAGTTGAAAGCCACATTGCTTTTAGAAACGATACAGACTTCTAAACAAGCCTGGCATGTGGCTGGCCGGCTCTGTTTCGGTTTTGCCTGCAGCAGATTTGCTGCACACCCTTCCCGCGGTGCTCGGCCCTCCGCTGCGCAAGCTGGTAATGAGCCAGGCACATAGCCCCCTCCTCGAACACCGCAGGAAGGTCAGTGCATCAGGGCTCCTTCTCATTTACCGGACCCTCCAGAAAAGATCCAAAGGCCTCCCGTGTTTGCCTCTCAAACTGTTTCCATACCCTCTTAAGAAGCCTATCTTGTTTCCCCCAAAGCCCCATGATTTCAGGAATAGACTTGTTTCATTCTTCGGTGACTCTGTGGCATCTGGACATTAAAGCCGATTCTGGGGAGAATCCACCTTGCGTCTTTAGAATGGCCAAAACAGTTATTGAAAAGGAAAACACTCCAAAACCGATGAAAGAAATGATACAAAGCATCAAGGAAACAATTATATATCAAGTGATGTGGAGCCCACTTAGAGATAATTGGAAGGAAACAAAACCTAAAATAAGTCCTTTCTATCAAGGACAAATACAAAATGAGTAAGGCAGGCATTCCATTAAAAGTGCTGTGGGAAAATATTAGAGTCACGCAGGAGTTAGTGTAAGGAAACTAATAAACATACGAGTGGAAATGAATAAAACATGAACAAATATTCAGTGAGATTTTTAAAACCACATTCTTAGAAACACCAGGAAATAATCTTCTAGAATATCAAGCAAAGATAGTAAAATAAATAGTATAAAGAAAATTCAGCAAACTATAGATACAGTACAGCAATTTGAGTAATAATTATAGCAACATTATTCCTATAAATATAAAACAAAGATAAATTTTCTTGATTAATACTAATTACTGAAAATTACACATATGAAGTAAAAAAACCTAAATTAAAAGAAGATTGAGGAAGTCTGAACAGTTAACCACGTCTCTACCTTCTCGGTAACCACTCCCCAAATAAATCTAGTAAGAGTCTTACAAATACATGCTGGCAAACACTTCTGAGATACTTTTTTTTTTTTTAACAGTTTCAAAAGCGGAAATTTTGGAACACCTCCCAAATTTGTTTGGGGGGGGGCATACTTTTTGTGAGTAACATTGTTAATACAACTGCACTTCCAAAAGGAAGAAAAGAAGTATAAGCCAAACTCCGTCATGCATATAAATGTCCTCCATTGTTACAATGCCAGGATATAGGATCCAGAAAATATATATATGTGAATAAGTAGGATTTATTTTAAAAATGGAAGAAAAGTTCAAAATGAGCAAAAGCGAACATGCTACTATATCCAGAGGATAAAGGGGAAAAGAACAGGTTGTGCTCAGTTGATGCAAATGTTAGTATAAAAACTGAACATTTATTCAAGAAACATGACGCGAGTAGGACTGGACGTGAGCTCAGATCATGCGCTGAAGACTGCTCTGGTTGGGATTGTGCAGACTCACGTCATCACCGTCAGAGTCAGAGAGACACAGAGAGAGCCCATCCCTTCTCCTCTCCAAAATTAAGGCAGCAGGATGTCCAGGAGTAGAAGGCAGAGGCTGGCCAGCTTCTTCTTGCATGGATCCCAGGCTTGGGAACTTGCCTACTTGGTAAAATAGATCTCTGACCCCAAATCAACACTTCTGGTGCTTTCCTCATCATTGTGGACATGCCCAGGTGAAAAACATGTCTCCCTCTGTGCCCGTTTTCAGCTCAAGTTGAATAGGCAACACTTTGCTTTCTTGTCTCAGTCGTACATGAAGTGCAGGTCAGCGTTTTTCCAGAATCTTCCCGACTACCATGTTTATCACGTTTTCGTTCTTGTCCTTGGTGATTTTGTTCTTCAAAATGGCCTCTGAGTGTAGCGCTAACGTTTATCGGTGTAAAGTGAAGAGAAATACAGTTGACCTTGAAAATCATTTGGGTTAAACATGCTGACCCTTCCATGCAGTGGGAAACGCCCCTATAACTTTTGGTTCCCAAAAGCTTAACTCTTCATAGTCTACTGTTGACCAGAAGCCTTATGAAGACAAAAAACAGAACATATTTTGTACATCACGTGTATTCATATACTTTATTCTTAAAATAAAGGAAGCTAGAGAAAAGAAACTGTCATCAGAAATCATAGGGAGGGATGCCTGAGTGGCTTAGTCTGTGAAGCGTCTGCCTTCCACTCAGGTCATGATCCCAGGGTCCTGCGTCAAACCCCACATCCGGCTCCTTGCTCAGCGGGGAGTCTGCGTCTCCCTCTGCCCGCCGCTCCCCCTGCTTGTGTTCCCTCGCTCTGTCTCTTGCTTTCTCTCTCCCCTTCTCATTCTGCTAAGTAAATAAATAAATAAGTATTTTCAAGCCTCTTTTTTAAGAAAAAAACACAAGGAAGAGAAAACACATTTATGATATTGTGCTGTGTTTATTGGAAAGCAGCCAAGTATGAGTGGACCCACACAGTTCCAACCCTGTTGTTCAAGGCTCAGCTGTCTAAGGTTTCTAACGCAAGAAGGTGGAAATGTACCTGACAGGAAAATGTTGTTTTGTGATCCTTTTGCTGGGCTGTTAATGCGTGTTAATGCATGACTAATATATGTTAACTAAGGTGACTTTAAATGAAAATGCACATAGAACAAGTTTATGTATTGACCTGTTGACGAAAATGTTGTGAGTAGAGGCTTGCTGGAGTGAGTAGTAGTAGTCCTGAGTAGACCCTTACCTTGGTCTTGGAATACTGGCTCGGTGGAGACTTTACAGAACATAACTACTGTGCTTAGTGAGAATGACTGTGTATCAATGGTCATTTGGAGAGTCTTGGTAGTATCCAAATAAAAATCATGATCAACAATTTAAACACAAAATCTTGAGCTGCTAAAATATACTGTTTGACAGGTCAGGTCATGACTATCAAAGAAACATAAGGTGTACACGCAACCAACATACGTCTAACTGACGATGAAGGAACCAGCAAGGCGTTGCAGTGGACTCGGAAAATCCAACCAGCACACGTGCATCGAGGAAATCGGAAAGCCTGAAATGAACGCACATTATGGATGCAAACCCAGTCAGTGCTCAGTGGTTCAAAACCATTTGCATTTCCATGCACAAGTCTAATTGGCATCACTATCAGCTTTGTCAAGAGAGCTGTAAAATAGCTCAAAGACAATGAAAGACACAGATAACCAAAGCTTATGCTACACAAGACATTCAATAATCTATCTGGACATCTTTAAAGAAAGAAAGAAAATTTTTATAAGGTTTGTAGCAAGAACACACAAACATTTTGTATGGAATCGGCATGTCAAAAAATAGTGTTTTCATACACAAATATTTTAAAAAATCAGAAAATACAATAACTAGGGAATTAACTAGCTAGATATAAGCAGAGAAGGGCAGTGACCCACCACAGAGCAAGACCAAACCTCTAGCACCTCCAGAATGCAAACAGCCAGGGAAACTCCAGCACGTGCCTGCACTCTTCCCTATAACCACGGCCCTAAAGTAACCCGTAGCTTCAAGATAATACAGTGACATCGTGGTTTTGACCACAAAGTCCACATAGGGCCAAAAACTCCCCCTCCCAGGGGGTAACAGGGATCCTTAGATGGCTGGAAACAATCTCAGTCAGAGACTTCCCTGGCTCTGACCCATAAACCATGAAAGCATGAAAAACAAGAAAACCCTGACCCCTGGTACAGGTGCCACCTCTGGGCCCACCTGCTCTGAAGCGACTTTCATTCTGACCACTATTAAATGTCTGCTTGTCTGCTTGCTTAAGAGTTTGGCACTGAATTCACCTCTGGCCAAACTCAAGAATCAGGGCTAGACAATTGCATTACTAGGTATTTACCCCAAAGATACAGACGTAGTGAAAAGAAGGGCCATCTGTATCCCACTGTTCATAGCAGCAATGGCCACGGTCACCAAACTGTGGGAAGAACCAAGATGCCCTTCAACGGACAAATGGATAAGGAAGATGTGGTCCATATACACTATGGAGTATGATGCCTCCATCAGAAAGGGCGGATACCCAACTTTTGTAGCAACATGGATGGGACTGGAAGAGATGATGCTGAGTGAAATCAGTCAAGCAGAGAGAGTCAACTATCATATGGTTTCACTTCTGTGTGGAGCATAAGGAATAGCACGGAGGGCATTAGGAGAAGGAAGGCAAAGTTAAGGAGGGGTGGAAATTGGAGGAAAGGGAACTATGAGACACTACAGACTCCAAGAAACAGAGGGTTTTCGAGGGGAGGGGGTGGGTGAGCCTGGTGGTGGGTATTAAGGAAGGCACGGACTGCGTGGAGCACGGGGTGTTACACACAAATAATGACTCATGGAACACGACATCAAAAACTAATGATGTACTGTGTGGTGACTAACATGACATACTAAACAAAAAGAATCAAGGTTGGGAATAGGGCTTGCTGCTAACAGAGATATTAAAAAATTTGTTAGGTCTTTCTCAATACTGGGCAAGTGCACAGAATGTCCCAGTTAAATGTGGTAACTAACAGAATAAAAGCAAACCCAATTTACAGAAGATTCTGGAAATATGATCTATAAAGGGGTGAGAATATTCAGGGTCACAGATAGTCTGTGCATTCCCTGGAAACACCTAAAATCTCACCGACATTACAATCCAAATCCTATTAGGACAGGCTGATGCTGAAATTTAGGTATCAAATTAAAACAGAAAAATATTAAAAACAGTCCTGAGAAGGAAGGAGAGTCAGAGGGGGCAGGTACCTTACAGATCATTAAATTCTGTGATATTGGGACAGTAACAGAATAAAGAGCTGAGTGTGTACACAAGGACATATGAAAGACCAGGACAGAAGATCAGAAAGGCAAAGGCTGGTACGTATGGAAAGGGAAGTGGAAAAGTTCTCTACGCAAAAGTGCTATAGGATTAGAGCACATATACTGAGGTGCAGGGGATATCTGTAAGGAACAAGGGTCAGAAGTAAACACGTTAATAAAGTTTTAAATAGTAACAAAAAGGATTGAATCCAGAAAAGGCAAACCAGCACATGGGAGAAGATACCTGCCATATGTTAATTAGCAAAGAGCTCATTTCTAGAAAAGTGCATAAATTAAAAAGACACTCTATTAGAAAAATGGGGAAGAGGCGTGCCCAGGTGTAGCACAAAGGGCAAATCCAAATGACAAATTATAAATGGAGAAATTTACCTCGGTAGGATAACACGACAGAACCACCAGCCCAGCAAATACATCAAAGCTAATGACACGGAGTGTGGGCGATGATGTGGAACAGTGGGACTTTCCTCCGCTGCTGGTGGCAGAATAAATTACACAACATAATTAGCTTAAAAAATGATTTCTGGTAAAGCTGAAAATACACGTCAACTCCAAAGAATGTAGCTCTCATTGCGTGTGCTTATGAGCTCTTGAGTCCTGGCCACACGGCGACTCGGCGCCCAACCGAAAAGACCCCGTGTCTACTGCTCAGCAGGTGCACAGTCCCGCCACATCCTTGCTGCCCTGTCCCGTGCAGGGGGAAGGCCCAGCAGGAGAGACGCAGGAGAATGAATTGCAGAGATTTAGTACTGAGCAAAGAATACCAGACGGTACAGAATACGTCCCACATACATAAAATACGCTAAAAAAGCCAAATACAACTATGAGCACAGATCGAAACAGAGACAGCAGCTCACCCCTATGAGAACGGCTAAACTCTGTCACGCTGACAACACCAAGTGCTGACGGGGAAGTGGAGAAACAGGAACTCTCAGTCGCTGCCGCAGGGAGTGCAGAACGCGGCAGCCACCGTGGAGGCACTTTAACAGTTTCTTACGAGTCTAAACACATTCTTACCAGAAAATTCAGCAATCGGGCTCCATGGGGTTTAACCCAGTGAGTTAAAGAGTTATGTTCACGTCAACGCCTGCACGTAGTTTTTTATAAGCTCTTTTATTCATAGTTGCCCAAACTTGGAAGGCGGCACGGTGATGGGTAAGTGAACCGTGGTTTATCCGAACATGCAGTGTTACTCAGCACTAACGTTACCTGAGCTACTGGAGCCAGGAGAACACAAGGAGGGGCCTTAAACAGTCGTTGCTGCGTGGAGGAAGCTGGTCTGAAAAGGCTACATACTGGAGTTCAACTGTATGACTTTCTGGAAAAAATAAAACTCCAGAAACAGTAAAGGGGTTGGTGCTTTCCAGAGATCATAGGGAAGGAAGGAGAGATGAGAAGCGTACAGCGGATTTTTTGGGCCGTTTAACCTCTGTGTTTTACTCCAATGGTGAGTATATGTCATTACACATGTGTGAAAACCCATAGAAGAAGCAACCCCGAGAGCGAACCGTGGGTAGAGTGATGTGTGAATGTAGGTTCATCGATTGTAACAGAAGCCTCGGGTTGGTGGACGGCTGGGGAGGCTGAGCACGTGTGGGGACAGGGGCTGAGCAGGAAATCTCTGTGCTTCCTGCTCCGTTCTGTTGGGAATCTAAAATTGCTCTCTGAAGTAAAGTCTATTTTGATTATTTATTTATTTTTACTTTCAAGATTTTATTTAAATTTCAGTTAGTTTGCACAGAGTGTAATCTCAGTTTCAAGAGTAGAATGCAGTGATTCCTCAGTTATACAAAATACCCGGTGCGCATCACAAGTGCCCTGCTTAATACCTACCATCTATTTAAAGTCTATTTTAAAATAGGTTATAGTATCAGGAATACTTAATTAGGCTTAAACACAAGAAGGAAAAAAGATCAAGAAATCGAATAACATTAATGTCAAGCTCATGGTTACTGTGCTGGGGAGGCGAGACGGTTGGGAGGTTTCCATGACGCTGTTTTTGCTGTCTTGACCTGAGGGGTGTAGGCATTTGTTTCTGAATTCATTAAGCGGAGCATATTTGATAACTCATTCATCTTGGCACGTACACTTCCTGGTGTTCTATGTCTATTATGTGTTATGTAAAGAGTAAAAGAGCTACATGGAAATGTACGCAGCCCACACATGGAGTTGTTCAGATGCGTTTGCCTCACAAAATCCTACTTTCCATTCCAATACAGACATTGTCTTCCTAAGTATGGTCCTGTAACATGTAAAAGTTTGCATGAGAACACTTTGAGCTCTCAAGTGGACATATCTCTGTTGGAAAGGCAAACGAAGTTGTAAACCGCGTGTCAGAGACGTACCACCCCAGCTACGTCGGAAAACGACTCTGCAGAACCGAGGACGTGACATGCGTGTGCTTCCAACCAAAGGGATCCGAGTTTCAACTTTCAAGTAAAGGTCCTCATGTGAAAGAGTTTCATGCATTTTTGTGTGATTGTAAAGAAAAACACTGTGCATTTCCTATTTTGTCATTGCCTCGGACCTGTTGGGGTTTGATCAAATGACAAGTCACCTGAGATTTTCCAGTAAAATTTCCAAATGAAAGGCAAAATAGAAAACAGTGATAAAATTTGCTTACACGAGTTCGTTAACCACAGCTGCACACATTTTAATACGGTTTAAGTATGTAGGAAGGGGTGTTTCTCCAGGTGCAGGACCGTTTTGGGGTGTTTTATTTTGGAGAGGCGGAAGGTAAGACCAGTATGTGCCCGTGTTTGTGACTCTGTGGGGAAGAACACACGAGAAAGGTGTACGTCGGTGCGTACTGCACATCTGGGAAACGCCGGGCGGTGGAGACACAGACACGGAGAGGATGAGCTACAGAAGTAATGTTTAGGGTAAAGTACAAGGTCTCGATGGAGCTGTCTCCAGATCACCCCCTCCATCCAGATCTGCAAGCAGGTGACGCCATCAGCGAGGGTTGGATTTGTCCATCGCAATGGTTTGAGCCAAAATCCCAGGTGAGCAAGATGATGTCCATCCGAAGTCCCTTACTAACAGTGCCGCCGGGGATGACACCGGGGCTCTGAGCCCCTCCTGTGTGTGACTCAGATTACACCCTCTCCCATTCCCCGCCCCTGTCCCTCCTGGCTCTGCTGTCACCCAGCCTGTGCTGGCTCATGATCTCAGGATCCCCGCACAACGACTCCTCTCTCCACCCCCACCCCTGCCCCGGCCATCAGGGTGGAGGCTGCAGGGCGCGCGCAGGAAGCAGGGCACCTGCCACACAGGGCGTCCGGCGGCAGGGCTTGCTGTCACGGGCACACACGCCATCCAGGGCCCTTGAACTTCATATTGTTGATACACACGAGCAGCTGTTTCTTCCTCAAAAATAATAACTAACTGACTAAGTTTACTGAGCTCTAGGAAGAACACCAAAGGGAGCCAAGAAACGCTTCCTGCTCGCATGGTGCCCTTGACTGTGACGTGCAGGGGTCCCCTTGGTAGGTACAGGCTCCCTGGGACACACGGGGCACATAGGGTCGTGGCCGGATGTCCTCGTCTGCCTGATTTCTAGCTGAAGAACGACTTTCCTTCTCAGCAATCATCTGTCTCAGTAAAGGAACAGGAAGAGTCTGCATCAATGTGGTACTCAGAAATCCTGAAATCTTCAACTTTTTTCAAATATATTTACGACATATCTTAATTGATCAGACTTTTAAACCCTCATAAATCTCTTATATTTTTCCTTTTTGGCGTCTTAAAGGAGGCAATACATGTACAAGTGCAAATTAAAAAGGTAAATTCTCTCATATAAAAACAGCTATTAGAGGCTGCAAAGTTCTCCAAAAGCGCTTTTCTCATTGTCATAAAAACATTTTAAAGTAGCTACATTACAAATTCCGAATTCCTCAAGCCTCCCCTGCCGCACACCTCCGTCTCTGGATGCAGAAAAGCCGAGTAATTGTGAGATGAAAAGAGTGCGTAATTGGGAGTTCAGATGTGGTTTTGATTTCTCAATTCTATGTTGATTAGCCTCACTTCAATTCTCCGTCTATTGTCCCAGCGTCTCCTCAGCCTACTGTGCATTCGGATGACAGAGCGCACCGACCACGGGAGCTCCAACAGTAGGTGGTTTATGCGAGGAAGTATCAAATAGGCCTTGATGAGGGAAGAACAAAAAATATTAAATTATTGCTCTGAAATAAGTTGTCTGGAACTGGGTACGTTGTGATCGGCTCGTGCGTTGTAGGGATCCAGACGCACACAGACACCTGTAAAGCTCTTTTATTCTTTTGGGATATATATAGTTAAAAGCCCTAAGTCTCATACTTCTGTATATCTCCAGCGTATTCACTGTGATAGGCCAATACTTTAGCAGCAAGTCAACATTTGGGGCTTATGCTATAATGAGAAATTGAAGTGACATTTTAAGAGAAAAACATTTGTATTTTTCATAACCAGGAAATGTTCACTTAAATAGTTCAAAATAGTCATTCATGATCCTGAGTAAATACTTAACCCATTTCTACATGAACAAACATATGTAATATACATTATATACCTTTGCACATGTGTATTTGGTTACGGGTTTTCCATCGTTTCATAAAATATTGAATAGAGTCCCATTTTGACAACACCCTATGAAGAAAATACTAAGGAAAAAGATTTCTCCATTTAGAATTCATCTTCAAAAGGCCATTTTCCAACTATGTATATTTTTTTACTAAATAGCTTAATCTGGAACTTACTGTTCTTAATCTGGAGAATTAGGGCCTTTGCCAATCTGTTGATAAGATTGTTGATATGTAAGGAATTCAACTGTAAATATATATGCCTGGAAACAGGTTTCTAAGGAATGACAGTTCCCATAGCCCATTTTAGATCTTTCCTGTTGGAAATGCACACCAAGGAGGGAGAAGTGCCCAGAGGAGCAATCGCCGGGGTCTGTCCTTGACTCAGAACTCAGGCATCAGCCTAGAAGTGAGCCTCGCGAGGAGCCATGATCCCAGCTGCGCCCACAGACAGGGAAATGGGGAAAACAGAATCACAAAAGCACAAGTGTCATTTCTCTGGGACACATACATTCAAGGCAGTTGAGGAAAATGTGTTTGCTGATTTCTCAAAGAGAAGAATACTAAAATCCCAAGAAAAAAGCCATACTAAAGACAAATGGCTTTAATCCTCCCGGGACTGGGGTATGAGCTAGTGAGAGAAGCAGCAGGTGCACTCACCACTGCGGACAACGTTTTGAGCAGAACCTATGAAGAGATACGAAGCAGAGAGTCAGTGTCTGTACAGCAGCTTGGCTGTACTAAGGCTGATTAGTAAGTTAAATACGGCATTTGTATAAAACACTGTGATGACTTCTGTGGTAGCAAAATATATGTATATTTTATTTATACAACATTCTGTCCATTCATCCATCTGTCCATCACACCTTGAATTTTTTGTTTTTAAATTTTATCTGTTTATTTGACAGAGAGAGACACAGTGAGAGAGGGAACACAAGCAGGGGGAGTGGGAGAGGGAGAAGCAGACGCCCCACTGAGCAGGGAGCATGATGAGGGGCTTCATCCCAAGACCCTGGGATCAGGACCCAAACCGAAGGCAGATGCTTCATGTCTGAGCCACTCAGGCACCCGGAGCCGTGATTCCGACAAGGAACCCCAGGAGACCGGCCGCGGGAGCTTCCCGAGGCCCTGGGTGCGGCCGTGCTCTCCCTGACATGGACACACTGCCATCTGGTGGTCGTGAGGACGGCCCTGTGCTTCTGCACACCTCCCGGAGGCCCGCCAGCTCCTCGGGTCGCAGCGCCTCCTGACTCAGTCGGGCACAGGCTGCTGTCTGCTGAAACCCAACTTAAAAAATAGAAACAGAGTGAAATCAGTCAAGCAGAGAGAGTCAGTTATCATATGGTTTCACTTGTGTGTGGAGCATAACAAATAGCATGGAGGACATGGGGAGATGGAGAGGAGAAGGGAGTTGGGGAAATTGGAAGGGGAGGTGAACCATGAGAGACTCTGAAATACAATCTGAGGGGTTTGAAGGGGCGGGGGGTGGGAGGTTGCGGGAACCAGGTGGTGGGTATTAGAGAGGGCACGGATTGCATGGAGCACTGGGTGTGGTGCAAAAATAATGAATACTGTTATGCTGAAAATAAATAAATTTTAAAAAATTAAAAAAAAAATAGAAACAGCCAGCTCCTCCGCACGTAGCGGTTTTCTGCTGTGATCACTGTACACTGTTGTTCGGGTGTTGGGATTCCCCAGGTATCCAAATGAGTTTATTGGATACAGTATTTCAATAGCTCGAATAGAGACTTCTACTGTTACGTTTCAGGAAGACTTATGTTAGCATGTTTTGCCAAGAATCCATCTCTTCTGGAGCCACTGACTTCGACCAGCGTGGTGCTCACTAAGAGGAGGTCAACGAAAAGTACCATGACGGGCAGGCATCCCCTGTGCAGATACCATTCTGCAAGATACTTGGTGCTTCTCTGAATTCTTTCCACGTGTCAGGGCATGTCTGTAAAGGGCCCAGTTTTTCCTGCAAGGGCAGACTTGCCGTTCTTCGTACCGATTCCTGGCTCTACAGTCTGTCTAGAAGTCACAGGAGGGTTATCAGGCATCGCCAGAGCCTGATTGTACACAAGCTTCCAGAAAGCACGGAGCATTCACAGCAGCCTCACACGGCATCGGTTTCTGAATGCCCAGACAGCCAGACCTGCAGATACGGCCAGCGACAAATTATCCCATGGATGTTTTCATCTAATTGAAATATGACAAGACTGCTTTGAAACTTTCAGTCTAAAATATATTTATATTACCTTCGGAGGGAAAACCCTTTAATTTGTCTTGCAGAACACTGACAGGACTCCAAAATAATCCTCCCATTTAGTAACTGAGTTATCAATACCATGTGAAAGTCGATAGAGCAAGTACTGCTAAGAAATGTAACTTCCCATTGATTTGTTCAGGAATAGACGCAAGAAGTGTGTGCATTTTACCCAGCAAAGAGCCACTGTTTGCTTTCACAAGTAAACACTCCAGTGCAATGGCGCAGGATCCACCCTGGGTTTTGCATTTGGTGTGAGAACACGCTGAAAAGAGAACTATAACCTGAGTAGAGTCACTTCACATAAAGGAGCTTGGGAAGGAAATCAGGGACAAATAAATACTTTAATAAGAAGAAATATTATAATAAGATCTCTTAAATATCCCACCAGTGTTATATTTGTTACATTTATACTTAATTTTCTAGATGCATTTAATACTTTCTTCTGCATACTCCTCAAACCCCTCAGCAAATATCAAGGGAACATCCCCTAGGTATTAAGAAATAGCATAGGTACTAATCAATTGTATTTTTCTTTCTTTCTTTTATTTTTTTTAAATTATATTTATTTGACAGAGACACAGCGAGCGAGGGAACACAAGCAGGGGGAGTGGGAGAGGGAGAAGCAGGCCCACCAAACAGGGAGCCTGATGTGCGGCTCAATCCCAGGACCCTGGGATCATGGCCTGAGCCAAAAGCAGAGGCTTAATGACTGAGCCACCCAGGGGCCCTCAATTTTATTTTTCTTTATTCCATTTCTCATTTTAGCCGGAACCCAAGCACCTTAACATGTAAAATAACCTAAAATGAGTTTTCCAAATGTTTAGAATGAGAGAAAAACATACAACGATATTTTCATAGCATCAATAACTTAAAATTTTCATCAAAAATTTGGAGCACCTAGAAGGCTCTGTTGGGTAATCGTCCAAGTTTTAATCTCAGCTCAGTTGGTGGTCTGAGGGCTGTGAGTCTGAGCCCTGTGCCCTGCGTCAGGCATGCCCTTCCCTCTCCCTTAATTCCCAACCCCCACCTCACCCACTCCCGTGTGTCACTCTCTATAAAAAAGATGAAAGAAAACTAAAAAAAAATTCTTAATGCTACTTTGAATTACAGTTCCAAATGTCTTTCTAGATAAATACATTCCACCAACCAGTTTTTCTAACATTTGCTCCCTGTGACTTTACTTCTTTATATTCTAAATATGCAAAACTAAGGAGTTCCTGGCTATGTTGCTGCACTGCATGGAGGTAAAGCTGAGCTTGCACAGAAAAGTGAAATGATCCCAGATAAAAACAAAAGAGAAAGAAATTGCATGTTTTGAAGACGAATCAAAACAAGTGCAGAACCCACTATTTTATGAAAAAATGCCTATGTAATCAGAACAGGTTGGCTGGAGAGCTAGTTCTCCCAGAAACCAGCTCTGTTCCTTCCAGAACTCCCCATGGTTCCATTGCCTCGTGTGCAAAATGAAGGTAGTCATTCCTACTTACGGGGTTTGGGTCATGATTATGCAAATGCATTAAAGTGAAGTTTTTGGACGTCAGGACCATACTAAAATATTTTGATGCTGCCTTATTATAAAACACCTTCCTGAGAGTCATAAATACATAAAACACCAAGTAGAGAAAACGATTTATTAACTTCTAACTTGAATTGTATTACAATTATCCTAATGGGGGACGATAGCTCAAGGGCATTTTAATCACACAGAGTTCCTTGGAGCCATCGGGAGTTTCTTGATGTTCAAAATTATATCAACTGTCAAAACCAGGTGCCTTTAAGTGGCAGGGTCTGAAGAGAATTGGAGCTCACTATGATTTCATGAATATGGAAGAGTGTGGCCACCGGGAAAGGCGGTCCCATGTGACCAGCAGTGGTGATCCATGGTGAGGTGCCCCGTGTGGACACGCCTGGAAACATGATGGGAGTGATCCTCACTGACAAGAGAAACGAGGCACTGCCAGTGCTGCTCTGAGAAACAGCACTCGACTTGACGGTAGAAATCCTGAAAATGCTGTGTTTGACAGAGGATTCAGTCCTCACAGATCATTTGCTTTTCCTGGAAAACACCCTCTTCCATTTATGGATGCCCCATCACATTCTTCTCCAGCTGCAAATTGTCTGCATTCGTGTTTTGTGATCACATTTCTCATGGACCTAAGGAAGCATGCTCATTTTGAAAAATTAGGGAAGCACGCAGGTTCTGAAACTCTTGAAGGCTGAAATCTGATAGTTTTCACCACGAACGAGGCTGAGCGCCAGTCTCTCAACTCTTCATCCCTAACATTTGATCATCCCTAACATCCCTAACATCTTCATCCCTAACATTGAAGCAACATTGTACTCCTGCTTTGATTTAGTCATCTGTTTTCTTAGATGACGCTTCAGAAAATGGCAGCTGTCATTTTAAAGAGAGAATTTGGATAGCATAGGAAGAGTAAAAGTGGTTTAACGTCCATCATACGTATAATTGGCACTAAAGAGAAATGACTTCGCATGGTGCTGGGGCAGGCGGGGATGGAGAGAGATGACGGGCTGATTTCAATGCGGCAGCTCAAGGCTACGTTCCCACCAGCAGAGCCAGCAACTTTCTGCCTTCAAGTCCTCCTCTGCTTCCTAAAGTACTTCAACCCTCACATCCCCGTCCCTGAGTGTCACAGCGGACTCTTTTAAAAGGTATCCTTGTGATCATATGAGGTTTACTGGATAATCCAGGATAGTCTTCTCACCTTAGCCTCAGGCGTCTGGAGGGCACCGTCAGTTAAGTGTGTAGCTCTGGATTTTGGCTCAGGTCATGATTTCGGGATGGTGAGATGGAGCCCCTCTCTCTTCCTCTACCCTCTGCTGCTCAAACTCTCTCCTCTCAAACAAACAAATCCAGGAAAAAAAAAAGTAATAAATAAATAAATATAATAAATATAATCCTTCTTTTAGCCCTACCTGCAAAGTCCCTTTTGGGATAGAAGTTAATATTTTTACAGATTTGGGGAACTAGAACATGGACATCTTTGGAGATGGGCATTATGCTGTCTACCACAGCGGGTCAGGGAAGACTGAATCCATGATGGACAGCTTATATCTTGTGGTGACTTGGTGGTTCATGGTCAAGCACTCAGTGTCTATTAAGAGCCTGAAATGAGTCAGATTCTATTTATTTTAAAAAAATGGTTTTCTGCCTAGAATGGCAGGGCTTTGCTTGAAAACCATGAAGTTCTACACAGCGATTTGCCTAAGCTTTCCCATCTGCAGCAGAGACTCCAGCGACCATTGAATCTGGACTATGGTTTAAGTGAAGAGCTGTGTGAGACCGCCAGGAGCTTTGGGATAATCTCGTGTAGTAGACCCCGTTAAATAATGTCAGCCCTTTATTGGTTTGGAACAACATAACCCCGTGTGTGTCATTTTTGGTCCCTTAAAGTCAAATATTTCCGTGAGGCTTTGTGCCTCTTTCTTGGTCATACAAGGGTCCAGATGCAGGAACATGTAGCTCACCTTAGGAACCATATTGGAACAGGTCACAGACCCTAGAAATCTCACTCCGGTGGCAGGCTTTGGCATTTTTATGGGACTTAGATGGCACATGGAAGTCTTCCCGTGGTGTTTAGATGTGTTGTTACTCCCTGTGCTGCAGACATGAGCCCCAGTGTGGACCACTTCATGATGTCAAGCCAGTAGCTGATAAAGCCAGAGGTGGGACCCTGCTGATGGACTGCTGACCTGAGCTGGAGGCAAAATGCTTCCGCAGTTTCTCCTGGTTGGCGTTCACACTCCCACGATGACTTTTCACACCAGTCATTGGAGGGTAACTCAGAATTGTAACTAACACCGTATTTCTGTCTTACATAGCCAGAGGCGAATTATGCAATGATGCTAAATGTAGGAGCAGAAAATTAATTAGATAGACTGGAAATGTGAAAACAAGAGAAGGAGCAAGAGATGGAGAGTGCTCACTGAATCACTCCTCCTTCACTACAAATGTGTGGCAAACACAGGAAAAAAATAATGGAGAAACAGAAACCACTATGTACATTATTGAAAATTATGACCATGAAATAGACTGTTAATAGTAATTGCCTTGAGAGTGTAGGATTTAGGCAACAATATTCATTGTAAATTCTAAGATGTATATGTTTCTGTGTTTACTTATGTATAAAATTATATAATTCTGTTTTTTAAATTTAATTAATTTATTTATTTTCAGAAAAACAGTATTCATTCTTTTTTCACCACACCCAGTTTAATTTTCATCTGTAGTTGGATGTATATTCATCTAACTGCATATATATACACCCATATATATAAATCTCCATAACATATTGCATATGTTATGTAATATGTACATAATACATATTATATATTACTTAGTAAAAAAGGCAAATTGTGGAACAATATAGTGAATAAGACTGATAGCAGCATCCCCGTTATCTCATGTCACACAGCAGTATTAGCTCAAGTGCAGCTGCAAATCTGACCAGAGCTTAACTGTATCACCAGGTAACGGTCCCACGGGCAGCACTTGGGTGTCTCCTGGGGACTGAAGGTGCATCACACTTGACTGGGGACAGCTCGGCTTCCCACTGAGGTTTTCTGCAGAGTGCATTTCTCTGCATTTTTTTTTTATACTTAAATACTGTTTTTGGTCCTCTATATTTCTTTGTGTAGATTTGACTTTACATCTAGTACCATTTCCCTTCATCTTGAAGAATTTCTTTTTTATTATGTTACGCTGGTCACCATACAGCCCATCATTAGCTTTGTTGTTGTTGTTGTTGCTGTTTGGGGATTTTTTGTTGTTGTTTTTTACATATATTGTTTTTTTGTTTCAAGGGTACGAGTCTGTGATTCATCAGACTTAGACAATTCACGGCACTCACCCTAGCACATAGCCTCCCCAATGTCCATCACCCAGCCACCCTAACCCTCCGCACCTCCCAGCAACCCTGTTTGTTTCCTGAGATTAAGAGTCGCTTGCAGTTTGTCTCCCTCTCTGGTCTCATCTTGTTTCACTCTTCCCTACCTTCCCTCCACAACCTCTTGTCCTTCCTTTCAAACTCCTCCTACATGACAGATCATATGATAATTTTCTTTCTCTGATTTACCTATTTCGCTTAGCATAACACCCTCTAGTTCCATCCACGTCATTGCAAATGGCAAGATTTGGGGGGGTTTTGATGGCTGCATGATATGCCATTGTATATATGAGAACCTCGATGTCCGTCAACAGATGAATGGATGAAGAACATCATCGTTAGACCTTGACGTTGTGCTCCATGATTCATCGTGCTCCACGCAGTCCCTGGCCTCCTAAATGCCCATCTCTGCAGTCTTAGAAGTGAGGGGTTCTGTTTCCTGTACAAGGCTACCCTTCACCCTAGATGACACCCACATTTCCTTGTCTTACAGAGCCCACAGCTTTGTGGATAGTTTCTTCAGAGTCAAGAGAGCAGAGAGCACGCTCAACACGACAGAGGCTGTAAAGGTGGGTAGTGTAGCCACATCACCAGGTGCAGGTCACCACCCACGTCCTGTCTCATCTACCACGTTCTGTTGGCTGGAAGGAAGTCACCCGCGGTGCCCACCCTACAGGAGAGCAGATCCCAGAAGGTGACCACTCCCGGACTTGGGGCTCATGGGAGGCTATCCTGGACTCCATCGTACACCCTTGTTTATGTGACTTTTTACAAAACGTATGCATAGTACATACTTGTACGGATAGGTACTTAATTGTGAAATATACTTATTCATAAAGACAAACTATCTAGAAGAATACATCACAGGAGTTAACACTGTAATCTCCGTAAAGTAGAGTTGGGTGTGGGAAGAAAAGGGCCTCTCAGCTACTACTTTACACAAAACTATACCATTTGAAACTTTTACCACAATTGTATGTTTTATAGTTATAATAAAAATAAAAATATATGAGAAATTATGCTATAATTGGTAAAAAGGAAAAAATCCTTCCAAAACTGATTTGATTTGATCAGAACATTTCCAAAAGAAATATTTAACCATAGGAGTCTCTTTCTGCCAGGAATATTTCATATTCAATTTATATGTTATAATCTAATCATTGTACTGCTCATAGAAAGAGATATTCTGTGTCCCATAAATCTAGAAGACAAATGCACAAATCAGTCAATATATTACATTATATCGATTCCATGACATTGCTCATCAAGCAGTAATATGCAAACAGATTAGAATTCTACACTTAGCCGTTTAGAGTTCACAGATAAGGAAAGTTATTGCTCCAAAGAAATTATTCCTTTTAAGATCATTCTGATAATTTATGTTAAAAAAAAAATAAAGTCCTGGATTACATTAGCTTTGCATGCTATTCAAGAATATAATAACCTAGATTTTACAACACCCTTTACTGTCCCAAGATAACATAAAATATGTCTTAGAGATTATTTGCATGCATTTTTAAAATATTTTTTGAGATCTGAATTTCCTCCAGAAATAGGATTTCTTTGGAGTATTTTTCAGTACCAGGAATGAAAGCACTGGGAAAAAAATTTCATGATGAACCTTGGATTACCTGACTCTCAAAGCTTATCATCAAACACTGTCTTTGTTGTTCTCTGAACACAGGAGAAGAGTAACTTCTATTTCAACAATCTCCTCAGGTGTCCAATTTTCCAATTCTTGTGGATATGGCTTGGCACACAGTGTACATGACCTAGCATATATATTGTGTGGGATCAGTGCTAAGTGCTGGGGCGCTCATGGGTTCTTTGAACTTCATCCTGTTTCTTCAATTGAAATGACAGTGCCGGAGGTTGAAAGAAAAAATAATGGAGATTTTCCCTCCCTGGGATTTTGGGTGGACAGCAAGCACTAGCAAGTGATGGCTTTTTAAGGCACGATGGAGAGACATAAATTGATAGACAAAGATAATGTCCCATGTCGCTTGAATAGCAATCACACAATGAGAATCGCAGTTTCACTCAGGGAGTCTATTTCTTCCTAAGAAGGTGAGACTCTTGACGACCTCGAGTTCATCCTTCTGTGTATCTGTGTGTTTGTGCGTGTATGTATGTGTCTGTGAGAGCTGGCATATTTTATTAAAATAGCATTAAGCTGTTGTCATGCTATGTCATGTCTTATCCATGTGAGCCTTTTTATGAACCAAAGCATATGATAACACCTTGGTGTTTTCTAGATTGATATTTATGGAGCCATTCCGTATTTTTAATTGCTGTACATTGACATCTGCCATAGGAACTTGTCATATTTTACATATCACTATTCCAGAGGACATCTTGTCTTTTTCCCGCCAAATTCCACCTATAAAAGGAGCACTTTGTACCTGTCTTCCTGCATAAAAATGAGCGTTTTCTCTCAGTTCTGTACTTATATTTCTTGGGTTGTGGGTGTCCATATTTCATTTTAGCCAGGCACTACAAATTTCATTTCAACTTGGCTTTAAAACTTCCACTCCAACCAGCAGGATAGGATAACTCACATCCTTGACTTTTTTTATAGATTAAAATGTTGTCTATCTGAAGGGAACAAAATGGTTTCCACCTGTAATGACATGTTTCACTGACTTTGGGAGTCTAATTTTGACAATGATCAGAAAATTTGGCCTATCAAAATATCAACTAGGTCCTACCGATCTAGTTGGCTATCACTGATGAGCTATGCAGTGAAATGTGTATACTATCATGATTTATGCATTTGTCTTCTAGACTCACGGGATACAGAGTATCTCTTCCTAGGAGTGTAATATACAGTGTATACACTCTATGTGTGTATACATCAGTTTACGTGTTCTGTCCTGCAGTAACAGCATGCTTTCTTTATATTTTACATACTGAAGTTTCACGATCTGCCTAGATTGTCCATTTGTTCTGTTTTTGGCCCTATTTTTAACACATGTAGGTCTTAGTGGCATCTTTTGTGGTTGTTTTTTGTTGGTAACCGTGGCGTAACTCCACTGTCACAAGTTAACCTGAAGCTGGCTGGAAGAGGAAAGAGAACAATGGAGATTTGTGCACAAATAAATAAGCAGAGAATGGGAAAACAATTTTAAAAATTAACCAAAACAAGACTTGATTCTTTAAAAGTTGGCCAACGTTTGGTGGACTTGACTAAGAAAAAAGGCAGAAAAATCAAACAACTGATATAAACAATGAAAGCAGGAACATGAGTAGTGATTTTACTGGGAAAGGGATGAAAGAGAGGACCGTGAATCACTGCACACCACACAGGTCAACTTGGAATTCAGAAGCCTCCCCAGAAAGAAAAGCCCAGGACCAGATGGTCAGTCTGGCTGTTGAATCATACCAACAGCTGGTTTTTTTTTAAAAAAAGAAAAGAAAAGAAATTGACATTAGAGTAGAAATTTAATCATCCATTTCTTCACTTGTTTGAAAAGGGATTTTTCTCCACTCATTGTTTCATTTTTCCCTGATTATAACTTGGAGCTGGTGAGGAGACAATCCAGTCAGTGACCAGTCACAGTGCCCGTGAGCAACAAGACAGAAAGAGCCTGGGTCTGTGAGCTCCACCACGGGGCATAGTGGCTGGCGGACCCCGGCTGCCAACTGCCGAAACGCACCTCTGTGACTTTCTTTTAAGTCACTCTTTGTTACAGCAACTTAGCATACAGCCCAAAACTGTGGGTGCTTATCAGCAACCTCTGGGTGCTGCTTTGGTGGTTGAAAGTGACGGGTCCATTTGCATGAACATGTGAAAAAGAAAAGAAAGTGGCCGTTAGTGTGGAGGCTAAAGACAACGGAGTGTTTTGTTGCCAGAAGCATTTGTTTCCTCTGCAGACAAAGTTAGGATAAATTAGAACCTTAGAGAAGAACAGCAAAACATAAAAGGACACTGTCTGAGTCTCTTTAGTCTCCCCTGCGGTCCCCAAACTCATGTGCTTAGGTTCTAGACATCTTAACTCAAGTGGGTCAAAAGTCCTTAAGCCTAAAAAAGATGTAAGTAGAACAGTAGCCCCCAAAATGCTTCCTTGTCTAGAACCATGTCCTGTAACAAATGCTCCCAGGCTGTGACTCTTGAACCCTGCCTCTGTCATCAGTCTTGGTCTGTGCCCCAGATATTTGACATCTGTCCACCTGTCGCCAATGCTAGCATCCAAGCCACCACCTTCCTCCCCCCGGTAGAAGCGTGTGGCTTCTCTGTTTCTACCTCTGCTGCTTGAGATCCTCCTAGTCTTGTCCCTACGTAGCAGCCGGGTGATGTTTAAAAAAATTCAACTTCATCGTGAGAGCCCCTTGTTTGAAACTCATAAAGGGTTGTGTCTCTGTCTCGTGCATCAGAGTTTAGACTCATATTCCAACATTAAGTGATTTCTATGGTGACGTGAGCCCTGAGACACTTTCTCTGACAGACGGGAACCTTACTCAACACCTCGGCACAATTTAAGACAAGTGTTCTCCTCAAATCAGACATTGGGGTTCATGGAAATTTAGTAGAATGTAGTTTTTAAATCGCGAGGTGTAGGTGAAATATTCCTGGTTGAACCCAATCTGTATCAACCCAGGTCATAAACCACCACACCAGTAAAGGCACTGAGTGTCTAATAGATGCCCGATCATTTTTAACCTATTGTTGGGCAGTTTTGTTTCTTTCATCCAGTGCACACTGGGTTAGGAAGACAGTCTCTCGGTAATCACACCGTCCACAGAGATTTAAAGCAGTGTGAGTGGCAAAAGGCCTGTGATCGAATTCTGAATATCCCAGTGGTAAAAATGAGGTAAAAATCATGCCTGTTTAAACCCAAGCAAAATATGAGCAATATTACTTGTGGCGTATAAATCAAAATCACACATATGTGTAATATGCTTCAGCAGATATGTGGTAGTTTTCACGGGGATAATGTGATAAAAGTATAGATTCTCTTATTGTTGACAAGACAGGAGGGATTCTGCTTAAACAGGAGCCACAAAAACTGTGACCACGAAATGTAATTTAAGGCATTAGAAATTCTCCAATTTGACAAATTGAATTTTAATGGGAGAGAGCATCTGAGACAACACGTTGACAGTTATTTCTGGTCATATGCTGCCTGGCTGCTGGCATCTGTAAGTCCTCCCCACGGCCATCAGCCCTTATCCCGGGGGAGCTGAGAGTTTCCGCCCAACGTTCTGAAGCGTAGTGCAGACTTTGTGCGCGGTCGCAGGCAGGCAGTCTTTTTTCCCCGGGTGAAACAGAGCTAATGAACCATTTGCTCCAAATTCAATACATACGTCCAGTGTGATTATTACCTTATGTTTTATTTACTATGAATTGGTTTAAAACAGTTATATTTTAAATCAGAAATACGCAAGAAATAAGGCATCTCCTCTTTCGACGCCGACCCAGAGATTTTGGTCAGTTCGGACGGTGAGATTAACTGCACCGAGGAATCTGCCCTTCCCACCCGCTCGTAAATGTTGATATGAGTGGCCGGTTTTGATTTGTCATTGTTTCCACATGCTGGATGCTGGGCTCAGAATATGCTTCTTACTTTTACGAACGTATGTTTTGAAATGGGATCGATAGAGAAAACGAGGCGTGTCTTGACTGTATGCGGTTTGGTGAGTTTGGATGCGTAACTGCACGCGAGAAGCCGTCGCACCGTCGAGGTAATGGACGTACCCATCACCGCCCGATGTTTCCTCCTGCCGCCCCTTCATCTCGTCGTTGGTGGCAAAGCTCCGAGGGCAGGGTCTCCAGCTTTCTGAGCAGTAACGTCACAACCAGGGAAGTCTCTTGGACGTGTGCTCTCCATTGCTGCCATCTTGGCTTTCCTGTGGGCGCCCACTGGACAAGGTCTGAGCTGTCATGCAGGCTTTGGTCCCTGCAGGTGTCATCTCTCTGCTGTCCCCTTCCTGAACGTGACTTTGGAATGACCTTTACCCTCTCTAGCCTCAAGGTGGAATGTCACCGCCTAAAAGACCCAGCTCACTGCAGTGCAGGATGCCCCAGTCTCTCAGTTCATCTCTTCGTGAGTGTCCCCCCGCCTTTCATTAAAGCCACCGTCTCCACGACAATTGTCCTAATTCTTGGGAACATAGTGGCATCTCCACCACATTAAGTCCCATTATTACTATAATCTGTGCTGTGCTCTTTTTTTGTAACTTTATATTATGAACTATTTCACTGATACATAGGTGCTGGGTGTGTGTGTGAGTGTGTGAGTGAGTGTGAGTGTGTGTGAGTGAGAGTGTGTGTGTGTGTGCAAGGTCCTGAGGGATACTATAATGACAATGAAAGAAAACACATGTGCAAGCAGCAACCAGACCACAAACTGGAAAATTACTAATCCGTTTTGATCCTTAAGTCTCTGTGGATTGTACTTTTATCATTTTCTACACATATACTCCCCACGACTCTGCACATAGATCCTAAATACTTAGAGCCAACAACACTCTCTTCCCAGAATGCCCAGCAGGCAGTGGTCACTGAGAAAGTGCTTGCTGGTTTACATATATGACCGGCTCGCTCAACAGATACACAGCTCCCCTAGGATTGTTTGGTTTATTTTTGCCTAATATTTCAGTTCACACTGGTGACCTGGACCTAAAGTCTCTACGAAGGTGAATAGCTTCTTCCCATTGGTCACCATTGTTTATGAACATGACAGCAACTTCCAGCTTCTCCACTAAAAACTCTGCAGTGACCTCCAATCTCTGACAGTGAAAGTGGAATCTTCACAGTGTCCACAAGGTTCTGGCCCGGACCTCCCCTGGCCGGGCAGATCCTCACCCGCTTGGCTGCCCCGCCCCATGCCCTTTTCTGCTCTTAGCATGTTCCCTCCAAGGACTCCACACCCGTGTCTCCTCGGGCTAGGGCGTGTGGTCAGCTCTGTACCTGGGATTCTCTGCCAAACACCAGCCCCTTCTGTTCCGGGGTCCCCTGGTCGCTCTGCTCAGGACAGGTACCCATTCCTACCATTCCCCATCCTTCCCCCCCTTTTTTTTTCTTTCTGTTTCTTTCTTTTCTTTTTCACACATACCATTTATGACCATGCAGCATTCTAAAAATTCTATAATTTACTAATTCATTTTCTGTTGCTTATCTCCCCAAAGAGAACAGATTATCTGTTTTCTTTACTGCTCCAGGCCCAGATTTAGAAAATCACTTGGCATATATCCCACAACACAAAACCGATGTCTTAGGATCCATTGACTGAATAACAAAGTGGGTGACCTGCATGCAGGGAGTGCTGCTCCCAACACAGAGGAGACGTGAGCCGGGGCAGCGGGTAGCAGAGCCTCTGCTTCCAGAAGGGGACCCTGGGCTGGAGTTGAGACCCAGCTGTGTGTGGGGAGGGGACGCGCTCCCGGGGGGACACACCCTGTTGCATTAGAATCTTTATGCAATTAAGCAATGATTCCTTTCCTCCAGATGAGATCTGCCGCTCATTCCAGGTCAACCAGGGAGGTAACAACACGCTGTAATGGTCGTTTCCCATCACATTTAGATACATGCATACATACACCAGTAGTTTAGACACACACACACACGATACATACAAAACATATAAAATAGTATCACGGATTACACTGAGCACTGGGTGTTCTATGCAAACAACGAATCACGGAACACTAATGATTCCCTGTATGGGGCTAACAGAACACGATAAAATAAAAAGTATCACAGTTGCACACTAAGAATTTAGTTGAAAATACAAAGTTGCTACAGGTTCCTTTTCAACAATTTTAAAATTAGGACAAGGGGGGCAGAATGGGCAGGAGCAGAGGAAGTTTAAGAAGCAATTGCAGATAAGAAGACCGGGCGCTGGGTCTTGCACAGGCAACTGCGGAGAGTCAAAGGGATCAGTAGTTTCTTGTAAAGACAATGATTGTGCCACACCCAGCAAGCCAAGGATGGACCACCAGCTTGTGGTAGCCAAGGGCCAGGCAGCCCCCAACCAAAGCCTGTTCTCCAGCACCCAAAGGTCAGGTGGCCAGGAAGGAAAGTAGATGCAAAGATAATCTGCAGGGACGTGGCCGGTGGAGCACGCTGGACGGTTCTTGGCAGAGCGAAAACTCTGGAACATTGTCCTGAATCCAGCCATGGTCTTGCCCCAGGTGCAGGACGCCTGCCTCAGGAGGCACACTGTGGGCTGAGCACCTGGATGCATTGGACACGCTGGACACACTGCCCGAATGCGGGTGTGCGCAGCAGATCCTCAGTGTCCTCACATCTCGGGGAGACCCAGCAACAAGCAGGTGTCGAGCTGGAGCTGGACGCTGTCACCACAGGGGTTGGGGACAGTTCACGCAGAGAGGCTGTGAGGGTGTCCTCTGTGTGGGAAGGAGGGTGCACACAGGTGGCCACAGGTCCTAATGGAGGATGGTGGCTGACCCTTTCTTGTTCCCCAATCTATGATCTGATTTGACCATGATGGTCACTTAATCTTAACTGGGGACACGATCGTGCAGCCGATGGTGATGGTCACACAGCTGACCGCACTGCTCCCACCTTCCCTGCTGGCTGGTGGCATAGCCCCGGGAAGGGAGTGAGTCCCTGGGCCTGTCCTCCAGCACCGGCTGGGTGTCCGTCCTGCTGCCGGCCTTGGTTTGTCCCGTCCCCACCTGCAGGAAGGGGTCAGGCGGACGCAACTCAGCCGGGACCCCGAGGACAGGGACAGCACCCCGGGGGTGACAGACACCCGATGGGAAGGACTTGGTGGCAGGTGAAGGTGAACTTCACAGATGTCCCTTCTGGCACACACGGCGACTCTCAGGAAACACTGGCCGCTGACCTTTTCCTCTGCGCCCGCGAATGTTCTCTGACCCTATCAAAGAGCACACCTCAATGAGCACCTCTGTTTATGTTGGTGAATCGTTGTAATCAGTTACCACTTCTTTCCCTGCGGTCCGCCGGGTCATGTGTGCCAGCAGCCCCTGCCCCCAGCGCTGATTGGCGGTCGTGATTTCCCAAAGGCAAAACGAGAGCACCTTAGTACTTATCCGCAAGGCCATTTCCCTCCCTGGCAAGGAAACAGCCTCCGAGTCAATAATTTCATTTATTTTGTTTCTGTTCTCCTGTAACATTGCACCTTTATTCCCTCATAAGATGAATCCAGTCATTAGAAAGGTCAGGCGAACCTTGGAAAGAATTCTGATTTATTAGTCATTTGCGCGGGAGCAGGTGGTGACGATATTTAGACAGGTTCAATTTGCTGTGAACGAGGGTGCTGACCTGACCCCCGTTAGCTTGGTTTTACTCCCTTCTGCTTCCTGCCTCACCCTCAGGGCTCCTCGCCCCTCATGTTCTTTCCAGCGGGAGAGCACCGGTTTTGTTTTGCTTTTGTAAGAGTCAACATGATAAAAATATTGATATAATGAAGTTAAGGTCATCCTCTCAGTTACTTGGAAAATCGAGGCAGGTGAAAGTCAGAGAAGTGTTCCTCCGTGTCCACAGTACCCCCGAGCAAAGAAACCGGTGTTTGTTGACATCCATTGGCATTCGTGGGTACAACATACCCACCCATCAGGAGTGAGGAATAAAAACAGGACAGCGCCCACGCGAGAGCAGCGGGGATGCTGTCCCTAAATCCTGTGGGTCTCTCACCGTTGTTGATGCTGCCCTCTGTTTAGAAAGCGTTCACAGTCCTGAGAACTCAACATTAAGATCCAGTGCGCTCTACGTTCTCGTCCGGGCTGGGTCTCACATTCATACATTTCTTAATTTCCCCTCCATTTGCTCACTTCTTGGATATGACTTCACAGTGCATTCTTCTCTGCAGTGCATTCTTCTCTGATTCTGAACAAGGAAGACCCTTTTAGAAAGACATAAAATAAAATCACAGTTGACAGTCATGTTGACCTGCTCTGGCTGCCGTAACGAACTCCCGCAAAATGAGTGACTTCCTCAATGGAAGGAGGGCTGTTTCCTCAGAGCTGGATGTCAGATGTTGGAGGCCAAGGTGCTGGCAGGGTTGGATACCTCTGAGGCATGAGGGGGACCGTGTCCCTGCCTCTCCCAGCCTCTGGTGTTTGATGGCGTCTCTAGCGATGGCTCCCACCTTTGTGCTCATCTTCACGTGGCCTCCCTGTGTGGGCATCTGTGTCCACGTGGCCTCCCTGTGCGGGCATCTATGTCCAAATTCCCCTTTTCAAAAGGATACTCACTATACTAGATTACTCCACTAGGATCTCAACTGAATTCATTATATCTGCAAATGACCCTCTTTCCAAGTAAGTTCCTATGGTGAGGTCCTGAGGGTTAGAACTTCGACATAAGTATTCTGGGAGGACCCCATTCAACCCCTAACAACCATATAAGTTAAAGTTTTAAAACTCTTCTGCTTCTGTATTTCTAGGAGAAGCATCATTAAATATTTTGAAAGTTATTTTATTTAAATAAGATGAATACTTTTTTCCTTCTAATGAAACTAAGTCAACATTCTTCCAGCTAAAATAAATTCCCTTATTTCTCCAGAGCAACTTCCTGTGGATGATCAAGAACTCTTTTCTTCCCTGATTTATATTTAGAGATTTTTTTAAATGTATTTCCCAAAGATTTGAAAAATGCAATGTTTGTTTTTTACAGCAAGATGAAAAATACACCTCTGACAGTTTGTGGCAGGTTTCACCTTGAGGCCATGCAGGCTTTAACGACTTTACAAGTCAGCCATCGCTTCTGCACTGCTCCGAGGGAAGTCTCGGGAGACAAATCACGTGTAACTGAAGCACATCAGAAGCACAGATTTGGCTCATTCAACCATTTCATTATCACGGATGATTGTTAATAACTTACACATATATTCACCTTATAGAGTCTTTCAGAAACTAAGGGCACTAAATGTGCATATTTCTGGCTGTTGAAGTGCAAAAACAGAAGGCATACCCTCTAGTACCTCCGAAGTCAATGGCCAGCACTTGGAAATGAAACTGTGTGACCACTTTTTACACCTGTTAGGAAAGGAAGCAAGTTTAATTCTCATCCTCCCCATGAGAGCCAAACCTCCCCAATTAAGAAGGTTTGGGGACACCACCTTTCACATATTGTGCTCAATAAATAGTTCTCTCTGCATTCAACTGGTTCCATCTTTGTGATTTTAAGTTCTCTATATAGAGAACACTCCTTGTTTTAGATCTCTGACCAAATCTTATTTAAAATTATATTCGTGAAGAGATTTTAATAATATGGACGAATACTTACATAATACTAAAAGAGAAAGGAAACATTTCATTGTATTAAAGATATAACCACTTCAGGAAACTGAATTTGGTTTTACAAACACTCAATGTCCATCAAATTATTCACAGTGATCAGCTCTAGATAGAAATCATTCTCATGGTTCTTTGCATTTTTATTGCTTTGTCAATGTTCTTATAAAACAATTCCATTGTTTTATAAGCAGTTGAAAAAGATAAAACAGAAACAAGTCAGAAAGGGAAGAAAAGACAGGCTAGGCAATTCTGCAAACACCTTCTTCTTAGTTGATGTTAAAGAAATCGCCTTGGATGGGGCCATACAAAAAGTATGTAAGAGGGGACACTGCCCAGGACTCTGGTCGTAAGAGGCAGAGAAACAAAGTGGCAGATCAGGGTTTACACAGATGCTTTTAGTGTCTTCCAACTCTTAAGGTCCTCTGCAATGTGAGCTTGACACTCTTCCAACCAAGACATAGGTCTCTGGCATTGGAGCTGGGATGGAGGGCTAGCGTGTCCCTTGAAAAGAATGTTAGGAGCTACTGTATGAGTCCTGTACCCATCACAGAGAAGGTGATGCACTTGTTCTCTGGAACCCTAACACTTGCCCTAATAGCACTTGCCCTAAAAGAATAAAGATGTCCAACTGTCCTGAGTCCACCCCCATGTGAGGAAACAAAGCCATCTATAAAGGCACAGAGGCCATCCTTGGGTGCCTCCAGCCCATGTGCGGAACCCAGTACAGGCAGCCCATGGAGAGTTCAGCCCCAAGCTTTTGAATCTTCTTTGGGTCCAAGACCCTAGATATTGGAGTGTTGAAGAAATACCCCTTGCTGGAGCCTCCTGTATTCCTGACACGAGACCCACAAGAATAACCAGTGGTTGGTTATCCTGACGTGGGGGTTGTGAGTTACACAGAAATATTATCCAAGCATGTAGTTCAAGTTGGATTAAGAAGAAAGGAAATTGTTAATTGATTTCGATCATTTATCCTGAAGATTCCTTCCAGTGTTCCCTTTCTGCTATCAGATGTCTGATCTTCCCTCCAACTCAGGCCTCCTTGAGGGCTTTCTATCTCATTGAGTCACTTCCATGCGTCCGATGTGATGAATAGCTCTCTGTCCTGCCCACCACAGTATCTGCTGCAGTATGGCTGACGTTCAGCTTTATGTTCTCACATTCCAGTGGATTCCGTTCTCTCCATTTCTACCAACCGGTCAACAAACAGCTGACGACGTTTGTCTCTGCCTGTCTCTTCTCTACAACCCCTAGTTTGGCTTCCTAGTCCATCGTCCACATCCCCGTGAAGATCTTACCATTTTGCATTTCCATGTATCCTTCAGCCACCCCACCTGATCACCAGATCAGGCCCGAAGTCCTTAGCGTGACCCGCTAAGATAGACGCAAACCCTCTGTCCCACCTCATCTCAGTCTACAGCGCTTCCTGGCTTTGCTCTCATGGTCCAGTCACATGGTCCTACTGTCTGTCTCTCGGATGAGCTACGCTGTCTCCTGTCAGAGTCTGTGTAGCTGCTGCTTGCTCTGGAATGCTCTCTTGCCCCTTCCCCGTAATGTACTCTTTGACCTAGTTAGGTGTAACTTCATGT
The DNA here is from genome assembly GCF_030435805.1 of Mustela lutreola. Taxonomy (NCBI): domain Eukaryota; kingdom Metazoa; phylum Chordata; class Mammalia; order Carnivora; family Mustelidae; genus Mustela; species Mustela lutreola. The sequence goes on along the minus strand of NC_081307.1, from coordinate 40,146,275 downwards.
TTTTTCATTTGCTTTGAGAAGACTTCTTGAAACCACCTCACTGAGTTTAAATGAGAACAAAGTAATATTTAATTCATAGAAGAAAAAATTTACTGAAACATGATAAATATATCTTCTTTTACAAAAGAAGACTTTTCTTAGGAAAAAGCAAAAGGGCACTGACGTAAACATTAAACCCACAATGGAATGAGGTTATTTTGGAGTCAATAAGAAAAGAAGCAGCATTGATTTTGATTGGCTTGCAAGAGAAGGAATGTCTTTCATCAATACTTAATACCCCACGTGGAACAGACCCCTTTTCTTTGAATCCTATAAATGCTGCTGATAGAAGTCATTTGGATGAGACTTCTAAAGCGGAAATGAGAACATATGCAAATTTCCTACATGCCCTCAATGACAATGCCTGACTGTCCTGCTTCCCCAAGGAGCGTTCCTGCTGCCGTCTTGCTCTTCTTCGCAAAGAGCCAAAGTGTGCAGCGTTTGTAACAGTCTGCTGACGCTAATTGCTGTCAGGCTGAGCAGGAAGACTCCGTGCCATAGGCTTACAACTTCAGTACTAGTGTCCCTGACACTTAACCTAGATTCTGAGCATTCGTGTGCAAAATGACCTTTTTTTGTGCCCAATCCTACGTTGGCATTTTTGTGCCCAATCCTACGTTGGCATTTTCATGTACGTTCTATCATTTAATTATCACAAACATCTGGGAGAAAGGTGGCACGGACCTTACGTGTGAGACCACGGAGATCCATCCCGTTATTCAGCAAATGTTCAGCAGCTCCCCCTTGGGTACCACGTAGAGCGCAAGAGACACAATGGCACCTGTGATTCCATCACTGAATTTACAAGGATACAACAAGAATGATTAAGCGTATCCGTTAAACTAAGCATGCCAGTTGCTTAAACAGAGGGATCTGGGGTCTAAATTGTTAAATGCCGTTTAAAATGTTTCTAGTATCAAGTTATATGTCAAAGAACATAAGGAACTACTACAAGTTTTAAATAATAATATAGTTTTTATTAGCAGATTAATTAATTGGTAAAGATAGATCATTCCCTCTGGTCCCGGGTTCCTGTTCTTACCTCATGCATGTCTCATTCTGTCCAGGTCTGCACCGGGGCGGACCTGCCTTGATTTGGGACACTGGTGGCTATAAGCAGAATAATTCCTGTTATCAGTCATGAATGGCAAGTTTGGTTTTTACTGAATTATTAATTGTTTTGTTTTCTCGAATTAACAAAAGTATCTTGACTGCCTGTCTTATTTATCACCCAAAGAAACAAAAACGGATGTCACATCTTTGTTTTGCTTTTCACATTCGCTTAAGGCCTGGGTGTCTTTTTTCAACGATGTGATGTTTTCCTTTCGACTGAAGTAAGACAAGTGACAAGGGAGCATTGCACAGCACGTCAACTGCACATACAGCGTGTCTGATTCTGTAACCCTGCCCACGTGGGGTCACCGCCCCCGGCAGTAGCAGGAGCGCCGCTGTGTGACGAGAATCCCGTGAGAGGGCCAGCCATGTGCAGGGACTTCCTTCTGGGATGCTGTGTAATTTCCCCTGGAGAGGGTCTTCGGATGTCCACAGGGTGCCGCCCGCAGCGTGGCGCGCCTCTTCTTAATTCCAGCGTCCCTCCTACTTAGGACCTTTTATTGACTCCCTTTTTGGTGTCCCACAGAAACACAGGAAGGCAACCTTGATCTTCTGAGAACTCTGTGCACTCTCTTCACACTGAGGCAGGACACAGACCTTCCTAGTGCACGGAGCCTTCTCCTTGTCTGTACTCCTCCTAGGATGTCTGAGGCAGCCTGGGAACTCTGTAAGGAGTCATTGCTCTGGGTCAGGCAGCAATGACGGAAACCATGTTTACATATTGACTATTTCGTTTCACTCAACAACTTAATTTACTAAACATTTGTCTGCTTTGCGTGTGTGAAAGGTGTTTTGCTGAATGCCATGGTGGGTCAGAGGGCGATGGACAACCTCTCACCCCTCCCTTCGCTGACACTGTTCTGATTATTTCAATATCCTGTTTGCAATATGTATGTCTCCCTTTTTACAAAGGAGTTTAAAAAGTGGACGAAAGTTTGGTTTCTCCTTTAAAGAGCTTGATGGTGTTTTGCAAATGGGCTAGAGAGGTGAGAGCCACACAGCTTGGGGTGGCACAGGGTGGTGCCGGAGGACATCACTCAGGAGACACAATCCTAGCGAGCTCTGGGCCAGACAGACAGACAACGGGCTCTGCCATCCAGCAGGGCCCCAAACCAGCCAGTTATCCTCTCTGCTTCTCCAAGTGTAGAGACAAACCCTTGAACACGACAGTTCCCACATGTACTAGGGAAATGAGAAAGAATCCCGAGAGTGCTACGTGCTCTTGCTGTGAGCTGGAAGGGCCCGTAGGGAAGGAGGCCGAGAGCTCCCCGCGAGGATATGATGCGCATCCCTGGGGAGCCCGGGAGCCACCTGCTGGGGACCAAGATCACACGTGCATCACAGGCTCGGTTTCTTTCTCAATTTTTAAGTGAATTAATACAATAAAGTGTTTTCCATTTCTTCCTTTATCAGGGCTCAGATTGTCCAGCAACATGAAAAGCACGTTCACAGTGGCCGGAGGGTGGAGGCAACCTAGCATCCACCCACAGGTGGACAGACGGACCAGATGTGCTCTGTCTGCACCACACAGCGGCAAAGGAAGTTCTGATCTTCAGAAATGGTTACAAATGGCAAATTTTAGGTTGTATATATTTTACCAAATTTTTAAAATCCCCCCAAACGATGTGATCGATGTAGGCAAGACAACTGTTCTTCACCTAGCCTCACAAAAGGAGCTGGTCGGTCCATGCCGAGAAGGAGCTTAGGGACCCCCCAAGTCTGTTTCTCTCTTATTCTATAAAGGATATAAAAAAGAGGAGAGGAAAGATCCACTGAGGGTTCCCCCCCAAACTGTCTTGACTCTCTCACCATTTGAGAATTTACTTTCCTTTGCACGTAGATGTGTGGTAGACCGTTCTGAAGCTATGAGTTTGCTGATATGATAAAGAGGCTCTTCTGAGGCAAGGAACCAACCTTAGCATTTCTCTTGAGGTTGCTACGACTCTTTATAATAAGAGAAGTAAGTGCTTGCCAAAGTGACATATTTCTAGTGAATTTAAGTAAAGATACAAATATGGAAGCTTTGGATACGGACCCAATTCGACCCATGGGTCTGAGAAAGACCTCCCAGCCACCCGCCTTTGCCTTCATCATCAGACCCGGGGGGAGAAAAAAATTGCTTCTTTATTCACTGGAACACTGAGCAGCTCTTATTGCTGAAAATGACTTTGCATGTAAGAGTAAGATCCCCTGTTACAATGTTACATGAGTTTAAGTCATTCTCAAACTAATTTAAGAGAGAGTTGTTAACACCAAGGAGGATGTGTTTCTTGTTGTAAACACTAACACTTGCCATTGGAGGAAGGAAGGGCATGTGCAGCAATTAGAGAACCAAGACTCAGCCTTTCCTCAGATGTTAGGTCTGCCTTCCTAGAACATGTCTAGCATAGCTCCAAGTCAGCTAGAAGCCATAAGGACATTCTGCGGCAGGAGGAGTTGAGTAGATTTGTGACGAATGCTTCATGCACATTATCCTTTATAACCCTCACGGTCGTTTTCCAAAGCAGGTCGTCAAGTTGCCTTACAGGAAGAAAAGCCAAGCTCACGTCACGTGTGTACAAAAATGCGAAACACCTGTTTGAACCTCAGTTTGACTGAGTTCCGAGGAAGGTCCATTTCCAGCGTCTTCCCGGGAGATCGGTATCAGGATCCATTGTCTGCCCACTTCTCTGAAGCTGGGACACAGTGAGGGGATCGTACAACTTGCACTCCTAGTATTCTAAAATCTCATTCTTCAGGATTGGTGTGTGCGTTAGCGACCCTGGGGGCCAGAGACTGGATTAGAGAGATGACCTCTTATTGCCTTAGCCAGTGCAAACATTAAGATTAGTGAACAATATAAAGATGATAATATTTTATCCCTAAATAAAACCTTAAAATTCATATTTGTAATATTTGTTATTTTGCCCTGTTATCATTTGAATTCCAGGGTGACACTCTGGACTAGTTCAAACTGACGTTTTTACCACCACCACCCCATGTGTGAGTAACTACCTGGGGAAGTTAGGGCTCGGGGCAGCGTTGAGTTCCTCTAGGATGTCCACTGTGTAAGGTAGAAAGGTTTAAGAAGTTAGGTATTTGGAAACAAGCACATCCTATCCTGAGTACACATAGGATTCCTATGGGTGAGCTAGACTTGGAGGCACACCTCTCTGTGTGCAAACCTGACGAGGGAAGCAATGAGCTCTCTTGAGAAGAAGCTTATGTGCCCCCAGACATCAATAGGTCAATAGAACACTCTTTAGGACATGAATTTAAATGGGGGCTTTACTTTTAGAAATAGCAGCTCTCTCCTTTCGGAAGACTTTCTGGACTAGGCCTCTTTGTAATCCTGTTTATTGCTAGTCTATCCATCAGTAGCTCATGTGGGAGTTGGTTTCCTCTTGAACTTCAGTCTTCGTGGGAACAGATGTACCAAATGAGAAAATGCCCACAGCATTTTCAGCCCACACTGTCCATCAGCCACAGGAAATGCAAGCCCTCCTCAAGGGCTACGAATCCTCCTAGGGAGGGATTCATGATCCGGCTACGATCTCACAGTCACGGAAAATGCGTAGGGAGGTGTGAGAATTACCAGAAGTCTGCTTGTTTTTCTGTTTTGCTTGATTTTGTTTTGTTTTGCTATTCTCTGAAACTCCCCATTGGAACAATTGTAACATTTTATCATATGCACTATAACTTAATCTAACATTTTAACATTCTTACATTCTCGAACATTCTAACAAGATAGGGAAAGATCTTTGAAAATACGAGTTTTCAGATGGTAAATGCATCAGATCGCCGAGACCCAAAGAGGAATGCATGTTTACAGTTTGCAGTTTCGACGGGAAGTGGTGTTTTCTCATTTGGTTCTCATCATATCACTGCACTGCAAATGACATAATGATACTGAATCATATCATTGGCACTGTAATGATAGGATGCGAGAAAATAATAGGAAGACGGTCCCCTGTTGCAACTAAGTGTCACAGCTTGCTACAACTGGAGATGGCAATTTGCAATCTGCAACCTTTTTGCTGGCTGAAGATGTTCAAAGATGTTCAACAAACAAGACTGGGGATCGGTGATAGAGGTGAGCTCCCAGATTCAGAAAATACTTTGCCTCCCATTCCTTATACAGGGCTGGAATTGCGAGAAAAGTAAACTTAAGCAGAGAGAAAATAAATCAGAAGCTAAAAGACACCCTGAAATGGCTGCTGAGTCTGTATGAGCACAGGTACCAGCACTGCTAAATTATGCATATGAAAAGGGAAATGTACTGTAATTATCACAGCCACACAGGCTTCTCCAAGTGATGGACTGGGCTCCTGGGGAATTCATTCTGCTAATGAATGAAGCCCCATGTTGGGGGCAGGAGCCGTGCCTGCCACTGGGAAAATGAGAATGTAGGGACAAGGTATATTTCCTGAAGGAATCAGCTAGGAGGATAGCTAGAGGGTAGAGCGTCCTATTAGCTCCATGAGATGAGTGTATGGATAGAGGTGAGCTGAGAGCCGGCTGACTGCATAAGCACCTGCTGGCCGAGAAGATTCCTCAAGGAGAGCCCAGGTCTGAGTGGTTAGGGTTAACATAAATGACATTAAAAAGGAGCACAAAGAGCGTGGTACAGAGGAATCAATTGCAAAAGCAACACCAGGAGGGTTGAGGGTTTCAGGACACATCTTGTGGGTAGTATGGAGGCATTGGGGAAGTTGGAGCTCAGCTTGTGTAGACCTATGGAGGGCCAACTCCCTTACTAAGCGGGAACTTGAACCTACGTCTGATCACTCTGAGGAGCAAGAAGTGAAACTGCCACTTTTATGAAGATCAGAATCATTATCATGAGGAGGCATTCTTGGCAATAGATTTCAAGACAGTCTTCATTTAAAAAGTATTTCTTAAGGAAATCCCAACAAAAACAGGACAGTGGATAATCTGCACAGTAAAAATCAGTATGATGTAGGTCAGGTCTAAAACCTAAATTATTGGTTGGGAACAATTTTGGGCAATGTGGCAAGGGGACAGAAGAGAGACATATACAAGTGAGGGAAACTACGTTCCAGCAGACCAGGGAGAGGGTTGGGGGGAAGTTCCCAACATGAAGCTCATCTAAACCACCAGGACTTTCATAGATAGATTTGATGAAGTTCAGGAATGTTCCCTCTATCCCTATACTTTGAAGCGTTTTAATCAGAAACGGATGCTAGATTTTGTCAAATGCTTTTTCTGCATCCAGTGAGAGGACCATGTGGTTCTTCTCTCTTCTCTTATTGATTTGTTCTATCACATTGATTGATTTGCGAATGTCGAGCCATCCTTGTAGCCCAGGGATCAATCCCACCTGGTCATGGTGGATACTCTTTTTAATGTGCTGTAGGATCCTGATGACTAAGATCTTGGCATCCATATTCATCAGTCATATTGGTCTGAAATTCTCCTTTTTGGCAGGGTCTTTGCCTGGTTTGGGGATCAAGGTAATGCTGGCTTCATAGAAAGAGTCTGGAAGTTTTCCTTCTGCTTCAGTTTTTGGAAAGAGCTTCAGGAAAGTAGGTTAACACCTACTCTCTTCTTTGAAAGTTTGGTAGAATTCCCCAGGGAATCCATCAGGTCTTTGGCTCTTGTATTTTGGGGAGGTTTTTGATCACTGCTTCAATCTCGTTATTAGATATCGGTCTATACAGGTAGTCAATTTCTTCCTGGTTCAATTTTGGGAGTTTATAGTTTTCCAGGAATGCATCCATTTCATCTAGGTTGCTTAGCTTATTGGCATATAACTGTTGATAATAACTTCTGATCATTGTTTCTACTTCCTTGGTGTTCGTTGTGATCTCTCCCTTTTCATTCATAATTTTATGAATTTGGGCTTTCTCTCTTTTCTTTTGGATTAGTGTCACCAATGGTTTATCTTATTGATTCTTTTAAAAAAAATGGTTTATCTTATTGATTCTTTAAAAAAAACCAGCTTCTAATTTCATTGATATGTTCTGCTGTATCTCTGGTTTCTACCCCATTGATCTCACTCTAACCTTGACTATTTCCCTTCTTATGTGTGGAGTTGGTTTGATTTGTTGTTGGTTCTTCAGCTCTTTAAGGTGTAGAGACAGCTGCTGTGTTCTGGATTTTTCAATTTTTTTTTTTTTTTTTTTTTGGAGGGAGGCTTGGATGGCTATGTATTTCCCCCTTAGGACTGGCTTTGCTGTATCCCATAGGTTTTGGCCAGAAGTGTCTTCATTCTCATTGGTTTCCATGAATTGTTTCAGTTCTTCCTTGATCTCCTGGTTGATCCAAGCATTCTTAAGCAAGGTGGTCTTTAGCTTCCGAATGGATAAGGAAGATGTGGTCCATATACACTATGGAGTATGATGCCTCCATCAGAAAGGATGAATACCCAACTTTTGTAGCAACATGGATGGGACTGGAAGAGATTATGCTGAGTGAAATAAGTCAAGCAGAGAGAGTCAATTATCATATGGTCTCACTTATTTGTGGAGCATAACAAATAGCACGGAGGACAAGGGGAGATGGAGAGGAGAAGGGAGTTGGGGGAAATTAGAAGGGGAGGTGAACCATGAGAGACTATGGACTCTGTAAAACAATCTGAGGGTTTGAAGGGGTGGGGGGTGGGAGGTTGGGGAACCAGGTGGTGGGTATTATAGAGGGCACGAATTGCATGGAGCACTGGGTGTGGTGCAAAAATGATGAATACTGTTACACTGAAAAGAATTTTTAAAAAATGTTGATCTACACAAAATTTCACAATTTAAAACTTTCCCAATTTTGTTTTGTTCAGGGATGTATGGGAAAAACAATTTCTCATTTTGTTTATTTTTTTTTCCTGAAATAGCAACACTTTTTCGATATTTTTGGAATCTTCTTTATTTCTTCATAGCCCAGTGAACTTGGAAATGCATATTTTTATGAAACTTTCTCTACTCTGTGCAGAAAAAAATAAAAATAAAATAAAATAAAATAAACCACCAGGACTGTGGCTCGGAGGAAAAGTCGTATATGGGTCATTTTCTCAAGATTTTGTTTCAGCCCATTTCTTTTTAAGAGACGTCACATCTTTATTTACAGGCGTCAGATCTTTTTTTACACTGTTTTAAAAACATCATGTAGTGACATAATATCATATGAACTGACTGTTGTCAGGATACATCTACACGCCATCATGAGAACAGAACTTTAGGACGAAACATTCCACTGTTAGATGAAGGCTGTAAACATGTTTGCAGTAAGTTTTGTTTGATGAGCTTTGTACAAAGGACACGGCTGTCTGTGCGGGCACCTGACGCTTTCCTGATAGGTCTGGCCTCTTTAGAACCGAGATGCTTTTTCTCTCTTTTCTAAGCAAGTGTTAACTGTGCAGAAACCCCTGAACCACTGTCACAAGGTTGTTTCCCCTCACCGCGTATTGACATGCAGGTTCTCTACGACACGTCTGTGTCTGCGACACCATCACTGCTCCTCCTGCTAACGCTACGCCTTTGCAGACTGCGCTGGACGGGAGCAGGGGGGCTGGCGAGGGATGAAACTCATAATGAACTAGACGCTTACACCCTGACCATGATCTCCCCATCTCTCCCACCCCGCAGCCTCCCTCAACCACCATTCTACTCTGTTCCCACGAGTTCCAATGTTTCCAGATGCCACATACAAATGAGGACATATGGTATTTGTCTTTCTCTGTCTGAGGTACCTCACTTAGCACAATGACCTCAGGTCCATCCACGGAGTGTCAAATGGTAGGATTCCCCTCTTTTTATGGTTGAGTAACATTGCACTGTGTATATAGACATAGACCATATTTTTTTTTTATCTGTTCATCTGTCAGTGGACATGTGGGATGCTTCCAAGTCATGACTGCTGTGAACCATGCTGCCCTGAACGTGGGGGTGCCGATGTCTCTTGGAGGGACATCTCTGGGAGCTGGGAACAACCCAGCTCTGTGGGGACCCAGAAACTCCTGCACTCTGGACCCTTCCAGAACTCATTTAACATACATGGTACAGAAATATTTATTCTGTGAGTGAAGGAGATACAGGGTGTTTTCCAGACGATGATATTATTAGAAAATATCAAAAAGAAGCAACCATCCATTTAGAAACAGGACGTTTCAAAAACCAAATGCTGCATCACATGAAGGCTGAGAGACAAGAAAAGACAACATAAATCTAAGTTTCAAATGAAGAGTGAACGCTTTGATTGTGAAACATAAAAACAATAGAAAGGCTGAAGACTCCTTTGTCGGGGCTCCGTATCTAAAACAGATGTCGAGCTACAAAAAGTGCCCACATGCACAGCAACCTAGTTCACAGAAGAAACGCTCCTGCCCAACCAGAAGCGCACGGCTCATGAAGCCAGAGGCTGGGTGTTGTTCTTCCCTCTCTGCTGACGAAGCAGGAGGAGTTCTATTATATCTGGAACCATCACTGGCAGTCATAAATTGGAAATTAATCTACAACATGACTCTGCTTAAATTTACAATGGCCACAAGAAGTTCATCTATCTGGGACACAACCACATAGATCTCCAGACACCTAGTGATTTAATCTCATCCCACATCGAGCCCCAATGACATAATTTAGAAAGTTGCTGAAGAAGAAATGATTAACTAAGTTTTACATTCTATCTTCAATTATGCAAAAAAAAAAAAAAAATGAAGCACAGAGTCCTTCGAGATCTTCTTGAATGGTTAATGAAAAGTAAGTTTGTTTTCATAAGACAGAAAACATTTCGCTCTCAAAATGAAAATTCATGATTTACACAGATTGAAGTGAGGAAACCATGTCATGAATATTCATTGGAGCATTAATGTTTGCAAAAACTACTCATAAATTGAAAAGTGGTCATAATTCAAAATTCAAGTGATGGGTGATAGTGTAAGATATACAGTGAAACATACAACCTTAAATTCACAGACTTTATCTGAGTCACAGAAGCTGAATGTTTGTGTGTGATTGAACTGAGGCCTCGAAGCCTTGCATGATGCGGCCCTTCTCCTCACCCAAACTATCCCTTCTTCTTCGAACCAAACCTCAAGCTGAATTCATCGTATCATTTACTAATCAGGGATCTTTTAAAAGTATAGTATATTCCTAGTGTTTCTAAATTTGTTCCAAAATATGTTTTGCAAATCAATCAATCATTCAATAACCACCACCAACAAAAAACATTTCGTTTTTTGAAAAGGTATTTTGCGTTCATCCCTCTGCGGCGGCTGGCCTCCCCTGGAGGAGAGACTTTAACGGGACCCGAGGGAGAAAGTGTGGATGGCCCAGATTCTGTCTGCAGGAGGAGAGGTTTGATGCTGCGGAGAAACCTGACGGTTCCGCACCTACAGGGTGCTTCGCCTGCCTGGATGAGAGGCCGCCTTGACATAAACGGGGAGCAAACCTATTCTGTCCGTGGCTGTGGTCGGATTCCTTCAGTGTAGGTTGCAGTCATCCGGTCGATCTTTTCTCAGATGAGCAGGAGGAGAAGGCCGGGAAACTTGATGAGCTGGAAGGGTTTGGTACGGAGTTTCAGCGCCAAAGCAGTGATGCTTGAGAGGAAATAAAGATGGAACCCTGGGCTAGGATGGACCCTAAAGTCAGCTGAGTTAAAGAAAGTGGAACACACGCACACACATGTGCATGTGCATGTGCACACACACTCACACATACTCACACATGCACACACACTAACACATGCACACACACGCACACATGCACACCAAATCTGTGTGTGTGTGTGTGTGTGTGTGTGTGGTCCCATAAAAAGCAGATTATTAGGTTAAGGCATTTGTTGGCGTGACTCGTTCTCTAGTAAACCTCAGTGAAGTAGGACACATCTACGGGAAATACACAACCCATATGTGCTGGGATGGGTCACGAGAAATTGCAAACACCTACGCCAACACAAGGAACAAAACATTTTTCATCAAACCCTACATTTTGGTCCCGCTCGACACAGAGCTCACCCACTTTCTCAGGATAATCGGTGTCCTGACCTGTGCTATGCCATGATTTTGTCTCTCATTGAATTTCACATAACGTTGTTGCGTGGCACATAGTGTTTTCTCTCTAGCTTCTTTCAGTCGACGTTGACTTGGGAGACAGGTCCACGTCTGACGTGGACCCCCCCTGTAGACCCCCGGGGGGCACTCGCCTGTCGGGAAGGAGTCATCATCTACATGTCCGTCCCAACTCACATGAAGAGTTTGGGTGTTTCCAGGCTCTGCTTCTCACAGGTAATGCTGCTATGAACACGGCATGGAATGCCTTTTTGTGGGTGTTGGTGCATGTCTGTGTTATATGTGCCCTTCTGAGCAGAAGTGTTGAGGAATGAGTGACGGGAGCTCTGGTAAGGGTCCCCAGGGCTGTCCCTCTTCCATCCCCCAGGACAGCACAGGACAGGTGAGTTGCCACATACTCTCAGCAACACTGGAAATGCCCAGTCCTTTGAGTTGCAGCTACTCCTTACGTGGCTGTGACTCTGTGTGTGTGTGGTGTGTGTGTCCACATGTGTGCACCTGTGTGGCAGGATACCGTACCGGCTTTCAATGCTCATGTCTGGTAACTAACTGGATTGAACATCTTTGCATACGTAGGTCACTTATATTTATTTGTTCCTCATCGTCATTGATCCAAGAGAACGAAGGGCTCATGGTCTAATCCGTACACGCGCGTATAAAATCCAGCCTCACTCGGGGTCTGGCCTTTGGTGTGTCACTGTCCTCAGCGTGTGTCTTGATCAATGAAGTCAACAAAACCAAATTTACCGATACTTTCTTTTGAAATATCTCTGTATCTCAGGTAATGAGGATCTTTTACTATGAATAAATCTAGACCTGGGGTGCCTGTATGGCTCAGTCTGTTGAACGTCTGCTTTCAGGTCAGGTCATGACCCCAGGGTCCTGGGATCAAATCCCACATCAGGCTCCTTGTCCACTGGGGAACCTGCCTCTCCCCCTGCTCAGGCTCTTTCTCTCTCACTTGGACTCTCTCTCTGATAAATAAATAAAATCCTAAAAAAACATCTAGACCTTTCTTGTTTTGTCTTCACATTTAGGTCTAGAAACTAGTTGGATGTAATTTCTATGTGGTGCGAGATAGGTCATTTTGTTGTTGTTTTAGAGTTTGCGAAGACACCAGCAGTGCTTACGATACACCGTCTTCCCCCACTGTTTTGATGGACCGCCGTGTGATAAACCAGTGTCCATACATGTGCATGCTCCATCATTGGGTTTCCATTGTTCTATGTCAGGGAGTTTCAAACTTCAGAAACTCTTTGAGGGCTTGTTACAACCACTTCCAACCCAGGGGTGTGGAGCAGCGAGGTGGGGTGCTACCTCCCTCCATAGGCTCACCTTGGGAACCCCGGGTCTACCTGCCTGTCCTTTACCAAGTCACCCCTTAATGTCTTCAGGTTATGAATCTGGCTATCCAGTGCTATCAATCCAACATGTTTTTCTTATAGATCACTTGGGCTATTCTTACCCCTAATAATTTTCATATGAATTTTAAAGTCATGTTGTCAATCCCCGGAAAAAACATCCTGCTGTGATCATTAATGTACCACAGTGAATCAGTGAATACATTGGAGATTAGATCAGATCTAATCTCTCGGTCCATTAATACGACACTCTCTCTCACTTTGTTCAATTAAGTCTTACAGTTTTTCTTACCATGATTTATAGCTTTTCATGTAGGGAACACTTACATATTTTGTTAGATTTATTCCATTTTCATTTTAAAATTTTTTAGCTTTCACTTAAAATGTTAAAAAAATAACTTTATTTTTATTTTTACTATTTATTTATTTAATTAAAATATGACAGAATTTCGTTCCTCATTGATGTACCGAGGAGTATGTGCCTGGCACAGTATCTCCCAAAGCATCTTCTTCTGAAGAATACAGTTAATGGCATTCTTGTAAGTGGTTGAAGAAAATGGATCCTCTGGTCCATTTGTTTGAAAAATGCTGATTTAAACAGGGTAGTCTGCTGTATTTAGTGATGGACTTCCTGAAGTCTTAAATACGATACATTGTGTATCGCCAAGAAAAGTCTGCCTTTCCTCAAATCATTGACCGTGCAACCTCCTTTGTGTGAGGCAACAATGTGTAAGACTAGCATCCAGAAGAACAAGGGAACTGTTGTCTGACACCGCTCAAGTATGAGTCTGGCTGTTAGTTTAAGACAATTTCTATTCCACTCATTATGGAGCTTTTCATTCCTGCTTTGTCTAGGGGTGTGTTTCTTTGTCCGTCATAATGAACAGGCATTAAGCTTAGTCACAAAAAGGCATAAAAATCTATTGAGTTGGGGAGCCTGGGTGGCTCAGTGGGTTAAGCCTCTGCTTTTGGCTGGGGTCATGGTCTCAGGGTCCTGGGATGGAGCCCCGCATCGGGCTCTCTGCTCAGCGGGGAGCCTGCTCCCCCCCACCCAACCCCGCCGCCTGCCTCTCTGCCTACTTGTGATCTCTCTCTCTCTCTCTTTCAAATAAATAAATAAAATCTTTAAAAAAAATCTAGGCATTGATCCTTCTCTAACCTCCCTATGACAATAGGTGATACTGGTAATTTTCACAATATCATACCATCGTTATGTCCTGTAATAAATTATACTTTATTAAAATGAATAGGTCTTTCTAAGAAATATTTTTAAAAATATAAGTATATTTTCATTCTCTTGGTTTCTGTTACTGTTATGTTGAAAAGGCTGTTGTGCATCAATCTTTTGTGTAGTCAATTTTTGAAGTGATGCATTAACAAGCAGCAGTTTCATTGTAGACTCTTCAGAACTTCACACAAATTCATGTATTTGCAAATGGAAGCATCTTTTTTTTCCTTTCTGTCTTAGAATTTTATGTCTCCATTTTGCTTCTTTTAACAGCTTAGACCTTCCAAAGTAATGGTCAGGAGAAGTGGCGATAACAAACATCCATCTCACAGTCCTGATCCCAGGGGACGGCGTCACTGATACACCGCTACGTATGGGGTGACTTGTAGTGCTTCTCACGTTAAAGCTATTCCCTTCCATGCCTGGTTTGCTGTTTCTTTTTTCACCACATTGAATACTACCAAATGCCTTTCTACATCCATCTAGAGAATCATGTCATTTTTCACCTTTTACTATCTTAATGTACAATATTACATCGACTGTTTTTTTTAAGGGTTTCAAGTTTTCTAGAGCAGATTGAGATTTACAGCGACCGAGCTGAAAGTACAGTACGTACCCCCCTCCTGCCCCACAAACAGCCCCCTCCCCCTGCAGCACCCCCCGGATGACACCTGGTGAAGCTGACGACCCCCCACTGAGACACCATCGAGACGCAGCGTCTGAGGTTTACCTTGGGGCTCAGTCTTGGTGCTGTCACCGCTGGGCGTCTAGACAAGTGTAGAAGGACATGAGTCCACCACTACAGGGTCCCGCAGAGCCCTCTCATTGCCCTAAACGTCCCCCGTGCTCCACCCACTCATCTCCCAGCCCCCGACCGCTGCCAACCACTTCTCACTGTCTCCCTAGACCTGGCCCCTTCCAGGATGCCATAGAGTTGGAATCACGGTGCGTGGCTTTTCCAGACTGGCCTCTCTCACTGAACGCTGTACATTGAAGTTTCCTCCTCGTCCTTTTAAAGTGTCTGTGAACATCTTGCGACACAGTCTTCAGCTCCTGTGGGGAAATACCAAGGAACTGGTGCTGTGTCATACGGTCAGAGAATATACAGCTCTGAAAGAAACTACCAGACTGGTTTCCAAAGTGGCTGCACCCTTTTACACGGATTGATTTTCGAATGGAAAGGTGACCTTGCATTCTTGGAATGAAATCAACTTGTCATCATGTATGACTATTTTCCTATATTGATTGAGTGGGTTTGTTGATGTTTTCCTTGGGATCATCAAATCTGTGTTTATCAGGGGGATTAGTTTGCAATTTTCCCTCCTTATAATGGTTTTGTCAGATCTGGATTTCAAAATTATTCTGATTACATATAATGAGTCAGAAAAATTTTCTCCCTTTGTATTTTCTGGAAAATTTGTTTAAGATTGTTAATGTTTCTTTCTTAAAATGTTTTGAAAATTTACTGGTGAAGACTTCTGGAACTAAAAATGTTTTGTAGTTATGACCTTAATTATACATGCAAGTGTTTTTTAGCAGATACACAGCCACCTAGTTTGGGTAGGAAGCTCTCAGAGGTTAGGAGGGTGGGAAATATGTTAAATATTGAGGCTATGCAATGCAGAGCAGGAATATGAGGGCCAGAGAGAAGAGCCACCTGACTGCTAGGGAGGCCCAGCACCCAGGGGTGACTTCAAGCAGGCGTCTGGAGCTGGGAGCCTATCTGGGGATGTTAACTGGTCATGAGGGATGTATGAGGTCATGATCTCAGGGTCCTGAGATTGAGCCCCACATGGCTCTCTGCTCAGCAGGGAGCCTGCTTCCCCCTCTCTCTCTGCCTGCCTCTCTGTCTACTTGTGATCTCTGTCTGTCCAATAAATAAATAAAATCTTTTAAAAAATGAATAAAGGAATGGCATATTATGAGTAGTTTAAAAACAAAAATTTATTAACACTAGGTTCAATTCTGTTCACTTTTTTGAGATTTACAACTGAATGTGAAATCAATGGACTAAATGAGCTGTTACACTGGACATGATCTGAGCTCGGAGCCCTTTTATCAACTTTCTCTATAACATGGACTTTGCAAATGTTTAAGCAAAAATGCTAAAAATTTTAAATTCACAGACATAAAAAAATCACATTACGCTTCAGTGGATTCCATTTTAAGTCGAGAACAGACTTATTGTGATGTGTATCTATAGCACATGATGTAGTGTTACCCGGTAGGGCAGCCCCGATCTCCATGTGGGCAGTAACTATACACCACCATCTTCTACAAACGGTGACATAGCTACAAATAAAACCTGATCATCTTGATAGTAATAAAATCATATCAACAGTCCGTGTTTTAACTGACCTCTGATTTCAAATGGTTTAAATCTTTCCCAAAGGAAGCATGGCGGCGTTCGAGGCCAGCTGGTGAGGTCATCACACCTGATACATGTAATTCTCAAACTGACGGAACTCTGGAAAACCCATTCCGTCCTGACTCGTCTAAAGGAACCCAGGGCTTGAGTAGCTGTGTTCTTTATACACCGCAGTGGATTTTAGAAGGGAAACAGAAGTGAATACCTCCTCTGTCTGGTTAGTGGGGTCGCAGGAGGGGACAGAGGACAGCAGGCAAGCTTGCTGAGACAGGACACTGAGACCTCACAGCTGCTGGCTTTCGCTTTCCTCCTTCCCTCCCTGGTCTGCCTTACCAAGAGCAACAAAAGCACTATGCGTTGCTCTTCGCAGCGTAAACAAATACACGCCCCACCCCACGTCACATGCAATCTACCATTTTACATTACATCTCAGGAGCACAAGCCTAGAGATGCTGCATTGAATGAAAAATCATAATGGAAACTGGCACAAAGTTGGCTCACCAGTTATTTTAACAATATTCAAGTAAAATTTCTTATTTTTATTCTATTTCTGGTCTCAGTCTATGGTCACAACATTACCCGACCTAAGAACCTGGTCATACAGAAGTACTGATAAACCGTTGAGCACTGACAATGACTCGAAAAGAAAACATGTCACTTTGGATGTCTGCTTTGATTGGTCTGCAGTTTTGGTCAGACTCAGAGGCAAATGTTGCCTTACCTTCCCACACAGCAAGACTACTTGTTAAAAAATTATCTTTATTTTATGCTAATAAGACTGACAAACAATGGTTTATACAGG
Organism: Mustela lutreola; assembly: GCF_030435805.1. Classification (NCBI taxonomy): domain Eukaryota; kingdom Metazoa; phylum Chordata; class Mammalia; order Carnivora; family Mustelidae; genus Mustela; species Mustela lutreola. The sequence goes on along the minus strand of NC_081307.1, from coordinate 40,129,370 downwards.
TACAGTGTAAAGAAAAGCAATGATTTGAAAAGATTATTTTTCATGCTTAGTGAAAGCATCATACTTGTTTAATTTCAAGCAATACTCGGATACCATTGAAGAAAAGACAAAATAGGGGTGCCTGGGTGGCTCAGTCGGTTAAGCCTCTGCCTTCAGCTCAGGTCACGGTCCCAGGGTCCTGGGATCGAGCCCTGCATCGGGCTCTCTGCTCAGTGGGGAGTCTGTTCTCCCTCTTCCTCTGTGATCTCTCCCACTTTCACTCTTCCTCAAGTAAATAAATAATTTTTTTTAAGAAAGAAAAAACATTCCAACCGTACCGTAATGAGACTCAGGTCCTCCGCCATCCTGCCTGCAGAGCCTGCAGCAGCCCCCAGCCCTGCGCTGGAGCAGCGGTGAAGGCAGCGGTCATTGTAACGGATGCGGAGAAACCCTCGCTCGGTGCCTCTGATGCGCTGCCCATGAGGTCAGCACCTCACCTGTGTGCGGTCATTGTGTCCTGATGGCCTTGCTTTGAGACCAGTGTTACTTGTGTCCCCATATTACATGAGAAGAAACTAATTGCTAATGATGAGTAATTGACACTAAGTCATAGAGACCCGAGGTGGCTGAGATGTACGAGAAACCCAGGGTGTCTGACACAGAGCCCATGCTCTCTTACTCAAGAACATGGCTGTCTGCAGATTTGCACAAGATTTGCGCTGGTCGTACGACCCACTGTCCAAAACAGAAGGCAGCTGAGACAGGCAGTCAGCTGGGTGGGACACCAGATCGAAAGGCAAAAAGTCGGGTTAATTCCTGGAAAAGAGTATATATTGTCTCTTCTGGGCACACTTGCAAGTTCATAGAGGGGATAGAACTTGCAAGGGGTGTCTGCCTTTGAGAATTTTCCCCTATCAAATACCAGAAAACCATATCATGGTTCCCCAAGAGCCTAAAAAAAGAGAAGACTCTACAAAGGTCAGAAACAAAACCAAACATATTCTGACCGTACCATCCAACAGTCATGCTCCTTAGTATTTCCCCAAATGAATTAAGAACTTATGTTCACAAGGAGTTTGATAGCAGCTTTAGTCACAATTGCCAAAACCTGTCAATAGCTGAGATGCTCTTCAGTAGATGAAGGGATCAGTCAGCCGTGGTCCATCCAGAGAACGGGGCATTACCCATCACTAAAAGAAATGAGCTCTCAAGCCATGAGAAGACGTGGGGGAGGTTTGAATGAATATTGGCAAGGGAAAGAAGCCAACTGAAAAGTCTGTGCACATCATGATTCCAGCACTATGACATCCTGGAAAAGGCAAAACTATGGGGACAGGACAAAGATCTGTGGCTGTGGGGGCTGGAGGAAAGGGAAGGTGAACAGGTGAGCAGAGAGGTTGTATATCAAGTCACTGCACTATGTACCTTAAATGTACACAATGTCCTAGGTCCATAGTATCTCAATAAACCTGAGGGAGGGGGAAGACTCAAAGATCCACTGATTAAAGTAAAAATACCCCTAAACCTTGATCCTTAAAAGATTCTTACCTAAAAGAATATGCTAGAGAGGAAGACTTCCTTTGCAACTAACTGGGGCAAAGGGACCACAATAAACAACTAGAAAAGTGAGTGATGCAGGGGACACATCACCTTTATAACAATGGCCAGCAGACACCTCAGCTCTGTGGCCCCTGAAAGAGGAGACACAAAAGATAAAAGCCCTGGGTCACCCTGCTGGTGGCACGCTCTGACTGCAAGGGAGAGGCCGGTGCAAACAGAACAAAGCCAAGCTTACTAAAGTTAGGGTCCAGTGTAGCGTTCTGGAGTGAGGGGGATGCATGGAGCTCTGCAGAATGAAAGAGGTCCAGAAATCCGCATCTGGGGTCCACAGCGTACTTGCTGAGTGTCAAGATGGCTCCTCACAGACTGGCACTCCATGGGAGCAAAGCCCAGCTGGGAGCTGTGCATCAGACGGTTCTAGAAAGTCACAGAGGCCTGGCATCACCTGCATTTCCACGGGTGAGAATGCAGTATTGCATGTGAACATCCCAGGAGTTGAGGGTCCTGCACCTTCCGTCCCATAAAAGCAGATCCTGGGCTTTCCAGTCTCTTCAGAATTCAGGGTGACACTGTCCTTTGTCACCTCAGTTCTCTGATGGGTCGGAAGAGATACGGAGTCTTAGTTTGACCAGCTTTTTCTTGTTGCGGGAACATGAGGGACAACCTCCAAGCTCCTACACACGTGAGTTGGATCAGGAAATCTTTCATTACTTTTGATAAAACAACACTTGCTGCAAAATACTATTCCCTGAACATTTGTCCTGACTCTGTCCAGGTGCCCGAAGTCAGTGGTACAGAGATCCTTAAAAAAGTTCTCTTGAATTGCTTTTCTGATTGTTTCTAGGACATTCTTGTCCTTGTTTTGTAGTGTACTATGATGGATCATCTGAGTGTGGATGTCCACACTGACAAAATAATGGTAAGAATTAGCAAAGTAATGGTGATTGCTTTTTGTTTTGTGTTTGATGGGGACTCTGATACGTTCCAAGCTTTAGAGAAAGACCGTGCCAGTCGTTAGGAATAATGATATTTTAATGGTTGTCATTTCATTTTATTTGCTGGCATATACAGTTCTCATTCTTTTTATTATAGTGATTTAGTTTGCCTTTAGGGAAACATCCCTACTCGGTGCCACACGACCCTGCTAGAGTAGCCACTGCCGAGATCCCTCCTCTACCTGGAAAGGAGCTGGCCCCAGCTCAGACGATCAGCCCTTCTCTCCTGACGTTGAATTCCAGAATGAAGAGCCATTATCGACTAAAAGTGTGTCACCAATTGACCCTACTGTTCTGCCTGATGGGGACATTGATTATGTGCTCCTCCCTGGATTCCCAGAGCTATTTTGTTTTCTGGCCTGTCCATGGCTTATAGGCTCAGCATTTTTGTGGTGGTTGCTGCTACTTTGAGCTAGCTTTCCAGTAAATTCCTTTATGCTCTTGTTAGGTCATAACCTATTCTGGTGATCAGGGAACCAGAAAAATATCTGTTGAAAGCCTGCTCCCTGCTGTTTAATAGCCATGGGTGTCCTCCATGACTAGTACGTGACATGGGTCTCAGCATCTTCATGAGGGCCTTCACGGTCTTCAGCCCGTCAGTGATGATCTGTCACACATGTTCTCTTGTCATATCTCTTGTCAGTTGTGGGTTTCAAGAACACATATATGGTTTGCTCCCCAAACTCTCCAAGTGAAACTGAAAAACTGCTGACTACACAATGAACCCAGTCCTCCGTGGCTTCTGCTGAACCTTTGTCATGCCATGTTTTACATACGCCACTGGATTCTCTTCGTGTCCATTTCTGACCATGTTCTGTCCATTTCATTCCCAGTCCACCGTGTATGTTGGTCCCTAACACAAGATCATGCCACACGAACAAATACAGCATTGAAGGCTGAGAAGAGTCCATCCACAAGCTCCGTCTGCTACTGACTCTGGCTCAGGAAATTCCTCCAGACCTGTTCTTGCCACCATTTTTAATTTTACAATTTTATAAAGTCATTCATCAGTTTAGTCTGACGGCTAGCACCGCCGGCTTCGCATCTTGGCTCACCCTCCTGTTTTATAACTTGGATGAGGAAAGGCAGAGTCACTCTGAGACTGATGTAGGACACTGAGTTTGGTAACTGGCCACAAGTGCTCCCTGGTCACCAGCACAGGCTGGTTTCCCATGCCTGTATGCAACCTGGGCCATCAGAAGCCCAAATACATGCTCCACACCCTCCTTTACCTGGATTAGTTAGAGTTACCTCACTGTGAAAATATAAATCACTGTGTCTGACTTTTTTTGATCTCAGGAAGAACAACGGTAGTCATCCTAACATTAAAAACATTTTAAGGGCACCTGGTGGCTCAGTGGATTAGGCTTTTGCCTTCGGCTCAGGTCATGATCCCAGGGTCCTGGGATCGAGTCCCGCATCGGGCTCTCTGCTCAGCGGGGAGCCTGCTTCCCTCTCTCTCTCTCTGCCCGCCTCTCGCCTCTCTGCCTACGTGTGATCTCTGTCAAATAAGTAAATAAAATCTTAAAAAAAAACACTTTGAAAAATAAGGTCAGATGGTACTTGAAGATTGAATTTTCATGCCACTAATGAAAAAGAATAAAAATTAAAATAAAAAATAACAAGGCACTCTCTAGGAAGTGTGAATCAAGGACTTAGTCCAGAGATAACTGAGCTGCTGGTAAAACCAGCCATGGTGACAGGCTCAGGGCATAAAGAAAAAAGGAAATAAACATTTGCCCTTAAGATACTCATAGTATCTGGAGTTCTTCAAAAACAGAAAACTCACATGGCCAATGATACTCGAACTTAAAAAGAAAAAACACAATGAAAATCAATATCATCAGCTTCAAAAATGCCAATAAAAAGTGAACTATGAACACAAAGGCATTTACAGAAACAGAAATTATTCCTTAAAACAGTCTGTTGACGTTATGAGACTAGATACTTACTATAATGTAGCACGGAAAGAAAACATCGTCTATTGGTACATTTACACACACACACACACACACACACCTCATCATGTAATTATCTTACTTGATACTTAATTGCATTAGGTCATTCCAATGTACCCTGTCATACAAATATTTAATGATAAGTGAAGTATAATTGGTTTCTTTTTCCTTCAAATTTAACTGGATTTCTTTTGTGTTTGTAAGTTCCTAAGAATCTAAGTTGCTGGAGGTACTGAAGTTGGGACACCATGCTTTCAATAAATCATAATAGTTTAAAAAAAAAAGTGCTAGAGATCGATTTTGTGGGTACCTACCATTTTTCTCTCAGACATGTTATTTTGAGTGCCAATACATTTCACCGTACACATATGTATGGTAGTTTTAAACTCTATGAGTCAACATGGATTTTTATCAAGCTTTTCAATACCATTTCTGTCACAAATAAATTTTTTGAACAATGACCAAGTAGAAAATCCTCTGAATAGATGTGGTTAACGTAAAAACAAACCAAACAAACTTACCTTAATTGCAAGAATATAAAAGTCTACCATATTTATTTTAACCAATGACTGTAGATAGTGAATTATTTTCTTGCTTTTATAAATTGGTTAAATTTAGGAAAATTAATTTTCTGGAAATGCGTAAGTTGAAAATACACTTTGAGAAAGCTCTAAATCAAATGATTTATTTATCTCGCATATTACTTTTAAAATTGTTTTTCTTTATATATTTTTTTGAGGTTCAACTTCTGCAAAAAAGAAACAACAACATTCCATTGATGTCTATCCCTAGTTTCTTATTTCATTATTATTCTAAATTAACAGAATTCTACAAATACACTATATATGTGACAATAGTTACTATATGTTATATTGTAGAACATTAACTTCAGGAAGAAGTAGCATATTGAAAGGATAATATCCTACAAAGTTTAGAGACAACAGAAAGTAATATTTAGGATCATAGACACCAGATCCACTGCGGATTCAAAATCCATCTATGTAATGATGGGCCCAGTGGGTAATGTGTGCCTCACGCCTTCCTTTGTGAAGTGGGCAGGCGGATCGTAAACTGTTAACACAGTTTTGAAGGTCAAAGGAGCTAATAAAAGTTACAAATGGAAAAGTAGCTGCCCCTTAGGACTCAATCATTATTAGTGATTTTGACTCAAGATGATCTTCACACTACCTCATTTTGTTGGAAGTAGCTTTCACTGGTCAACAGTGAGTGACTTTGTGATCATAACAACATGTCCTTCTTGAAAAATGATAGAAAATTCTGTTTAGGAATTGAATAAGGATCATTTAGAATATTGAAAATTAAGTGAGAATGTATGTATAATGCAGTCTTTCCTATATGACGTTGGTTCACTTCCACAGAACCATGAACTCTACTTGCTAAGCCACCATCTCTAGACACATCTTCTGTCCACAGGCCACAGAATTCTCTGAGTCTGCCCAAAACGCTTTAAATGTATGACATCTTTCATGCCAATGAATACTCAGTCCCTGTGAAAAACACCAGGAGAACGGCTTGCTAACAGTATCATGAGATCAGAGTTCTCGGAACAGTGCAAGGGACCCTTCAAGGTTCATTCATGATGAAGTTAAAGTTGGCAAACCATTTGGCGAAATGTTTTTATAAACAACAAAAATAAAGATTGTCGATCATGACCAAATCACTAGTTTCTCTAGTCCTCAGTCTCTGAGAGGGTCACACAGTCTCTGAGAGGGTCACACAGGAAGGCATGGCGTGCTGTGGTCTGCGTTCCTCATTGGAAACTGCCTAAATTTAAACAGATGTGTATATATATATATATAATAAAATATAAAATAAATAATATCATATAATATAAATATAAAAACCATATTAAATATATTACTTGATATAATTATACTAATGAATTAACATAATTCATAACATAATATTTATATTATATGAATTAACATAATTCATATGAATTTAAATAATTCATTACTATAATTATATTGAATATGAACATATATAAATTTATATTATATAATATGATATAGATATATCAAACAAATTATATGAAACAAATTATTTCTATAACATAAAAATAAAGAACTGCATATATAATATATATACACACAATAATACATATTATATAATATATAGTTTTGTAGTATAACATATACACACACACATATATAAAATACACATTTACAGCTCATTTTTCTTTCACTGTTTTGTAGGACAACCCGAATTTTATTGGTTTTTTTTTAGCATGAGTCTCTCTTCAGGGAGCAGTCTCTGTCGGTTAGCTAAGCCCTCCCCCCGACCCAGGGTCAAGAGCAAGAAGAGAAACAAAACACTGTGCCGAGGTTTAGAGGCAGCGGCCCTCCCCATTCGAAGGTCCTCCCAGGGTCTTGCCCTCCAGGTTGGACAGTAAAAGTATGTGCTTTTATGACCTCTGTCATCCCCACTGAATGGAAATCGGCGATCACATACTATTTTACGACCCGCATGAAGAGGGTGTCCTTCAGGCCCGCGGCTGCACTTTGCACGGCTGCCCTGACTCACTTCCACCTGACCCCCGCGCGCTCGGCGCCCCAAGCAGCCTCTTCCATCTTCGGTCGCGGGATCCGTCTTGGTCCCTTTTCATTACCCTTCCTCGGAGGGTGAGAGCAGGTCAGGTTTCTGAATTTGGATCTGTTTCTCTTGCCCCCCCTAACCCTTCTTCTTTCTCTTCTACCTTTCTTGACTATATCTTGCTTATTTGGTGTGTCCACTGATACGGCCCAGGTGTCATTCCCAGACTCTTGCTGTAGGTAACTGGCAGCTGGGCACAGCGGCTCAACTTTCTCAGGCTATCATGAGTCAAGAACCAAGAACTTGAATGAACAAAAGAGATTAAAAGAGTTTCTTATAAGGCAGCCGGGACCCTTGACCAATAACCTGCTATAGTGTTACACTTAAGAAGTAATAATTTCTGTGATTGTTACGTCCGTTTTCTTTTCCTGTCCCCTTTCTTCATTAACACAGACTTTGAGGCTAAGGCATTTCCGGAGCACGTGCCTTCCGAGCCGAGTGCAGACAACAGAGGCAAGTTTGGGACGGTGAGCTGCACCCCAGGCTCCGGTTACGGACACAGCTCAGGTTGGGACGGTGAGCTGCACCCCAGGCTCCGGGTTACCGACACAGCTCAGAGCCGGTCCATGTTTTCTCAGGTTCCCCAGCTCAGGCGCTGCCGAGCGCTTGACGGTGATCAGAAAACTACCCGTGCCTGCAGGGACACTGCGCGGGGCAGGAGGGAGAGCAGGGGGTCACAGGAGGGCTCCACGAAGGTGGGGTCAAATGCTGGGAAGACCTGTAGGTTGGTTTCTGCTGGAACCGGGGAGCACGACATGGGGGTGAGAGAAAGACATTTTCCTGTGGAAGACCAGTGTGCTCAGGAGACGGTGTGGGAGCTCCTGAACGTGTGTGTTTTCATCAAAAGGCAAGAGACACTCTGTGCATTTGCAAGGAAGTCCCCCCAGTTGCTGTGGCCCGAGGGGGCTGGGCGTTCAGGCTGAGTAGGAAGGATGAAGGGCTCATGTTCTGAGGACCAGACACAGAAGGTGACTCGACCTCCTCCCCAGACAGCAGGGGCTTGGATGCCAAAGACCTACGCAGATCAGGGAAGGCTCCTTTACTGCGCGGCCGTGGAAGGGAGGGATCCCACACACATCCCCAGTACCCGCGCCCTGACGGTATTTTCCTGTAGCCAGAAAACTGTGTGTCCCTGGGGAGGGCGAGGCGAGGACGGACTCCGGAGGGCAGGTTGTGAACCGACACGGAGGAAACACTGCGATCTCTGGGTTCGTGGGAAGTGGCGGCACAAAACAGTCCCTAAGCAGACCACACAGGACCCAGAATAAAAACACACTGACAGGAGAACGTTAGATTCCCGTTCCAGCTGACTCATTATACGCACACTCAAGGTCAACCCACGGCCCCCTTTGGAAGACGGTCACTAACGTTTACCACGTTGTGTCTCCTTGAACCAGAGGGCTGCTACTGTAAGAGATGGCTTTTGTTTCCTGGGGCTGGAAGAGCCGAAGCTGGGAAGGCTGAAAACCCAGCGAGCGGCCCAGTTTCCCGGCATCCTTGCACTCAGTGCCTCCTCAGCCCGGTGGCAGGGTGGCCGCCGTGTTCCTGTTTCAAAGCGCACCGTCACGCCCTGCCATCCGGACGATGCTGGACACTCGTTACCGCCTTCGGGGCCTTCCTGCTGGACACGATGTTCCTGGGTGTCGGAAGCTCGTCTACACCACCTTGAAAGATTTTGAATATTATCCCTGTCTTTCAGCCCAAGGATGTCAGAGGAAGCAGCATTCTCCTAACATTACATTAATTCTTGAATTAGACCTCTACTTGGGGATTACGTTGCCCCTAGTCAGGCATAGAAAAGATTTATAGACTAATAATACAAAATTGGGTAAGAGCTCTACAGTTTTGCTGCTGTGGGTGTTAAACACTCTTAAATATTTTCCATCCAGCTGTGCAGAAAAAAAAATAGTTATTTTTCCCTGCAATGTGTTCGTCTAAACCATGTAGAAAACATAATATTAAAATACAACAAATTTGAACCTAAATATAACATCGGCTAACTTTAACTGGCAGTTGCCAGATGGCACTTTACCTTCTATACAGTAAAATGCTGATTTTAGTGCCTTTGGAAGCCATGGAAAGTTTTGGCTTGTTTAAAAACCAGAGGAATTCCATTAAAAAAAAAAAAAAAAGCGTTAGAACTAAGGTGCAAATTCAGCAAGGTTGCAGTACAAAATCAATGCCAGAAATCACTTGTGTTTCCAAAAGGAAAATTCAGAAAACAGTCTCACTTACAATAGCATCAAAAAGAATAAAAATTTAAGAATAAATTTAACCAAGGTGGTGAAGTTTTTGTACAATGAAAGCTACAACAATATTGCTAAAATAAATTTTAAAAAAAACACAAAAAGGTTGGAAAAAATCACCTCTTCCTGGATTGGAAGACTTAATGCTGCTAAAATGTCAATTCTACCCAAAGCAGTATATAGGTTCAGTGCAATCTCTAGCAAATCTCAATGATTCTTTTTCTCCCAGAATAGAACACTCCATCCTAAAGCTGATGTGACACCTCAAGGGACCCTGAATAGCCCAAATGATCTTGAGAAAGGAAAAGTTGGAGGCCTTCCAGTTCCTGATTTCAAGACATACTACAAACTATGGTAATTAAGACTGTGTGATGGTGGCCTAGAAACAGTCCTAGAGACCAATGGAATGCTGAGCCCAGAAATAAACTCTCCTAGAAGGCCACATGATTTCTGACAAGTGCTTGGACCACACCATGGGGCAAGAATTGTCTTTTCGAAAACCAGATTTGAGAAAACCAGATTTCCATAGTGACGTTGGACCTTTATGTTTTATCATGTAGCAAAGACCTGAATGCAAGAACTGACACTCTAAGAAGAAAATTGGGATGAGAAGCTTTAAGACATAGAATTTGACAATGATTTCTTGGCTATGACCAAGGGAATGTGTAATTTGATGTTTATCAGAATTAAAATCTTACGTGTATCAAAGGAGGGAGAAGTCAACAGAGGGAGCGACAGCCTGTGGAATTGGGAGAAATAATTTTCAAATTATATATCTGGTACGGGGTTTTATCTAAAAATGATTAAATAACTCCTAAATTGAACAATGGCACCATTTAAAAGTGGTCAAAGGAACTGAATGGACATTTTTCCAAACAAGATACACCAATGGCCAAATAATCCTTGAAAAGATGCTCAACAGAACTCTCCCGTAGGAAATTCATATGAAACACGGTGAGATACCACTCCGTACCCACTAGGAGGTCTAGTATGGAAAGGGACAACAGAACGCGTCTTGGTAAGGATGTGGAAACGTTGGACCCTGTCTGCATGCTGGTGGGAAGTACAGTGAATGGTGTCGCGGCTATGGAAAACGGGGTGGACATTCCTCAGAAACGTAAGCCTAGAATTATCCCTGGAACTAGCTGTTCCCCTTCTGGGTAAGAAGTACTAAGAGAAGTAAAGAGAAAAGCTCAGAGAGATCCTTATTTTCCCGCATTCATAGGGTTATTACTCACAGCGTCCACTGACAGAAGAATAAAAGAACAAAACGTGGTGTATACCTAACACAGAATAACATTCAGCCTCATGAAGGGGTATGATTCATGTCTAAAAAGCATGACACAGGGGTGCCTGTGTGGTTCAGTCAGTTAAGCATCTGCCTGTGGCTCAGGTCAAGCTCCCAGGGTCCCAGGGTCAGGCCCCATGTTGGGCTCTTGCTCAGGGAGGACCCTGCTTCCCCCTCTGCCTCTGCCCCGGCCCCTGCTTTCTTTCTCTCTCTCTCTCTCTCTCTCTCTCTCTCTCTCTCTGTCAAATAAATAAAAAACAAATGAATAAAATCTTTAAAATAATTAAAAAATAAAAAACGTGACTCATGCTACAAGATGGGTGAACCTTGAGGACATGATGCTAAGGGAATAAGCCAGTCATCAAAGGGCTGTGATTCCACTTCTACGTGGTTCCTGGAATATCCAGTCACAGAGACAGGAGGAGCAGAGTGGGTGCCGGGGCTGCGGTGTGCTGGGAGGGGAGTCCCTCTTTAGTAGGCTCAGAGTTTTGGTTAGGGAAGAGGAGAAGGTTCTACGGATGGATGGTGGTAATGGTTGAATGACCATGTGCATGTAATTAATTACAAAGAATTATATATTTAAAATGGCTAAGATGGTTTTATGGCATGTGTATTTTATCACGCAGTATATGACAACAAAAACCTGAGATGTTTATTTGAAACCCCTAACAACAGACGAGTGAATAAAATGGGAACAGTTTAGAATTTTAAGGTCCGGCATAAAAAGAAACTGCTATTTTTTCTCTGTTAACCACCAAAGGCTGTTTGGAAACCTACCTTGAGCTTCTTGTCATCTTTATCACAAACTTAATTCCAGATTTACCTTCCTAGAATTAAATTTGGATGCCATTGTTTAGAAACTATATTGTACTTGGTCATTTTAAAATTTATTTTTACAAATAAAACACCCAGTTATCTGTTAATGATACAAAGTATTTCTGTCTTTCTAATACAAAATACATGGGTTCAAAGCACCCATGTTTTTGAGCTATCATACGTAGGTTTTCACTTGCTTCTCAGAATTTTATTTAATGGGCATTTTTGTCTATCTAATGCAACTGGTGACACTTAGTGTTAATGAATAGATTCAAAATACAGAAAAGAATGTCCATGTACTAATAATATCAATTAACTCATTCATTTCTAAGGTAGTATGTATTGAGTTTTATAAATTTAATTCCAATAAAGGCCTCCGAATCATTTTAGTTTTGACGTTTATGAAATTCTGAAACTACTCTTAGCAGAACATGAAAGGATTTTTAAAATATAAAATTAAGTAATATTTTGATCAACTTTAAAAAGGTAAGACAGTGGAGAAGAGGAAAAGATAATTTGGAAAGTAAACAACTGAATGAGAGCAAAGCTTAAAGATCGTGCTATGAGCATGAAATAAAACAGAATTTTAAGTGGTTAGTCAACATAAGTTATAAAATTGGTAAAAAAATGGTAAAAAATAAGGAAAAAGAAAAGTATAAGAGAACTGAAAGAGAAATAAAGGCTGTGTATCAGAAGTCACTGCGTTTACAGTTCACTGAATAGTAAGAAGAAAAGGAAAACCCTTTGACCACAGAAAATCTTAATTGGAAACAATTCTGTAAGATGGAAATAAATACTTTGGGGACATTAATAAGGGATGGGAGAGAAGATAAAATTAAACAAGTATTTAAAAAAGAAAAATATGAATTCAGAGAGTTCTTTGCAGTTATGCAAACATTTTAATATTTACTTGCAACAGACAAGTCCTAATGACAAATAAATCATGTGTAGCGCAGGAGCATGGAGACACGGCATGACTCGAGGCTGGCAATGGGCAGGGGGCTCTCGGGGAACACGGTAGCATGCCTTACCAGTGGCCACGTCTGGAAGCCAACCCTTGTTGCAGAGACGATTACAGGACAGAGCGGGGCAGTGCCCACCTTCTGGGGTGGGGGGTCTGTGACAGGTCGGCACAGCGAAAAAATGAGACATGCTGATGAAAGCTGGGCCAGGTGAGGATGCGGCTTGCGTGGGAGCTGAGTGGGCAGCGCACTGATTCCCAGGCAGGGAGGTGGAGGCAGCCGGACAAGCAATCCGCGGACTGTAAGAGGGAGCCCGGTACACGAGGCAATCACAAGGCAATCAGTGGCAGCCACCCCGGGAATGAACTGGCAATCAGCCGGCCAAGGAGGGAACCGTCGAGCATCCGATGCAGAGCATGTTCAAGGCTGCGGGACCATGAAAGAGTAGGACAGACGGGCAGACGGGTGTTGGGTGGGTTTTTTGTTTTTGTTTTTGTTTTTTTAAGATTTTATTTATGTATTTGACAGAGATCACAAGTAGGCAGAGAGACAGGCAGAGAGAGAGGAGGAAGCAGGCTCCCTGCCGAGCAGAGAGCCAACTCGGGGCTGGATCCCAGGACCCTGAGATCATGACCTGAGCCAAAGGCAGAGGCTTAACCCACTGAGCCACCCAGGTGCCCCGGGTATTTGAAGGTTTACCTTGACACAGATCCCCTTGGTGTTAAGCGGGGCAGAAGAAATGTTGGTATTTTTTTCAGATGACATGAAAGAAAAATCTTTCTTAACGTAGTAACACTTCTTTCAATTGATGCAGCAGATTTGGGTCGTTAATGTATTGATCAAAACAACAAATCTTTTTTGGGGTCTTGGCAAGCGTGAAGTATGATCCTAAGTATTTTGGAAAGCTTTTCTCATCTATTCCTCCCACAAACTTAGGGAACAGGTACTGTTCTTATTTTCAGTTTTTGTTTGTAGACATTAAGACAGAGAGTTTAAATAAGATCCTTTTTAAAAACCATACAGTATGCAGGCAGAGGTCTATGTTTGTTTTCCTAATGACAGACATTTTTTTCAAAGGAGACCATGATGCTTCTACCATAATATCTAATTCTTTAAAGTGTTTCCAGATTGAGATCATTAATGTTTCTAATGGCATTATTTCCCAAACATGACGTAGAGCCAGAGACTCTACGTATCTAAGTATCTACGTATCTAAGTATCTAAGTATCTATTTATTAAAAATAATTTTGAGCAAAAAGTTTTGATTTAAAAATCAAATCTTACCATAAGAAATGTTTCATAGATCTATTACATAAAATAAGAATTGGATCCATCAGTATGTTATATATTTGGAATTTTGAGAACGCCTGGGTGGCTCAGCAGGTTGAGCATCTGCCTTTAGCTCCGGTCATGATCCCAGGGTCCTGGGATCGAGTCCAGCACTGGGCTCTGTTGTCAGGGGGAAATCTGCTTCTCCCTCCCCCTGTGCGCCTCCCCTTACTTGTGCATGTGCACACGCTTTCTCGCTCTAAGTAAATAAAATAAAAATATCTCTTTTTTTTTTTTTTTTTTTTTTTTTTTTTTTACATAATGGGTAACAGCAAGACCAAACCAATGAAGGAGAAATGTAAACATGTCATAGTAGAGTTGGGTGGTTGGCAGAAAATAGGACGTGATCAGCAATACCCACTCTTATGACAGTTTAAATGAACACACTCATCATCTTCTTAGTGGGGAGTTTAAATTTCTACTGGGGAATGACTTACAGTACTTCTAAAAAACTTAAGGTTTCTATTTTAAGATAATTACAGAATCACACACAGTTGTAAGAAACACTACATGAAGACTCTGTGTGTTCCCGACCCACTTTCCCATTTGATAACATCTTGCCAATCTGTAACGATACCATAACAAGGCTCTTAATACTGACACAGCCAAGAAACAGAATTTCATCATCACTGACTTCTCTTCCTGCCCTACCTGACCCTTGGCCCCCAGTGGCCACTGAATTCTGTGTCCTTTCCCCGTTCTATCACTCAGGGACCTTAATGGGGTCAGAAGACCTGTGACATTCTGGGATGGGCTCTTTTCCCGTTTCTTTGCTTTTCTCCCTCTTTCCCGCCTCCTCCCGCCCAACTCAGAACGGTTCTCTGGAGATCTGTCCATGCTGTGGCATCACTAAAGGCTCCCTCCTGTATGTTGCTGACTAATGCTCCTTGGAGCTGACGTACAAAACCCCGAGTAGCCACTTGTCATTGAAAGACAACTGCGGTGTTTCCAGTTCTTGGCTAAACAACAAAGTTGCCGTAAATACGTGTGGAGAGTTGGTGTGAGTCTCACTCTGCATTTCTTTGAGGGGAAAAAAAACCTTGGACACCTATACTGGGTCGTATGGTGATGACATGATTTTTTTTTTTTTAATTGCCCAATGATTTTGCAGAATGGCTGTGTCACTTTTGAAAAGCACCCATTTCTGGGATCCAGCCTCTCTGCAGAAGCACCAGCATTTGGTATTGTCACTATTTTTCGTCTTACCCGTTCTCCTCAGCATGCCGTGATCATTCATGAGGGTCTTCGTTTGCATCCCCTAATGGATGATGGGGTGGAACATATTTTCATGTACTACTTTGTCTTCTGTGCATCCTTTTGGTGAAAGACTATGTTTTCAGGGATCATTTCTCTAGTTCCTATACCCTTGCGGTGCAATGGCTCTCCATGTCTGTTACCCATTTTCTACTTGGAATTTGTTTTACTGTTGAGTTTGGAGGTTCTCGCTGTGCTGCAGATACTGATGCTTTGCCAGGTATGTGGTTCACGAGCATTTTCTCTGCTCTGTAGCTTGTCTTTCTATCCCACTAACAGCCGTTTGAAGAATACAAATGTTTAGTTTAGTTTTGACAAAGTATAATCAATTAACGTTGTCTCTTTTGATCAAGACCTGAGACCGAGGGCCGGCTGCCTAAGCTACCCGGTGCCCCATCATGCAGCGGATTTTTTAGTTTACCTTGATTTGACCCATGGACTTCTGAGATTCTGACTAGAACGCTGTTGCCAATTGAATTGATGCCCACCTATAGGAGAGACACGACTTTTCTGTGATTGTTTTCAAGAAATTAAAGCATGATATTTTGGCATGGATTTGTCCTGTTTGGGCTGTGCACAGGTCTTGAGTCTGTAGGTTTATATACCTTGTCAAAACTGGGGAGTTTTTAGCCATTAGCTGTTTCAAAGTCCATCCCCTAATTCCTCTCCTTCTGGGACTACCGTGACACAAATATTAGATATTTTTTTATAGTCCCACACATTCCTGAGGCTCTGTTCTATTGGGCTTTTTGTGTTCTATTTTCTTTCTGTTGTTCAAATTAGGCGGCTTCTATTGTTCTATGTTCCAGTTCACTGGGTCTTTCCTCGGTCCCTTCAATTCTGAAGCTGGGCTCCCCCACCAAGTTTGTGATTTTGACTGCTCTATTTTCCACTCCTCAATTTTCCATTAGATTCATTTTCATGTTTCTTTGCTGAGACTTTTTGTTTCTTTGCTGATGTTTTCTATTTTTCATTTGCCTCAAGTGTTTTCATAATAGGCAATTGAAGCCCTGTCTCATGATGGCTTTAACATCTTTGCTAGATAATTCTAACATCTCTTCATGGTGGTTCATCTATTAATTACATTTTTTGAAATTACTGAGTTTGATATCTTCCTGGTCCTTAGTATAAAGATTTTTAGTTGCATCATGGACATTGGAAAGTTCTGCTGGGAGGCTCTGGACCTTATTCAGTCTTCTGTTTCAGCAGGCGTCCTCTGCCAGGGTCCTGTGGGGGAGTTAAGGACCACCTCACCGGTGGCCAGTGGGGGTGGAAGAGAAGATGTTCCAGTAGCTTCCAGTGACACCCAGAATGTGTGTGCCTCATGATTGCTGGGAGGACTTGGGAGTTACAACCGCCCATGTGGTCTCCATGGACAGGGACACTGCAGTGGGTTGTTACTGCTGCCTGCGGATGAAAATTGTGAGTCTCCACTGAGCCATTTCAGAGGGAAGGGGGGGTAGCTTCTTATTACTGCCGGTTGGGCTGGAAGTCCCTCTGCTCTCCGCTGATGCCTCGGGAGTGGACTTTCCTTCCTGCTGACGGGGATGAAACTCCCACCTCCCAGCACACCCCATGACTCTAGTCTAGAGGGAGTGTGGGGTGTCCTCACTGCAGCTTTGACCACATGAAGGTGTTCTGCGTGGTCTTTGCCGACATTGGTGGAGTAGGGCACACATTTTTCTGTAGTGTTTGGCTGGAGTAGGGTCATGGTTGTACAATTGTTTTCTATTTTTCTAAGATGCCCGTTTTATTTTCTGTTGGCTAGAGAGGCCGGGATTTAGCTGGGGCATTTTTAACTGTTCTCACCAGCACGTCTGTGTTGTCAGCCTCTTGAACCCCATGTCTTGGATGTAAGAGACAAAAGGAAAGCCTACAAAGCTCCCTGTCATGCTGTTCCTTGATTCCTGAGATTCTTGCCTGGCCTGATGTCTCTCCACCTTTAATAGTGCTGTTATCCGTGTTTTGTAGATGACGGATGGGAGTTTCAGTAGTAGTTTGCAGGAGGAAATAAGAAAAGTGCATCTACTCTATGGTTCTGGAGGTGGAAGCAGAGGGTACTCATTCACAAGCTAAAGTATCCAAAGATGATTAACACAACAACTCCATTTTCTGAAATCTAGTATGAGAAAAAAATATGCACAAAATGCTCACAGGCATTTTATTATTTTAATAATGGGAAAAGTTAAACATAAAGAAGTACCTATAGTAAGAAATTGATTCTGCACGAATTGCAGAATACGATGTAACCGTGTAAAAGAATACTGTAACTCCTCTCTGTATATCATATGGAAATAGACTCAGGATACATTTCTGAGTGAATACAATGCAGATTGCAAACACAACGCATAGAATGAACTCCTTTATAGAAAATACTGTGACCTGTGTGTATATAAACATGCACATAATTTTGCATTTATTGATAAGGAGATGGTCCTTATTCCGGTTCCCTATCCTGCGGCTACATCTGAGCAGAAGCTAAATTTTCTGCAGAAGAAGGAAGGCCTACGTGTGTTTCTGAACATGTAGATGACGATACATGCTGAGCACAGACGGGAGAAAGACCCCACCCTCATCCGGCTCCCAGCTCTGCCTGGCAATCTGCTCACTTCCGCCCACCCATCTACGCCGGCCTCATATTAACTCTTCACACATTGCTCATAATGAACACAGTTCAGTCTGGGTCCCCCTCTTCCCCTCAGAAGTTCACTTTGCTTCTAAATTTATAGAAAAGGACATTTTCTTAAGTTCTTCTCTAAATGAAATCTCCCAGTCGGCCCCCAGGGTTCCCCCTCCTCACCATCCCTAACTGTTGGCATTTTCCCTCCGGTTAGGCCCTCCCCGCCCCCACCCAGGATCCAGGGTTCTTTCACCTCTTCCAGATTGTGCTAGATCGTTCCAGAAATTGCTCATGGTCCTCATCTTTAGTTTCCCTCTCTGTTGGAGAGGTCTGACTGGTCGGTCACCAAGCATCTACATTCTGTAGAAATCCTCGGGAATCACCTCAGAACCTGAGTCTTCCCTTTCCATTTGTCTTGGTGCTTCTCCAACCCCACTTTCATCCCCAGCACATGGACAGTCACACCAGTGACGTGACCCTCTCTAGGCTTTATGTCATCCAGTCACAAAGGTCAGCTGTTCTTTCTCCTACTGACCTTGCATGGACATTACATCTGCTGGGACCACCTCTGGAGATCCCCTTCTTCATACACTTTCTAAACTTAGCTTTCCAGAAAATACGCCTCGACCTGGTTTTCTTCTTCCTGCCCAGGTGGCTCCCCTTCAGTGGGTTTTCAGGGACCCAGATCATGTTCTCGGTTTGGAGATGGTGACATACTGCATCCATCACTCCTCAGAACTCTTCCGTCTCCACTCAGTTTCTGGAAAAACTTCTCTGGACCTGGAGTCCTTCTGCATTGAAGATCCTAGACTACTAGTGCACAGAATTATCCAGGTGTGTAGGGTTTATCCCACTGGCGTACAAGTGAAGCTTAGAGGTATATTGGTGTGACCTCTTGACCATTGGTTTGAGACATCAGTGTCAAGGGAGGCATGCAGGGGAAATACATTTCTTCTCCCCTCACTAATGTTTGTGATGCTCCTCCATTCATCTCTGTGGGGCTACAGACTGTTACAAAAAAATGTGTGTGTCAGATGCCCAATCAAACCTAAAAAAACACACAAACTCTATTTGCAATCACAAGTTAGAAGTTTCCCATAAACTCCTGAACTAGGAATCCCACACATGGTGTACAGTTTTATTTCAGACAATAACATTTGCTGCAATAAAAATCTACTTATCAGTAAATAGAACGTCTCTCTTTTCCATTTCAATTCTTTAATCATTGTGAGTCAAACTGAATTATTCATAATTCTTAAAACAACACAATGTTTGGACATGTTTGCTATAATTTAAAGCAGCAATTTGGATGGAAAGAAAACACTTCTCTTTATTCTTCATTTTAGCATATAAGTAAGCAATTAATCTCGGTTTGAGTTTATATGACTGTTCAGTAGTAATGCTTTCCCATCCATTTGCACATTTAACTCAACATGCATTCTGTGATTTTTATTTCCTGTTTTTGTTGTTGTTGGAAATTTAGCCCTTGGGCAAAATAAAGGAAGTAATTACTTTTTGTCAAAATGTTGCAAGACTGTAGCTCAAGAGTTATAAAGTAGACTTCATCGAGCCTGTATGTCTTCTATTCCTACCATTATTTTACTTATCCTGAGAGCCCTTAGGAGACAAAGCTCATCATTAATGGATTCACTATTATATTTCTAATTTTAACAGAAGGTTTGGGGTATGTGGTGTTGTAAATGAGATATATTATTTGAAAAAAGGAAACATATGCGAAAAGCTTTATAAATGTTCTCCTTTGATATATTTCCATTTAAATGGCCAATTTTATTAAAGTGCAAAGGGACTCTGGCCCCACACATCTAATCATTAGTAACCGTGCCTCTTAACTCAATACAAAAGAAATCCTAGATGTAATGAGAAAACAGCCTTCTTAAGACAACTCTTCAGAAAGGGGTCAAAGTCTACTCATATTTCAGATTTATTTGTGGTCAAAGGATGCCTATTATAGAACTTCTGGCTTTCACTTTTTCATGAATTATCATAGTTGAAAACTGCTGAATTCGTTACTACTTGGACAAGTAATTTTATGATGACTTTTTCATAGAGTGACTTAGCACCCACTTACGTGGGAGTGAAAATTGTCTGGTGTCTATACAAATGATCCAGAACTCAAATGAGTGAACTCTGATGCCTTTTTATTAAGAAGGATATAACAACAATGCAGAAGAATGTAGTATCACTTTTAATATTGATAAACTCAGAATCCACATTAGTGAAAATCTTGCACGGCCCTACTTGAAGCAAGATTAAAATGAAATAGGCTTAAGTGTGGAACTAAGAAAAAGTATTAAACTATTTTCTTTTCTTTTTCTACTAGGATCTCCCTACCTTATTTTGGTACTTATCTTTACACTGTTGGTGGGAACACAAGCTGGAGCAAACACTTTGGAAAACAACATGGAGGTTCCTCAAGAAGTTAAAAACAGAGGCACACTACAATACAGCAATTGCACTACTGGGTATTTACCCCACAGACACAGATGGGGTGAAAAGAAGGGCCATATGCACCCCA
This sequence comes from Mustela lutreola, assembly GCF_030435805.1. Lineage (NCBI taxonomy): Eukaryota > Metazoa > Chordata > Mammalia > Carnivora > Mustelidae > Mustela > Mustela lutreola. The sequence goes on along the minus strand of NC_081307.1, from coordinate 40,109,214 downwards.
AGGTTCATAGCAGCAATGGCCACAATAGCCAGACTGTGGAAGGAGCTGAGATGCCCTTCAACAGACAAACGGACAAAGAGGATGTCGACATACTCAGTGAAATATTATGCAGCTGTCAGAAAGGAAGGATACCCACCATTTGCATCAACACGGATGGGGAGTTTGGTAAGTGAAATACGTCAAACAGAGAAAAACGATTATCACGTGGTTTCACTCATATGTGGAATATACGGACTAGCATGGAGGGCCTTAGGGGGAGGAAGGGGAAACAGAAGGGGATAAATCCGAGGGAGAGACTATGGACTTGGGAAACACACTGACAGTGTAGAGGGCGAGGATGAGGGATGGGTTGGCCCAGTGATGGGTATTAAGGAGGCACGGATTGCAGGGAGCACTGGGTGTGCTACACAAACAATGAATCTGGGAACACTGCATCAGAAACTAATGAGGTACTGTGTGGTGACTAACGTGACGTAATATAAGAACAAAACAGAACAAACAAACAAACAAAAAACAAGGGCGAACTGGGTGGCTCCGTGGGTTAAGCTTCTGCCTTCGGCTCAGGTCATGGTCCCAGGGTCCTGGGGTAGAGCCCTGTGTCAGGCTCCCTGCTCAGTGGGGAGACTGTTTCTCCCTCAGATGCTCCCCCTGCTTGGTTTGCTCTCTCGCTGTCTCTCTCTCTGTCAAATAAATAAATTCTTAAAACGAAACAAAAGCAAAAGCAGAACACAAACCAGCAGCACACACTTGGAAATGTTAAATCAGAGCCTGAAGCCCGGGCCTCCTCCAACCCAGAGGCTGTTGTGCAAGTGCTCAGTGCCATGTGCTTGGCTCCGTGCAGGTGGAGGCAGAGATGGTGCAGCAGCTGGGTGCAGGGAGGTCGGGTGATGGTGGTGGCGGGCACCTTGCCGATGTCTGAGGGACCTGGGCAGCGCCCCATCAGCCATAGCCCAGGCTGGGTCAGCTCAGCCATTTTCTTCAGACCCTCGCTGGCCATGCTGGGACACAGTGGCTTCAGGCTGGGTTGCAGGGTCTGGGGACAGGTGTCTGTTTTGGGGGCGGGGGTGATAGCTGACGGGGCCCTGTGCTCACAGCATTGCCAGTAACGGGGGGATACATCTTTCATCCAGGCATACAGGTGGTCCAGAGAGCAGCGTTCTTCCCCTTGAAGGACGTCATTCTTGTCCTGAGAGAAGCCCTTGCGAGACTCCAGTGGAAATCTCTTCTTGGGAGGGACACAGACGGGGTGCTCGTGAGTACAAAGAGCACCCCGCCTGCAGTGAGGTTGATTTGGGGGCTGCCACAGAGAGTCTTCTTCTCCCATCCCCCACCACTGCAGGGTCCTCCCCTTCTGTCAGCACTGGCTGTTGGCTTCCTAGCATGACCCAGACTCTCCTCCACGAGGACTGAGGCCAAGGCTGCTGCACGTGCTCCTTTGCCGCCGAACGTTGGCAATGAAGAACTGAGTGTGTGGCCAGCATGCAGTCTGTGGCATCCCTCTCACTTCCCCTTGGTCTTCCAGGGGCAGGAGGTAAGGCTCCCCAAGTGGGTCACTGGGGGATGATGGCGAGAGGCCCCTCCTACCCGCACCGTGGCCCAGACTCATCATCTTCCAAAGTGTGCACTTCATGCCGGAGGAGGCTGTTCCACCCTTGTGAGGTGTGGTCCCCTGGTGGGCAGCAGCATCTGGGACTTGACCGCGTCATCCCAGCGCTTCTGGGGCAGCTGTTTCGGGGTTGGTTGGGTTGTGATCAGAAGAGCGGTTGTGTCGGCCTGGACCCAGCCCCGTCTCTTGCTGTAAATTGAGCCCTCATTGAGTCCCTCTTACAGGAGGCTCTGAATGAAGGAACGAATATTCCAAAACCCCTCCCAGAATGGAAAAGACGAAGCCCTTGAAGGTAAGAAAGGTTAATTCACATTGAGAATATGCATTATTTCTAAGCAGGATGGACCTCCGTCCCCTTTTAATATAAAAGGGGGATGATTTAATGTGCTTACCCTCAGTGGTTAGGTGGCCTCCTAAAGAAGTGGTCCCTACGATTGTCACTGTCACAGGCCAGCAGGGCGCTCCACTGACTTACGCTAGGTGAAGCCACACATAGTCTCCACTCTTGCCAGCGGGCTCAGCTCACGCACCCCTCATGCTAGCATTCACGTGGCCCGTGAGAAAGGCTAGATGTTGTCACAAGTAATTTTGTTAATCTTGATGTGTAATGCTTCTTCTGGGGTGGCTGCCTTCTGTGGGGGATTCCATGCAATGCAAAGATCTCTGCGCTCCATGGTCACCCCCGTATGTCCACCATCATTCCTGCACCAAGACGTCCTGACATTCCCCTGCTAGTCTCCTGATGCACCCGCCAACCCATGCAACAGGAATCACACTTCTCTGCAGTCCAACCTCAGGCGACTTCTGTTTCCATGTGCGTGGCTGACCCGGGGCATTACTTCAAGCAGTGGAGCCCTGTCACTCTCTTCTAATTCCTCCTCTGTGACAGGCTGTCATTCATTTCTGAACTGACATCCACACACTGAGCTGGCCCATCGCCAGTGGAGCTCGAGCTTTTCCTTCTGTGTCAACTTGTCATAGAGGGTCACCCATACAGACGTGTGCTGACAGCAGGTTGTGTTCTGTGAGGGGTGGATGGTGTGGGGGCCTTGTTACCTGTGTTTAAGTCTTGCCCTGTGATTTTGCTTAATTCTGGGTGTAGCACTTCTTTCTTGTAGTAGAATGTTTCTGGGCCACCCAAACTGGTGACTCAGTGGGTACCTGATAGCCTCGTTCGTCGAGGGTGATGGGACCATATGGTTACTTGCTGCCCTGAGGATAGGACCCAGAAGCACACACGACTGGGAATTGTTTTAGAAAAGATATACAGTTCTTCACAAAAGAGAGCCTGACCTTGATCCAGAAGCGGAAGCGTCCACACTGTGGCTCCTCCATGGGACTTGTATCTGTTGTCCTCACTGACTTCCCTGGAAGGAGACTGTGCCAGGTCTGGCAGGGTCCACATGGCACTGGAGCTCAAACCATCGCTGGGACCATAGCGGGATCCATTCTGCTCAGAACCCTCCAGAGTGCCTGCCTTTGGGCTCAAGTGTGATCTGAGCTGTAGCAATATTATCTGCCACCGCCCAGCCTGACAGGTGCCGTAGGAGTCCAGATTCCTTAAAGGAATGGCAAATGGGGCAGAGTTTCTGTTTCTGTCTTGTGGCAGAATTCCCTCTTCTTTAAAGATCTTACCCTTAAGATGTCCAACTAATTGGATGAGGCCCACGCCTATTATGGGGATGTACTCAAAGTTACGGATTCTATGTACTAATCACATCTGAAATATACCCTCCCGGGAGCATCCAGACAGCGGGTCACTCTAGCTGACCCAAGCTGACGCATAGAATTACCCATCACAGGCATTGCTGTGCCATCTTCGGGATGAGTGGTGTGTAGTTTCAGTAATTTCTCCCTTAATCTTAATAGTGTTCTTGCATCCCCCTGACCACATCTAAATATTTTACTGATGTGGCAGGACTCTGAGTGTGCATAGAGTCTGTCTCCATCCTATGGAACACATCTGTCTCCGGAATGGCTCATGATCTATTAGATGATGCCAAGGATTCAGTGGGTTGAAGTGGTATCAACAGGTTGTTTGGGAAATTCAGGCCTCTCGAGAGGACGTTATGGCAGAGGGTTGGATATTTAAGCTACCCTTAGGGCAAAACTAAATCACACTCTTGTTTTATCCATGTGGGTATGAACTTGTTCTGATGCCTTTCCTGACTGTACCCAGATAATGTTTACTCAGTCTAGTAAGCACCAGGCACGGATGCTAATGCTGGCGAAGCATATTTTCATCCTCCAAGACCCACATGTGCTTTGCAGGATGCTGACTGGTCATTGAAATGGTGATATGATGAGGACCACCTCCAGAGCCTTTCTGTTGGTCAGGGTAGCTTCCAGTCCCCGAGGGCTGGACTATTGCTGCTGATGTTAAGTCTTGGCCACGTGGGGAGAGGGACAGTTGTAGGGGTGTCCCCGTGATCATTTGTATACAACAGTTTCTGAGCCACTAGGTAAGGCTCCAGGATGGGAGGTGACAAATTTAGACATGCCCAGTCTATTTATTCATTTAAGAACTGAAGACAGAGCCATTGGGTAGATCTATGGACTTAGTGGGCTGGTTATAGACAAACTTTACTCAGGAATTGATTCATTACCTGGTCTTCATGTGCTCTCGATTTAATAAGGAAGCATGAAGATATTTCAAGTCTCTGAACTTTATCACTGACACAGACCCGTGTACTGAACTTACCTGGTATGAATTACTGGACATCCCCACACCTTAGTGCCAGTATAGACTTTGTCTATACAAATTTTAGACTGTGTTTGTACTGTGGGCGAATTACCAAGATTTTGCAATATATCTAAGCCTTGGTTTCTTCATCAAGTAAACGGAAATATCAAAGCAAGAAAATGGGGACATTTCTTCAGTGTCTAACTCTGAGTAATCTGATTATGATTGCCCCCTTACCTGTAGCTAGATTAATATAAATCACATAGAATTCATGTGATGAAAATGTGATATCCCAAGAATTAAATTGTTAGGAGATGCATTTAGGTGGGTGGTCGAATCGAAAGACAATATTCCTGAAAACAATAAAATGGATGCTTTAAATGATCATGGAATGTTGAGACATTTAAGATCATAGCATTCACTTAAGACAAAAATCTGTTCTTGGTAGAAAAAAATGTGAAATTTCTCAGTGATAAATTTGTTCCAGGGACAAATACTAGCTCAGATATGCAGTTTATCTGCATGAAGTTCTCCAGGAAATTTGTCTGTGACAAAGAGCTTGCAGTGTGGTGGAGGACATGTGGGCCTGTCTACTAATGTGAACACTTGTGTATCACTTGTTTCCCAGGAACTAATAGATATGTCCCCTAACAAATGCAGAGCAAACATGTAGAAGATATTCTTATCGGATAAACAGCGTGTGTGTGTGGGGGGTGGGAATGTGAAATACCACGTTCCAAAAATGATGCCTTCAAACTACTTTTCAAAAATCACATTTAGTTTGTAAAGTCTGGGAAGCCTTTACTGGCTAATTTTGGGAGGTAGAGATTTCGTAAATTTTAACTCAAAACCTCACAAACTGTCTTAATTCTGCTATCACTCCCAAGGACCATATTTAATATCGCATTCCACAGTAGGGTCACCCTTTACTCTAAGACAAAACTTTCTATTCTTTTCTTTTTTCCCCTGATATATCCAGAAACAAAACCACTTTAAGAAATAAAGTTACACGTCAGCAATATTTAAGGAAAATAGTTTACATAAGAACATTCAAAATAATATTTGAATCAAATATTTGAATCAAAAATTTTTGTTCAAAATTTAGGAAGTGAATGATCAGGAATTCCTGCAGTATTAAAATATTGTTACATCTACTGTGAACTGTAAGGTTTTCTAGAAGCAACACCTGCGATTCTGTGGGGCACCCAGTACTTCTCTAGACACAATGAGGAACGGCTGGAGTCTCCAGCTGCTGGTGACGGTCAACAACTCATGAACGGAAGCCACAGTGCATGGATGTCAGATGCGTGCCTCAGTGCTTTCTTTCAAGAATACCAGAGCCCAATGACAACCATTAACAACGTTATAAATTTATCTTTGGATATAGAGTGAGAAGCAGGCAGCATTGTACAAGGGACTTGAGGCAGTATTTTTAAGCCTCGGCTTTTCTAGTTTTTCTTGAATATGGCTCCCGAAGGGAAATATACATGTCAGAACAAAAGCACACATGCACGGACACATGCACACATGGACACACGAGCACACGGACACACGAGCACACATGCACGGACACACGGACACACGAGCACACGGACACACGAGCACACGGACACACGGACACACGAGCACACGGACACACGAGCACACATGCACGGACACACGGACACACGAGCACACGGACACACGAGCACACATGCACGGACACACGGACACACAAGCACACACACACATGAGCACACGGACACATGAGCACACATGCACGGACACACGGACACACGAGCACACGGACACACGAGCACACATGCACGGACACACGGACACACGAGCACACGGACACACGAGCACACGCACACATGAGCACACATGCACGGACACACGGACACACGAGTACACGCACACACGAGCACACATGCACGGACACACGGACACACGAGCACACGCACACACGAGCACACGGACACACGAGCACACATGCACGGACACACGGACACACGAGCACACGCACACACGGACACACAAGTACACACGCACACACACACGGATAGATTTAAAGCAAGGGGATTCAGCATCGCCTCCAGGCATGTTTGCAACAGGAGTATTAATGGCTGAGTACGAAACATGGTGGGAGATACTTGAGGTCGCTCTAGGAATAAAAGACGTGAAAACGTGCCTTAATTCAGTGAAGGGAAGTAAAGAACGGGCACATTTTATTTCCGTGTATAAATCTTCATATGCTGCTGTATAAAGATTACGTGACCCCAGAAAGAATGCAGCACTGGAGGGGTGGGAATATGAAACCAGGAAAACGGGCACGTGGTTGCCGCAGTCTGGAAATGGGCAGAGGTCCGACTGCCTACTGGTCTTAGCATTCGTGCAGTGGCAGTGTGCAGGGCTGAGTCTGGGCTTTAGGACTGACACACACACCTTTGCTGTAGAATGGTATTTTCCAGATCTAAAACTGGAGAAATGAATTCATAGAGAAAAGCGATCCTTCTGCTCTATGACCGATCTTCACATTTTTGAAAAGGACTCCGCTGTTCCTTGCTTCTTCCTGACCTTCCCTAAGCCTGTCTTCCTTTCTTAAACCTTTCTTGAAAGGACACAACCTGGTACAATCTGTGACCTTCCCCCTGGACTTCTCATCCAGAAGGACTTGAAGCCTGGTGCTGGTGTTACTAGCAGCAGACAACGTCTGGCTTTGGGCCCTCTGGGCATGGCCCCCAGCATCAGATCCCAAGCTCACCTCCTTTCCAAGAGCACTTCAAACCTGTTACCCATCAATACACAAATAGACAGACTTGAGTATCCTGCAACTCTAGGAAAATTCCGAAAGGTCATTATAACTCCGGAATTTCCCACGGTTTTGTTTAAGGTTCTTCCTGGAGCTCCATCACAGCTTGGCCTCTGCTGATCCTGCCAGGGAAGCTGAGCTACCAGGAGCTGTGGGGCAGGTTTGTAAGACGGGGCAGCCCTCCATGGGGCAGCTCTCCTTACAGAAGGGAGAGGGGCCAGCAACAGGCGTAACATTGAGTGCTTCAGCGGACACGACACGCCGCTGTTAACTAATGTCTGTCACTTACATTAGGGCCCTCTCGTGGCTGTGGGTTCTGTGGGTTTGGACAATTGTGTAACAACATGTATCCGTCATCACAGTATCCCAGTGAGCAGTTTCAACGCCCAGAAAATCCTTCCTGCTGCCCCTGCTCACCCTCCCCGCCCCCAACCCCTGGCAGCCACTGACGCTTCACTGTTCCCACAAATGTACCGCATTTCCAGAGTGTCATGTAGTAGCGACCATACAGCAAGCAGCCTTTTCCGATTGACTGTTTTTCACTCAGTCATGTTCCTCCATGTCTTCTCATGGCTTGGTAGCTCCTTTCTTTTTAGCGCTGGGTAATGTTCCGTACTACAGATGCTTGTTTTTTTAATGGTATAGAACGTATGAAAAATGATGTGATTAAAAGGTAATGAAGGATATCAGCAAAACCCAGAAAATCCAGTCTAGCCAAAAACAGAACTCATGAGGAAAAAATAAATAACTAAATCTCTCTGATTTATTTTAGTGAATATCTGAAAAGAATTTCATTTATTAGAACAGAAATTACAAAAATGAGAAAATTAAACTAGGAAATGAGAGAAGACAACGTTAAGGAAATCAGATCAAACAGCATTATTACGGAACTCATAAGTGAATTCGGAGAAAGGGTAAGGCATGATAACTACAGCTGATGTCTAAATTATTAATAAATCACGAAACTTTGGGGCAAGTACAGTGAATTCAAAAGAAAAGCCAGATAAATTATGGCATTAAAAAGGCCAAAATTTGCTTCATAGAAGAGAGTAAAATTATTCCTAATTTAAAAAAAAAAAAAACTGTTTAGTTCCATTATGCAAAGATTAAACTTCAAGGAAAATGATATTTATGAAGATCCCATACAGAAATAGTAACTGAAAAACATCTTAGTATTTCAAGAGTAAAGAAATACTCAGGCATGCAAAGCCTGGTGGGGGGGGGGGAGGAGGCATCATCATGGTTGGGGGGCAGGAGTCAGGCCTGCAGAGGCTGCTTTCCAGGTGGTCGCAAGCTGAGCTGGCACATTCCTGGACCTGCTTATGAGGGACAGGGTTTGCCTGTGGTGTTCCCCATCCCCCACCCGGGTCTCCACCACCTGCTGCTGCCTGGGAGCCCCATAGTGAGGCTGGACCTCCAACCCAGGGCCACAGAGCACCTCCTCCAGATAGCGCATGTTCTGGTGTTTATGCAGAAAGAAAGATGCTCAGTTGTTTAATCTTGGTATTTGGGGTCCCAGTTTATGTTCATCTAAACCAACAATCAGTGACCAATGATCAGTAATCAGGCCGGTTTTGGGGAAGAGGTGGATCCAGAGGAAGCCCAGGGGAAGCAAGGAGACCCAGAGACAAGGGCTGAGCTGCCCTGTTCCCACTTAGTTTCCTCCAGGGGTCTGTGTAGACGTGACCCTGTGCCACCATGTTCCCCGCATGGCTGAGCAGCCCCTCGGGGAGGGCGGGAAGGTCAGGACCCCAGGACCCCAAGTCACACACGGGCTGCGTCCCCAGGAAAGGGAGACAGGTCAGGGTCCTAGGGGATCCTGGCGGGGATGTATGTGTGTTTTAGCAAAGTCACGTTGAATTATTGAGTGGAGCAACTCACTAGTCAAGCTCAGCAGCAGAGGCCATGGCAGTGATGCAGGAGGGCTGCGGGGAGAACACTGAGGTGCTCATTTGTGAACATACTGGGATTAAGGACCTGTGAGTCACCCTGACGGACAAACCTACGTATCAGTCTGTCAGCCTAGACGTCAGAACACAGGTGAGCGGGGGGTGATGAGTGTAGCGGTCACCGCTGAAAACTGCAAGTATCAATGAAATGTTCGAGCGTGTGGATTTTACATAATGAGCAAAAACAAAACCCAGCAATTTGAAAAAAAAACAGGAAAAGCTGTGTGCCTGAGTCAAGATAAAACCAGGTAAAGGAAGAAAAAGAAGGACTGTATCTTAATAGATAACATCAGTTTTTCAAAGAAAAACTTAATGAGAGAAAACAAAGAAAAAGTAACATTAACATAGAAAACTTTCGGTCATTATTTTGGCAGCCTGGAGACCACGAGGACACTCCAGAAGAATGTGAGATAGTAGGTAGGTGGCATACACGCCAGAAATTCATAACTTCTTAGACATTTTAGTATAACGTAGTGATCTGTGCAAGGTAAGATTCTGTTATCCACTAAAATAGGATAGACACTTTGAAGATGAGCTTTAATTGTTCAGTCTTGGTGAAAGGTAGATAGATCTATCCACATTTCTTGATGATAGAGTTCATAAAACCATATATGTGAAAATATAGGTAATCCTGCTGACAACCTATAATTTGAAATGATGTCAAAGTACGTGGCAAAGATGAGCATCTCATTAACACTGCCCGAGACTGACAAGTGTTAGGGGTGTGTCGTGATGGGATAGAGGGAAGATCCATTGTTCTGGCATCCTATTTCCATGAGGACAGTTTTCCACAAGACTGGCACAGCTGGCCTTTCTCTGTGCACTTAACCAGAGAGAACTACCAGGGCATTTTAAGAGGGGATGCTGGTTGGGGTCACCATTGGGCCATTTTTCTGTGGTATCATAATCCAGTCTAATAAAAGACCATCAGCACTGGGATTTGTTGCCTTTCCTCTCTGTTTGTCCCAGTGCACTGTGCACTGTGAGGAACCAGCCCCAGGAAGTGCATCTGTCCTGGAGAGTCCCACTTTCTTTCTCTGCATGATTCTTCTGTGGCATATTGTAGGAGTGAAGGGAGGAGAGGGAGAATGTAGATGGAACAGTGAATATGGAGGTGCCATCCTTGACCTCACTGGTTTACCAAGCAACGTGAAGAACAGATAAGAAAGTAAGAGATCACAACACAATATGAATAGTCTTTTGAGAGGGAAAGTAGCAATTATAGTCAATATCAAACACATTTTCTAGTTGACCAGGTTTCTTGTGCATTCTTAATATTTTGAAAGAACTTACAGCTTTATGAGTCCCAAATGCCCCCAGAGAATTAGGTTCTTCAGCTTTCTTAAGAAGGAGGACTCAAGCTTTCACTCCAGGTTCTGCTAATCAGGACATTTATTATAAGGAGCACGTTGGAAGGGTGCAGCCTGAGAAGGACACTCTCTATGGAATTCATGGTGCCAACGTGGAGAGCAGCAGTGGCCTCCCACATTCAGATGTGGTAGCAGTTGTGGAGGAAATTCATGACCTAGATGTGAGGTTCAAGTGAGCAGAGATGGTGGTACCAATAAGGTTGAATCCAGAAAACCCCCACGAATTAGAACATCTGGTTTCCAAGGCGTTAACAACAGTGGGAGCATTCTCTTTATCAGTGCCTATCCATGACATACTTTGAGACATTTTTAGTGGAGCATAACCTTGGACTCATTTCTCAACTTGGTAAATGATCCCATGAGCATCCATTGCTTATAGCAAAATATACTTCCTAAACAGAGATATCAAACCCAGATGTTAGGGTTCAAGGGATCTTCCTGGGAGAAGTAACATCTATACTAAAAGCTAAGTGGAAACTTAATCAAACAAATGAGAGTAAGAAAGCAATGCATCTGCAGGCACAGAAAACAGGTTAAGAGGACCAAGACACTGTACAAAGATATGCTGGCCTCCCAGAAATGAAATAATTTCAAAACCACTGGGAAATAAAGAAACAGGAATTAGGCTAGAGAGTAAAAATGGGCTTAAATCTTGTAAGCCACAGTAAAGATCTTGCTACGTGGAAGATAAATGTAAACTCTCTAAACGGCATTAACAAGGAGAATGATATGCCCAGATGTTTGAGAGAGAGAGAGATTGGAAGATGAAGTGCTGAAGAATGGAGAGCAGGTAAGAGACTAAGGTTGTGATATAATCAAGAAAAGAAGGGGGCATGGACTAGGAAATGGAAGTGGGTATGAGAAGTGGATTAATTCAGGAGCTATTTGGAACCAATAGAAAACAAGTCTTGGTGCTTCGTTAGGCATGTTAAAACAGAGAGAGGAAATAAAATAGTCACCCAAAATATCAGCATAGATTATTGGGTAGCAAGGTGTAGTTCTTGAAATTGTTAGCATGGTAAGAAAATAAGATTCAGATTTGGAAAAGAAATGACACCTAATTTTTGCAATTTAAGCATGAGGCATGCAAGCTTATGGGCTATTCAAGAGAAGATGTACAAGTTGGCACAGGAGAGCGATCTGGGCTTCCACCATTGTCATTGTTTCCATCTTCATATAAATAGAACAGAAGGCATCAAATTAGCTGGAACTTTTCATGGAAAGTGGGGACAGTATAAGGAGAAACTGGGCACAACTATGGTGATAGAAATCCTTAATATGTAGTCAATAGAAGGGAATTTCACAAGGTAGGTGAAGTAGAGGCGACTGGAAAAACTGGAAGCCGGCAGGAAGGATGTTGTCCCAGATGCCCAGGGAGGAAATTGCTTTAAGAAAGTTGGAACAGGGCGCCTGGGTGGCTCAGTGGGTTAAAGCCGCTGCCTTCAGCTCAGGTCATGATCTCAGGGTCCTGGGATCGAGTCCCACATTGGGCTCTCTGCTCAGCAGGGAGCCTGCTTCCTCCTCTCTCTCTGCCTGCCTCTCTGTCTACTTATGGTCTCTCTCTGTCAAATAAATAAATAAAATCTTTAAAAAAAAGAAAAAGAAAGTTGGAACGAATAAGGGAGCTAAACAGTCTCTTAGTGAAAATGACTTCTGTGACATGGCAGAGACAGGGCCAGACTGCAGCTGGTTCCTAACTGTGGGCAACGAACACATGAAGACACTGGATGCGGACAGTTTTTAGGAAATCTAGCTACAGAGATGAAAGTGAAGACATAGCTTTTGGAGCAGAATTGTGGAACTGAAAGTAGTACAGAAAAGCATTCTGTTGATTATTTACCTATTATTTTCTTTCAAGGATGGAATAGAATTGAGTCTGATTAAGACCAGATTTAAATGATCCATATGAAGGGAGCTAGGAAAAGTGGAAATTATAGAAGACAATATGGTGCACGAAATTGTCTACATTAAAACTCTGTAACCTACTTTCAATGAGTATGATCGGCACTCCCTTTCACATAGTCTGCAAATGTGGAGATTCCTATATGAAAAGCTGAACAATTCAATGTATTTCTCTTTCTTAAAATTCCATAGAAATATTTTAAAACATAAAAGAGTCAAATTATGTTATATCTGTTGTATTGTGATATAGAAATACAAAATAAATTGCAAAAAAGACAATAGTGTAGAATTATGTTAAATGGTCATCCTTCAGCAGAGTAACAGAAAGAAAAAATATATATAGTTCTAGGCTATAATTGAAATTTCATGATATCCAGTGGGGACTGAAACAACTAAGGTATTGTGGAGTTAAAACAATAAAAAGCCCAAAACCTCACAGGTATGCTCTAAATTTCTAAAGGAGATAGAATGTTTCTCAACCAGAGAATATAATTTTCAACAGGAACATTGGGACCAAGTCTGCAGCCTGCTGATAAGAAGGACAATGAGTGCCATACAGCTAAGAGTGGTTCCAGGGAATATGAACTATTTAAATTGAACACAATATAAAATCTCAAACTATGTCAGCACATCTTAAGAAAATTATTTTATAATGTATATGCAGAGGAATTTAGAAAATAAAGTTGATGTAATAAGGGAACTAACAAAATTCAGGAGTGTAGGATAAGGTTCAAGTATCTTAAAGTGATGCCTCTATTGTCCAAATAGTACCATTGTTGTGAAATAACTTGAAGCAGTAATGTGACTATGAAATTGGAAGTGAAATCAAGTCTTCCGTTTTTAGAAACTACTTTCAGAAAGGTCTATCGAACAACACAAGCAGTGAGTTCTTGAGAAAAGTAAGAGGTTCAGGTTAAACAGAAGATAGTGTCATTGAAATCATTCTAGTTTTAGAATGCAGTTACTCAACTAACATATGTTATCTTTGTGGAGTTCCTTGGTGGAAGCTTAAACACTGGGGTAGGATGCAATCTGGAAGTACTTCACTGTGGAACATGACTAATAGTTGACACATGCTTCTGAGAAACTTAACTTGTGCTGCTGAAGCATGGAGAGTCCCACAAATAACAGATTCATGAAGAAAGTGGCTCATTGTTATTTCTTTCGAGAAGAAAATCTGTCTTTTATTTCCACATTCCTCATCTTTGTGTTCAGATTTATGTATGTATGTCAAATGATATTTTATTTTGATGTCTGAATCTTCTGGTTTTAAGAGCTAATTTGGGGACACAGTTACACAATGGTGTCATTGTGAATGGCTAAGGACCTATGAGCATTTTCTCTTCCGTAGAAGACTTGAGAATCCCGGCAAAGCCTGACAAAACCAAAGGCTTGCATTAATTCAAGAATAGCTGAATCTCTCTAAAGACTGATTTTTCCAGCATGTTAATTTATTTTTCTCTTGTGCCAATCCAGCTCCATGGTATACTTGAGAATAAGCATTCTGCAGCGATGAGGAAAACCAGAAACCAGGCTACCACTAGAGGAATAAAATCAGAGCTGAGGCTCTCTTACAGTCCCATATTCAAAACACTGGTTATTATTCGACCTGTCCACTACTACCTGAAAAATACATGTTCCAGGCCTGCCAGTGACTTGACCTGACCTAGTGGATCACCCAGTGTGAACAACATTTTCCTCGTGGGCATTGTTCAAAAACAATTAGTACCAATTGTATAACATTGCAGCTGTCAGAATGAGGTAACAATTGGGAGCAAAAACAAAACAAAACAAAAAACAAAAAAATAAGCAAACCCTAAAATTTAAAAGGAAAAGCCAGGGAATGAGATATTCATAGGAACTTTGAAATATTCTGACAGAAACGCTGAATGTTAAGGGTCCCTGAGTGGCTCAGTTTGTTAAGCATCTGCCTTCTGCTTAGGTCATGATCCCAGAGTCCTGAGATTGAACCCTGCTTTGGGCTCCCTACTTCCCAGGGAGCCTCCTTCTCCCTCTTCTCCCCACTCATGTCTCTGTCACTATCACTATCTGTCTGTCTCAAATAAATAAAATCTTTAAAAAATCCACATAAATCCTGAGTGTTAAAGGCATACCCCAACATGCACACAGGCCTGTGTGGTACAGACTGGGAGTTTTTATGGTTCCACGTGTGTGAGTTGAACTATCCAGTCATTAGCTAACCAAGAGTAGTCGCCAGGGCTCAGATACAACAAAGAATACAGACTTTACAGAATTAGTTCAGAGACCTGTTAAACTAATTGCAAGACCAATAAACCCTAGGGAGGAAGGTGAATCTAATTTATTGGGTTGTTACATTATATTATTTAAAATGTCCAGTTCTGAACAAAAAATTATGAGACATGCAAAGAAAGTGAGGTGTTTACACAAAAATAAAAATAATCTGTAAAAATGTTATTCAAAGAAACCCAGACCTCAGATTTATAAAGCAAAATTTTAAATAAACTATTTGAAATATACTTTAAAAACTAAGAGAAAACATGTCTAAAGTATATTAATAAAATGATAGAAATGCTATCAAAAAAGATACAAGTGAAAATTCCATCATTAAAAGTACAGTATCTGAAATGGTAAAAAACAAAACAAAACACCCACTATGAGAACATGATAGCAAATTTGAGGAGGTGGAAGAAAGAAAAATAAGGAAGTTGAAGATAGGTCAGTCAAGATTCTCTAGTCTATAGAACAGGAGAAAAAAAGAGAATGAAACAAGAAATTAATAGATCCTCAGAGGCCTGTGTAACATCAGATGTACCAACATAAGCACAGTAGAAGTTCCAGAAAAAAGAGGAGAGAAAGAGAAGGAGGCTGAATACATATTTGAAGGAAAATCCAAAACCTTCCCAATTTTAATTAATAAACATTAAAAATATCAGTATTACATGTGAGAAGCATAGTGGTCTCCAGGTAGATAAACTTAAAAAGGTCCACATCTAGTCACATCATAATCAAATTGTCAAAACACAGAAAGAATATTAAAACCAACAAGTAGGGGACGCCTGGGTGGCTCAGTTGGTTAAGCAGCTGCCTTCGGCTCAGGTCATGATCCCAGCATCCTGGGATCGAGTCCCACATCGGGCTCCTTGCTCAGCAGGGAGCCTGCTTCTCCCTCTGCCTCTGCCTGCCTCTCTGCCTGCTTGTGCTCGCTCTCTCCCCCCCCCTCACTCTGATAAATAAATAAAATCTTAAAAAAAAAAAAAACAACAAGTAGGAAGAAACTCATTTGCATAAGGAATAATCGAAAGATAAGCAGCTCATTTCTCACTAGAAACTGTGGAAGCAGAGGCAGTGGGTATTAACTCAAAGAAAAACACTAGTCAACCAAGAATTCTATATCCAGCAGAACAGTTCTTTAAGAATAAAGGAGTTAAAAGGACATTCCCAGATACACAAAAACTGAGAGAATTTGTCACTAAAACAACTGCCCTCCAGGAAATACTAAAAACAGCACTTCAAAAAAAACTAAAAGGACACTAGGTAACAACTCAAACCCACATGAACACATATAGAAGAGTAGTAAACTTCACTACATAAATAAACATAAAAGGCATTGCAAATGTATCTTTTTCTTTATTACACTTTTTCCTTTTTATTTGAATTGAAATACTGAACATACTGAATGAGGCGGTAATTAGAAGACTGTAATCCTGCACATACAATGTGTATGGATGCATTTGTGTCACAATAACAGCACAGAGGAAGGTCGGAGAGTAGACAAAAATAGCAGCATAGTGTAGACTACTGAAATTTATATAGTATTATTTCAATCTGAATGGCTATAAATTAAAATGTTAGGTATAAACCTAAAGTGACCAGTAAGAAAAATAATGCAAAAATACAAAAGAGGAAAAATAAGGGTAGTAAATTGGTCTACTAAAATCTAATATGCTGAGCACACAAGAAGCAGAGCGCCAGCAATGATCAGAGCATATAAAACACAAATAGCAAAAAGGCAAGTGTAAACCCAGCTTATCAGTAATTACAACAAATGCAAATGGACTAAAGACTAGAGAAAAGGCAGAGACATCCAGATGGATAGAAACAAAGAAGCAAAACAAATGATGATTCATCTATAAGCTGTGGACAAGAGACAAATTTTAGTTTCAGACGACATAAATAGGTTGAAAGAGATGGAAAAAATACATGGCAAATGGGAACTGACAGCGGGAGAGGCTGTGTTCATACCAGCCAGGTTAGCCTGGACTTGAAGACAAAACCCTAAACTCCAGACGAAGCTGGCAGTTGTATAATGGGAACATGGTAGATATCCTAATTGTAAGCTCAAACACAGGGCTGAAAGGGAAGTGTGTAGCTATAAATAATATTAAAAATCTCAAGTCAGTAACCTAACCTCCCATCTAGAAGGTGGCCAGAAACGAGAAAAAGAACAAACAAAACCTTAAAACTGAAAACAAATTAAACCTAAAACAGAATCAAGAAGGAAGACTTAGAAATGCAAATTCTCAGGTCTACCCCAGACCGACTGCATCCAACAGTGTGGGCCCCACACGCCTTCCAGGTGGTTCTGCGGCTCTCACACCTGAGCAGCCCTGCTCAAACATGAAAATTTCCAATTAGCTTCACCAGATGTGAGCTCATGTTACCCTTATCACAGCCTTGAGAATTGGACAATGGGTGTTTTAGGGTTTCCAATTCATAAGTGACAACACTGGGACTCTGTGGTTTTGTGACATGCCCAGAGGACGAGCTGGGTCATTGTTCTCAGTGTAATAAATCATAGGCTCATGGAAAGATGTAGCGCAATCCTCATGGAGTCTGGCGTATCCCCAGAATTCATCCAGAATCCCCACATTTTCTAGGGCATTCTGTTAATTCTCTATGCATTAACTTTACTCTAACAAGTTTCTTCCTCACGAAAGGAAGAATTAGAGGATAGATCCATCCATAGACAACCACCGATACTAAATCGCTGCATTTGAATACTGAATTCTGATTGGAAACTATAAATATTTTTAAATAAAGTATTTTTATTTTTTTAAAGATTTTATTTATTTACTTGACAGAGAGAGATCACAAGTAGGCAGAGAAGCAGGCAGAGAGAGAGAGGGAAGCAGGCTCCCCACTGAGCAGAGAGCCCGTTGCAGGGCTCGATCCCAGGACCCTGAGATCATGACCTGAGCCAGAGGCAGAGGCTTAACCTACTGAGCTGCCCAGGTTCCCCCTAAATAAAGTATTTTTAAATAAAATAAATCATTGTCTAGTATTATTTTTCCTTGTGAGGGCATGCAGTAGTATAGCTGCTTCACTGATGTAAAAAAAAAAAAAAAAAAAAAAAAAAAAAAAGAAAAGAAAAGAAAAAAGTTCAGTACTCAGTTCCTTAAAAAACAGATTTTTAAAAGAATGTCCAAATGAAAAAAAAAAAAAAAAAAAAAAAAAACAGATTTTTTTCCCGCTCTAAATGCAAGGTCCAGATGAGGGGTATTCAGGCTAAAAATTCCTCTCTCTGCCTTCGAGGCAGCCGCTCTAAAGCTTCTTACCACTGACCAGTCGGCAGAAAGGAGGAAGTGGCGGACATGGTGTGCACACATTCTGTTACTAGTGACCTGACTCCACGACTGTGGTCAATCTCTCCTGTTCCAATTCCATCAACAAGAACTTTGTCACCGGGCCACATCCAGATGCCACAGAGACCACATGGGGTCTCCAGCTGTGGATGCAGCCTGAGCTCACACGGGGAGGGGTGGCTATTAGTAAGAGTCGGAGTCCTTAAAAGCCTGCCTTTCCCAAATGAACCTCCTCAATGCAAGTCCGTATTTCACTCTTTTCCCATAAGTACCAACGGCAGTCAGTATTTTGATTAAGTACTACTTTTCATCCCCTTTCCCTGTTCTGAGAGATTGGAAAAAAAAGGGCCACAGAAATGGTTTCATCCATGTGCATTCATCTCGTCCAGGACTCGCATGTGCCGGTCCTGCTGCCCGTGGTGCCATTTCAGAAATAAGAATCTCAGAACGTGCAGACGTAGTCTGTGGAATGCTTCCTTTGCAGGGACATAATAAGGGAGTGTTTTCTTCTGAGGGGTGTTTTGGGGAGAGCAGATCAGGGAAACAATTGAAAACTACCGTCTGTGAGAATAATAAAGGCTGCAGGTTTCAGAAAATAAAGCAGAATATGTGATTTAATATACTTTGAAGTTCAAGTATAAGCTTCTTTGAAGCAATTCTCTATCTTACATCTTCAAGAAAAAGTTCAGAAGAGCTTTGTTGAAAAGGTCAGCTATATAATTTTTCCATCATTTTAGCTAAATTGAGAAGGGTGAATATTTTTAGCAATGGCCTTGAGCTTAATTCATGTACTCACAGTGAGGTACGACGTATGCTGGTTAATACAGATTATAATTGATAGGTTGATTTTCCTTTTTTATTTGTGGTGTAAAGTACTATTTTTTGTAACAAAATAGTGTTTCATCATTTCAACCAATGTTACATAACTTATGAATTTACATCTCTACCAAGTTCACATCTCTATGCACACCTCTATGTTAGTTACGAATTACCGTGTCTGTTAAAGGAATGTCGTGATTTCAGACCTGCAGTGTTGAGAATTACCTAAAGCGTTACCCCTTTATAGGTAAAAATATAGTTATAACTCTTTCCTACTCTTCTAGACTCAGCTTATTAATTTATATCATGCCAGCAGCTGTGTGCTTGGCTTTGGTTTTCTTGAAATAGTTTAGCATGCTGTGATGCCTGGGTGGCTCAGTGGGTTAAAACCTCTGCCTTCAGCTCAGGTCATGATCCCAGGGTCCTGGGATCGAGCCCTGAGTCGGGCTCTCTGTTCAACGGGGAACCTGCTTCCTCCTCTCTCTCTGCCTACTTGTGATCTCCATCTGTCAAATAAATAAATAAAATCTCTTTTAAAAAACCCGTTTAGCATGTAAATGGCAGAGTTCAGTGATTTACCCCCCTTCCTGTTCAACCGACATCTTGATAAGTCATGACACAGTTCCTGCTCACTGAAGCAGGTGATGTAAACCCAGCCTGGGCTGTGCCAGGTCGAGCTGGACAATCAGTGCACTAAAGGCATGAGTATAAGCCAACAGTTTAATTGTTGAACATTTCTGGAGCAGTTCAATTGAACTCATCTTCTTAGAGTGTATTTGTGTGTGTGTGGGAGGCACTGCCCTCAGTGCGGGAGATGTGAGGCAGGATGAAAAACACTCCTCACTCACCTCCAAGACACTTTGACGGTTGTGTTCCTGTTCCTGTTCCCTAACCTAGGTCTAGCTTTACCTCTTAGAATTCTAAACCTGTTAAAGCACCGTTCACTCAATATGCATGCCTCTGCCGGAGTCTTAAATAATAGTAGTAGAAGTGGAGATGTGTCAATAGTGTGGAAATCATTATTTTCAGGTATTTCTTGACAGTGTGGACTAAGTTCTTAAATAGCGTGTGTTTGGCAAGACTGATGCTAATTTAAAGACGAGGAAGAAGAGAAATAGAAAAAGAAAGGAAAGTAAAAATCAGAAAACAGACAAAGGAAGGATGCCCGGCTGGCTCAGTAGGTTAAGCATCCTTGAGATCAAGTCCTGTGTTAGTATGGATGTTGGGGGGAGGGTCTGCACTTAGTGGAGGGTCTGCTTGGGATTCTCTTTCCCTCTGCTCCTCCCCCCAAAATAAATAATTAAATCTTAAAAAAAGAGATAAGAGATTCTTAAATATAATCATGTATAAGTTTACAACACTTGACATTCACATCTACAGCACAATTTTTTTTTTAATTACCGATTACAGTGAACAATGAAGCCAAATGAAGGGAACTACTACAACTAAACCAGTTGTAATTTGTATTTATGTAATTCATGGTAAATATATAACAATAACTACAAGAATAACATTAAATAAATAATCCAATCTATCTGAATAAATATTTTTAAGCATTAGCCACACATAAGAAAGCTCAGATCACACAATCAGACACACAGATATTTAAGATATTGTCTGTATGTAAAATCTCAATTTCTTAGTGGGAGTGAAGATTGCACAAAATGAAAACCATGAACCCAAATATAAGTAAAAAGTCTAGGAGGGAAGTTTCAAAGCATGGGCATTATAAAAAGTGACAGACATGTTTGATAAAAAACTCAATAATCCAGTGTAAATGAAGCATGGGCCCCAGTAGGGAAACAGGGTAACATGATTCTGGAAATGCATGTTGTCTTGAGTTTTTGTTTGACGGGTACATGTGTTATTTATTAAACATTAAGGCCTATGGAAGTTTTCAAGCAGCAGAGCAACATGAATAAAGTTGTAGTTTATTTGCCATGGACAAGTATTTATGGGAACTCTGCATGGAAAAGCCATATGCAAAAGAGTTGCCACCATCCAAGGAAATATGAGACCGCTCCTGCGTTAGCCACAGGGCAGTGGGAAAGGAAAAGAGGGGTTAGAGCTTCATGTGAGTGATTCTGTACAGGTAGACCCAATATGTCATCTTTCTAGGGTAGACAAAGTGAAGAGAAAGAAGGCGGATCCTGAGATTCAAGGCCAGGACCTTCTTGAAAAGGGTACTGGTAACCACTATATGGATGCCAAGGAAGTGGACATATTCGTGAGGGACAATCGTGTTCACACGTGTTTGCAGGGACACGTGTTTGCTTTGGGGTGTGGTGGAAATGGACACAGGAGGTTAGCGGCGAGGTCGATTCTGGAGATGGAAGGCAGGACAGCACTGCTGAGCCCAGGAGAAAAGAAGAAGAAGAGAGAAGAAGGTGGGCAGGAGAGTAGGCAGGGTGTAAGGAGGGATTACTGGAAGGGACCAGAAATGGCGACCTGGGATACAGAAGGTTCCGGAGGTCCACTCCTGGAGAAGACCAGAAAGTACTCCGGGAAGGAGAAGTGATCAAAAGCGGATGTCTCCGGTTTCCAGGAGGGAGCATAAGGAACGGAAGAGGGTGTGTGATAAATATCACGGTGTTACTAGGTGTAGTCTTGGTGGGGATACATGGATGCGACCTGTTGGTCTCAGGGTCCTGAGTGCTGGCAAGGGAGATGAAGCCAATGTACACTGAGAGCTCACGGAGACTTTAACCTCAGATCTGAGAAAATACTGTATTGAACAAGTGATGAAGTATTCTTTTTTCTTCTTTGAAGTAGAGAATTTCAAATTTTAAAAATTTTAACAGGAAAAACCAAAACTCTCTTAAAATTGTTTGAAAACCATGCCGGAAAGGATCTTTGATATAAGACAGAGGAAAACATTAGACACGGAGAAATTGGGTCTGCAGATACCACTCAGCAAAAGAGATAACGCGGTTCCACTTTAACTAATAAAGGAGAATGAGGGGAGAGATGTGTAAAGACAGAAGAAATGTGACGGAGAAAAAGCGAAGTGAGGAAGGCAGCCAGATAACTATTCTGCGAGACAATGTGCTCAGGGGGTGATTAGCACCCGTCTGAGCTGCTCTGACACGCTTTCTCCCCCCCACGCACACCCTGCAATGCAGGACATCACACACACCACTGCCCTCTGTGAACGCAGAGCCGTCCGGCGAAACCAATGGTACTCCCAGGAGAGGGAGCTCCTGGAGGGGCTGCAGATCCTTGGACACACCAGAGACCTTAGGAATGTAAGTGTCAAATGAGACCCGGAGTCACCTGCTGGCAGGAAATGGGCTCCAACCAATCTCACGGGAAGGTTATGGGCTGTGTGTGCTGGGTGCTCCACCACGCAGGAGACACCACTGAGTGCGAGGACACGTTGATGGAGAGCAGGAGGTATGAAGGCGGTGGGACCCCCCTGCAGTGGCCCTTCTCTGCTGTTTCACGGAAAGTGATTTTATTGGCTTGTTTGTTCATTCATGTAAAGCTATCAAATGAAGATGGACAAGGGAAATTCAAAAATTTTTTGACTGTTTATGTGGCATCAAGGTGTTTGGAAATGTGAATCTCAAAGAACAAGCTCTCTAGAGAGCCTCCCATTCGCAGAGACCGACCCGAGAGACCAACGGCCTGGGTCCGAGAGGCTAAGCCCCTGTGCAATGTCCAGTCACCTTGTGAGTGATGAGGGCAAGACTCACACACGGAGCCCAAAGCTCTCATGCTGGTGTCCACGCTCTAGTCTGAACAGTGTGGTCAGCAACAGAGGATTTCAGAACCGACATTAAAAGTCCAGTCCTAATACTTGATATATATTCCTCTTTAATGTATGTTGAAATAATCATTAATATCTTTAGAGGTGCCTGCATCATCAGGAATGGCTACTGTGTTCTTGATGCTGTTCAGTAAGATATGTTAGCAGGTTGCTCGAGAGGAGTGTGGGCAGGTCGTCCATGACGACTGGTCGTGGCTGGTCTTTCGAGTGTTACCTCTAACATTCTTAAGCTTTCCTTAGCTTAGTTTGTCTCACACATCAGCATAGAGTTTTGATAACAGAGCATTCTATACTAAGCAGTTTGTCTTCCGTTTTTCTGACTTCAGAGTATTTATATTCTTGATTTTTTTAAATCACTAAAACAAAAGAATAAACTGTACTTTCTCCATCAAGCTTATAAAATTCACAGACTAGAGGTATTTGAATTCTGCTTATTATTCCTCATATTCATTTTTAAGAGGCCGTCTGGCGTGGATTAGGTTTCAGATCCCAGCCCTACATACTAGCGGTGTGATCTTGGGCAAGTTACTTAACTTCTCTACACGTCAGCCTCCTCATCTGAAAGGGAGATGATGATTACACCTTTCTCTAAAGGATCTTATGAGGATCAAGTGAGCTAAAAAAAGCAAAACATTTGAATAGGATCTGGTGATGAGGAGATAAATCAGTTGATCGAAACCTAACCAGACCTGGCACAGCTATTAGAATTAAGAGTTAGATACAGTAAATTAAAAGGACTACATTCTGTATTTCAAAATGTAAGTGGAAACATGGAAATGTTTTTTTTGTTTTGTTTTGTTTTTAAATTCAAAATTAGATTGATGAAAACTACAATGTGTCAGATGGAAAATACACCGGATGAGATTAATGATGAATAAGACGTTTCAGAATGAAAGAGCAGCGGGTTTGAAGACACACCACGCGAATTGTCTGATACAAGACAGAGGAAGCACCAGGCAGTCCACACGGAACGGAGCCCCGGAAAGACGTGGCCTGATTTGAGTTTCCTAAAAAACATGTCCCTGAGCCCTCCAAAGCAGACAGGTGAGACAGGAAACGCATTTAAAAGTAATACAGTCGATTATCTTTCAAATTGCTTTGGTGCAAAAGAAACAGGAAGAAAATCTCTGAGCTGAATGACTTACAGAGAAAATCTTAACTAGAGCCAGAATGAAATCTCACTCTCTGTATAGAGAACACACGAGAGTGACAGCTGATTTCTCAGCCGCTCCAGGTTGCAAAAGTTGTTCTTTGACCAAAATAGAACTAAATCAGAGATCACTAACATCAATATCTCTCGAAAATTCCCAAGTATTTGGAAATGACACATTTATAAATAATTGATGGTTCAAAAAGGAACCACAGAAGAGATTAAAAGAACATTACAGTGTAAGAAAGCACAACATATTAGAATGTGTGAGATAACACTAAAGCAGGTGAGTATAAGTTACAATGTATCTGCTGACATTAGAAAGGAGCATATTCTCAATTTAATGACTCCATTATTTTCCAGCTCGCAACACGAGGAGAACAAGATGAGCAAATCTAACCCAAACTTAGTAACGGGGAGGAAATAGTCATCACAGTGGCATCTAAAATAGGAAACAATAGAGAAAATCAATGAAACCAATGCTAATTGTTTGGAAAAGAAAAAAAGAGAGGCAGAGAAAACTCTGGCCACACTAATCAGGAAAGAGAGAGAGGGAGAGAGAGAGAGAGAACATTAGAAGATGACATCATTAAAGAACCTACCTACAGATATTAACAGAAACATAAGAAAATATGATAGGGCATTTATGGTAGTGGATTCAACAGCTTAGGGGTGCCTGGCTGGTTCAGTGAATAGAGCATGCAACTCTTCTCTCTCTTTTATTTTTTTTTTTAATTTAATTTTTTTTTTAAGTGATCTCTACAGTCAACATGGGGCTTGAACTCACACCCGAGATCAAGTGTCACACTCTCCACCAGAGGGAGCCAGCTGAGTGCCCCAGAACACGTGACTCTCAATCTCGGGGTTGTGAGTTTGAGCCCCACATTGGGTACAGAGAGTTTTCAAAAAATAAATAAAAATTAAAACAAAAAAATTCAATTCAACCACTTAGATGAATAGGTAGATATCACAACAGATATACATTTTTGAAGTTAATTAAAAAAATAATAGAAACACCAAGTAGTCCTATAGCTAATAATTGGATCTGTACTTAAAAACATTTCCTCAAAGGGGCACCTGGGTGGCTCAGTGGGTTAAAGCCTCTGCTTTTGACTCAAGTCATGATCCCAGTGTCCTGGGATGGAGCCCCACCTCGGGGCTGTTTAAACATGGCTTTTAAAATAGATTCCTCTTGATTTTGTACAGAGGTGATTATGTCATTTCTACATAAGTGATTAGCTGTGAATAAATACATTTTTCTCTTCTCTTCCCAATCCATGTGTCTTTCATTTTCTACTCTCACACTGTTTCATGGGGCAGAACCTACGGCCTGTTTCCTCCTCTCTCTGCCTGCCTCTCTGCCTACTTGTGATCTCTGTCTGTCAAATAAATAAATAAAATCTTTAAAAAAATTTCCTCAAAAAGGACCAAGTTACCTTAAATTCCTAAGGCATCTTTCGTGGAATATTGCAAAAGTTTAAAGAAGAAATAATACCAATTCTACATAAATTCTAAAAAAGTGAAGAGGTGAGCATGCTACCTGCTTGTTCTAGGTCAACATTAACCTGAAACCAAAGTCGTGCAAAGGTATTATAAGAAAAGAAAACCACAAACAAGTATGTTTCATAAATACAGAAATGAATATTCTAAATTAAATTCTAGCAAATTAAATCCAACATTACAGACAACAATAACATTCGTGACCAAGGAGCTCTTACCTCAAGAATTCAAGTTTAGTTGAACATTAGAAAGTCAATTGATGTAATTCATCCTATTAACAAACTCAGTAATAAAACATGCTATGTTATTCCCTAAATCGATGCTGATAAACATTTGCGAAAACCCACATGCATCCCTGATCAAAAATGCTCTGTAAAGTAAGAATAAGTGATTCCTTTTTCCATCAACTTAAGTACATCTGTGACCCTGATATTCACATCCTGCTAACTGTTGGAAGACTGGGCTCCTTGTGATCAGAAACATGAGAAACACACCCATTTTCACCACTTCTGTGAAGCACTGTGCCGTAGGTTCTGCCCCGTGAAACAGTGTGAGAGTAGAAAATGAAAGACACATGGATTGGGAAGAGAGGAGAAAAATGTATTTATTCACAGCTAATCACTTATGTAGAAATGACATAATCACCTCTGTACAAAATCGAGAAGAATCTATTTTAAAAGCCATTAGAACTAATAAGTGAGTGTCAGTGTTCAAAATCAATATAGAAAAATCAATTGTATTTTTATATGCTTACAACAGATATTTGGAAACTGACATTTTAAGTAATATGTATTAGCGTCAGAAAATACTTACGATATATTTAGTAAAATACCTTTTAAGATTTGTATGGTGATAACTATAGAACACATAGCTAAAATAATATAGATAAAATGTAAACAAGTGGAGAATATATCATGTCTATGGATGAGGAGATTAAATATGGCCACATCAATTCTTCCCATAGTGACAATCTTGATCCAAACGAAATATTTGGTAGAAATTTCTACAGAAAAGGAAGTGAAAGAAATGTTATGGCATCCTGGGTAAGACAGAAGAACAGGGGGAGAAACCCGACCAGGGAAAGCCAGTGCCGGAGATAAAAGAAGAGTGTCCACTCTAGCCACAGCGGAAGCCTTGGGCGGCCGTGTGCTGTTGGTTACAGGACTGCTAGTGTTTGTCAGAACGCCTCAAGATTCAAAACCATACAAAGGGAATTTTACACCATATACAATCTACCGCAATGAACACTACCCAGAAATGTAGCTTTTTAATCACCCTTAAATCACCCATTCCAGAGATCCGTGGACACTGGTCACAGACATTCCTGGGGTGAGCGTTGTGGTGCTCTATCGTGAGGGAGGCACCCACATGCGTGGTGGTGCCCACGGAGGTGTCATATGCAAGTGAACTTCTTCTTCCAAGTGCTGTGTTCGAAGTGGTTTTTTACACAGCCTGCATCAGAATGCATCGGGACACTCAGATGCTCATTTAATGGGGGAGGGTATGTGCTCTGGTGAGTGCTATGAATTGTGTAAAACTGATGATTCACCGACCTGTATCTCTGAAGCAAAGAATACATTATACATTAATTAAAAAAAAAATAAAGTGGGAAAAAAAAAAAAAAGATTTTCAGGCTCTTCCTCTCCATCTGAACCCTAACCCCAAGGGCTCTAGAAGTCTGCGTTTTACTCCAGAATCCCGGGTTATCGGATGGTCATTAACATCTGTAAACCACTGAGCGAGGGGAAAGACACGAAGTTCTTGTCTACTCACGTGTTTTGGTGACAACGCGACTTGCTGGACTAATAAACAGGGAAAGGAATGAACATGGATGAGTGAAGTGCCCCGAATTTCTGTTCGGACATGAAATCCCTGTGTGACCTGAGCTGGGTGACATCTTCTCTGTACGCGCCATTCCAGGGATGAGGGTCAATATGGAGAGTCCTTAACATCTCTACAGCTCAAGTCCTGAAACTCGTATTGTCAAGCTCGAGGTGCAAAAAACCCCAAAACAAAACAAAGAACTACCAACTCTAAAAGCCAAGTCACTGCATATGATTTACTAGGGCTAGACAAACCCCTGTCCTTACGCGGATACAGTGCGGCCATGCTGAAATCAAGGATAGCATTACCCCCACCCCGCCCGTCCTCTTTAACTCCCAAGTTTGTTTTGTTCTTTATGATTCTGGTTTACATGATCTCTTGTTACTGCTATTCTTTAAAAGAATGGTTTGGGGGGTAGCCAAGTCATCCAAATTTGGATTGATGTCAACAGTTGCATTCTGGAAGGTGACATTTTAGAAGGTTGATCAATCTGAAAATCCAACATCCTCTGGGACTGAAGTGTGGCACGGGTGGGTGTGGAGTGGTGACACCCAGTGGCCAATTAGCAGAACAATTGCAAGAAAAATGCACACAAGGGCTCTGTTTTCCATGGCAGTGTAGTTCAGTTCCGGGATAAATCAAACTCTCTCCGTTGTTTCGGGGGTATAATATGTCCACCACGTTTTGTAATGAAATGAAAGCTGCATGCCACTTACTTTACATTTCGTATTGGATTTTTAGCACAGACTTCCTACAAAATCTAGCATACTCAGGTACTCGAAATTCTATTTTATTTGAGTCTGTCCTGAAAAAAAAAAAAAAAATCCTTTCCATCCACTTCTCCCCTTACCCATTGATCAAAACAAACCTCACAGAATGCTTATTCTGTTGTCTATTTTACTTTTTACTGTTTATTCTACTTTTCACTCTGTTTATTCTGTTCTTTTTTTAAAAAATTCAATTAACCACATATAGAGCAGGTGTTTCAGGCTGCCAGCCTGTGCTTATGAGAGCCCTGTGTTCCTTTATCTGACACAGTCCCCGAGCTGCCCAGAATGTGCCTTTCCTGCCCTCAGCCTTCTACCTCCCCCTAGCACACACAAGTGGAAACTCCGAGCTGAATGCATCCCATCTGGACGCCTGTTTCCAGCTTCGGCTTCGAACAGGTGCAGTGGGTGCCTACACAAGCAGTACCGGGGACCTATAGAGCACTATGGGCCACTATTGGGTTTCTCTTGCAAAAGACAGTATTTCACTTTTGCATTACAATGTACTTTTGGGGACTGTTTTCCCCCAGGTAGATTATGGGTTGGGGAAAGAAAGAGTTATTGCTACAGAAGCCATTGACTCTTCTGCAAGAAAATGTCAGGGATTTACTACATAAAGCCACAGATCTCTTGCAAAAAATTCTAGATGCTCTATATCTAAAACCTTGGAAATATGAGGATGACCTTTTAAAAGAGATTAGACGTGAGCCATCATTAATTTGTAAACTGTTGGAGCCTTTATGTATACACTAGTTAAAATGCTGTCGGCATTTTAATGCCCAGTAAATTGACACTCCTTTTTGAAATAATTGACTTAAGTTAGATGAATTATTTTGAAGTTGGGTTTGGTTTTAACCATGTAGCATGAACTATCTCTTCATAGGTAGCATATGAGTTGACAGGACAAGATTTTTCAATGATTTCTAGATATAAAATTGAAAGGGTAAGTCATGTAGTTAATGTCCCAAAGTGGTTTCAAGGG
The DNA here is from genome assembly GCF_030435805.1 of Mustela lutreola. Classification (NCBI taxonomy): domain Eukaryota; kingdom Metazoa; phylum Chordata; class Mammalia; order Carnivora; family Mustelidae; genus Mustela; species Mustela lutreola. The sequence continues at coordinate 40,080,538 of NC_081307.1, read as the reverse complement.
TTATTTTATGTTCCTATGTAATGTACCTTTTGCATATAAGGAATTAAATGATAGATGGAAGCAGAAGTTAACAATCCATGTTTTAGTTTTAGATCATTAGAATTAAGTTATTTGGGTATACTCCTCTCGGTTTCCTAGATCTGTGTAAACAGTGGCCAAGAGGCACAGCACACAGATCGCACTGACTCAGCGTATCAGCGACACGATCAGCAGCAGTGGGCGTCCTGGGAAGCCCATGGTGGAAAACGGAAACCAGCAGCCCTCCTGTCCAGACTGGGACTTGTTGCAGTCTTTCTGAAGGATGCATTTGTTACATGTCAGACACCTTACACAGGTGCATACCTTTTGATCGAGCAAATGCTCTTCTAAGATTTTATTACGGAGAGAAACACACCTAAGTGTATGCAGTCGGTGTCATTTGATGGGGTGGCTCTGTTCTGTAGAGTTGCCACAAACACTGACTTGGTGAATATGGACTGACGCTCTTAGGGGAAATTCGAGGTCAGGTTCCTGCAAGCCTCTGGTCACAGCAGGGTCATGACATGCTGGCTCATGGACAACAGCGCAGCAGCTCACGCCGGAAGAAAGCGCGTCTCACGTGCCTTTTCTCTGTGAGGCACGTCACAGCCTTCTTGTACTTGGCGGCACTGGATAGCATTTCTGGTCTGGGCATTGTTTGAAATAGCAAAATTGCCAAGATAAGACACAAAGTTGAAAAACAAAACAAAACAAACAAACAAACAAAACACATCTCAGTAAACATACCACAGTGAGGATACTTACTTACGGTGTGAGAGCTGAAACACAGGTAGAGCTTCACCGTTTTGGCCTCAGCTGGGAACATGTGCACAGGGCAATGCAGTTTTCAAACTCTCACACACATGCACAAATGACCCCAGAAATACGCCAAGTATTGGTTTGGGGATTGCTGATGAATTCTGGGGAGTTGAAGGCGGGCAATATGAAATCCACAAGCAATAAAGGAGTAGAACACATACTCATCTCTACACACATGCAAAGGACGATGAAGACGTACATCACAGTAGTCCCCGTAACGTTAACACACCGCGAGTAGCTGCGATCTGCAGGCTGAACGCTTGTTCTCTGAAAACGCTACCAAACAGATGTGGAGACACAGAGAGAAGTTACAGGAGGTCACTACTTCGAGAGAGTCTTGGTATTTGCAAAGGGGAGGGCAAGGCATAGTCCTATGCCAGTGTGTGGAGTTGGGTTGGAAGGGGAAGGAGTAGGAGAGAGGTGGAGAGGTCCGAGACGGAGCCGCTGGGGGTTAGCACACCCTCAGCCGGGGGCCGGCGTGGGGGATTTTGTACAGCAGCCGTGAGCAGTCATTTGGTACCTTGAGCAGTCATTTGGTATCTGCCAAGGCTTTAGTCTAGTGTCCCTTTATGAGGATTTTCAGAAAACCCCCGACACACACCAGTCATTGTATCAGCCTGAGTATTTCATAATGCACACATTACACATTCCAAAGTCATCATGCCTGCTTGGACCAGGTGTCCCGGGCCATCAGCACGTGTGTCTGCTCAGACAGGCTGACTTCTAATAGCTCCCAGACCTGCGTTCGTAGCGACGCCAATTAAATTGCCTCATATAAAATCGTGTTTCACGTGCAGCAGAAAAAAAGTGTAGATATCTCTTATTTGCTAAACTTCCCCATTACTTTATGGAGAGACACTGTCTAAAAACCACGGATCCCTCTTCACATGTTTTGAGGTGATTCAAATGACTTGCATATTTGAACATGATAAAAAGGATATGGTCTTTATGAGAATTAAAAAAAAAAAAATTACCAGGGCAAGCGACCAAAACCCTGGGATCCTGTCACCATTTCCCTGCAGAAATGCATTGGAATCCACAGACTGGCTTGGGTTGAACAGAGACACCAGTTTGCCGCCAGGCAGTAGGCACGGTCATGCCCACGGCTGCACTGTATTCAGGGTTTTCAAGACAAAAGAAACCACAACTTTCCTAGTCCTTCTGCAATCATTACACCATAGATTTCATTTTATAATCTTTAAGAAGGTTGCTAAGTTGTCTACCTTCTGGGCAATGTTCTTTAAAGTCAGGCACTTACTTTTCAGCCGTGCATGTTGAGTAGAAATTTCAATTACTTATAGAAGCTTGCAAAGTCAAGGTTTATGGTTAAGATTAATTTATAATAACACTCGGCATGACCCAGGTGTGCTTCATGCGTTATGCTAGTTTACTCCTCTTCCTTCTCTCTGAGATTTATAACTCACTGGTTTTCCACTTACAATGTTAAAATTATTCCATTGAAAAATGAATTTTCTTATTTTATCTTAATGTAAGATATGTTCATTATAGTCTTCTTATGTTTAAAGAACAGGTTTGGATTTTAGATGACGTGACTCACTCCCCACGTCCTGAATTGTGGAGAGCAGACTAAGTACGCGGCCCTTCAGGAATGTGTTGACCCAACGCAACTGTAAGACTGGGCTCTTCTCCTGCGAGAGCTCCCTGTGTCTCGTAGGCTGTCTCCTTCAGCTTTCGCTGTGTGACTGACATGCACAAATGGCCAGATGGCCGAGTAAGGACCAAACCCGGACCGTGTGACTCTGGAGTCTGCATCTTGAGCTCCTGGGACAAGTGGAAAGAGCCCGTGGGATCGTCGTGCTGAAGGAATTAGTCTCATTCACTAAGAGGAGATTATACAGAATGTTACGTCGGATGTCAAAGAACGTGCACCTGAAACGTCTCGGGAGGGAGACTGCCTCCCGCCTGGCTACACATTCCAGTCTTTGACACGTTGGGGTCGTGCGCAAGCTTTTAGACTCTGGGAAAATTTATGTAAGAGATGGGTGTCGTGGGAGGTTAGCGTGTACTCGGTTCTCTGGGATTTTATGACATCCTTAGGTCTGCATTTAGGTCTGTTGTCGGGGACAAAATGATGGCCATCGCGCGCGGAGAATAACAGTATTTCTACCTCAGTGCCAACTGGCTAAGGAAAAGCGGAACCGTGTGATGCCCAGTGCCTCATCTGCTGGCGAAAGAGCGGGCACGCGTGGTCACAGGGCGGGACTGGAGGGGAGTTCCTCCCCTGTGAGGGGGTAAGGTGGCTCTCTGACCACCGCATGGGTCTCCTTATTGGAAGAGTCGTCAAATCGATGAATGTGTGTGTATCCCGTCTATTTTCCTACGCAGAAAACATGAACTTGTTCAAGCCCTGAGCTGTGGAGGTGGTTACACAGATCGAAACAAAGTAAGTTCGGTGCGTCGACGGGTAAGAGAAAATCCGGGCCGGACAATGACAGGGCAGAGCAGGCTTCTGAAAGCCGGGAGTGGAGGAGCCCGGCGCCGTCCTGGATTCCTTAACAACAGAACACAGCACGTCTAGCCTTCCGGCTTGGGGGGCTGGGAGTCGCTGACAGCCCTTTCAAGCATCAGAAAAGTCACTCGCTGAGCATGCACTATTTTCCCCACATCAATCGGCCGACTTCTTGTTTTCATGGAGCGCTTTTCTCTCTTCTCGGGCAGGAAGCCTAACCTGCGTTTGGAGAGAAACATAGAAATGTTGTCCAGACCGTTCCAGGGTGCAGAAAACAGCAGCAGGTCTGTTCTTCAATGGCCCTGACTAATTACACAAGCCTGCCAGGGGCGCTGCTGACCTCTGCCCGGATGGAAGGACACGCCGGCCAGCCTTCTGACCCAGGGCTGGAAATAGAGCTGGCCCTTTGCCGCTCTCTCTTGTAAATGCCATCAAATGGCAGAAGACATGGATTCGCCTGCCCAATTTGCCATTCTGCTGCAATTTTCTCAGGGTCTGCTCGGCCAGTTTTTTTCCAAGCTGTGATTTCAGAAAGGTGCCTATGAGTTACTCTATGTCTGGAGGGGGAAAAATGAGAACACCTTTTTTTTTTTTTTTTTTTTACTTTTTTGCCTCTTATTTGGTCAAAGTTGAGTTTCTTGGATGGACTTTTTCAAAGAGGCTGATGTAGGCATGTTTCTCGAATCATCAACACTGGGGCCACGCCGCTCAGCCGCGCAAACTGCGGGGCTATGTCGCACCTGCGTTTGCCAACCCTCACTCAGTGTGTTCCCCAAGGCATGGCAGGAGTTTAATTTGTAGAGCTGGTATGCTTCCAGGTATGGGGAACTCTTCTGGTGCCATTTAAGAGATACCCACTTCATAAAAACCGGTGGCTCTCCAACGTCCTGGAGAAACTCTTTCCTACTCCACCTGATGGCCCATTCCCTTAGCTATAGACTTCCATTAATCTGCTTACTTACTTACTTATTTATTATTGGCTTAGTCATTTTTTACCTCGCTCAAGGGTAAAGCCAGCCCTCCGAGGGGCCGGGGAAATCAGTGCACCGACTGCATGTCCCTTCCTGCTTCCACTCTCTGTGGGAGCTCCACGGAATTCAAGAGGTCAGCGGTCGGCAGCCCTTTCTGCACATGGATGAGCCCCCAGGACAGGGTGCAGGGTGCGAGCTGGGGGGCACATCTGCAAGAGTGCGTGGCAGAAGACCGGAATCATTGCTGCCAAGGGGACCAGGAGAAGCCTCTTCCGTGTCAATGAAGGTCAGGTCCCTGGGATGGTGCTGACCAGGAATGTTACGGTTTATCTACCCGTCTACCTCGTCGTGCTAAAACCCCTTCTTTTCTTCCTCTTATGTGATTGTACTTTGCGGAAATGCCTGGGAGGTGGTGAGGACTTCAAAGGTTGGGAGAATGTGGGTCACGACGTTAATTTTTCAAATTTTTCTTTCTCCAAACAGAACCGTAGCTCGTGATGAGCTGGAAGAAGGAGATTCTCCTGGGAGTCAGGGTCCCCCGAGCCCGCCGCGGGGCTTGTGGGACTCTCGGCAAAACAACTAACCTCGATATTCTCATCTGTGAACCAGCAGCCTAGAAAAAAAGGATTTCAAAGATCCAACCCATCCAAAGAGAATATGACAACGCATTGTTGCTAAATTACATCTTTACATAAATAATTCACTGCTCTGATGAGTGGCACCGCTTTTGCCAAATGTCTAAGGCTTTTAGAAACATGATCCTGTCCCTTCTTCTCCCAAGTCGGAAGCCTCTGGGAAACACTGCGCGCTTTGATCCCAGCAGCTTATACTGGGCCAAGCATAGCAGCTTTGGAGAACACAGCATCAAACTGTTTTTGCTCTGAGAGGCCTAAAAGGCTTAAAGCACCCATCCACCTGGGGTGTCCGCTGCCCTGCTGGAAAGCCCTACATTCCTGGCTGTCCCTCCTGGGCATCAAGACCCTAATTAGGAGTTTAATAGCTTTGTCTGTGACCGCCCTCCAGCCTTCCCAGCAAGCCCCGTGGAAAGCACTTGCTTCTCAATCCCTCCGTCTGCTCCTTCCTTTTCCCTGTTTCTTTCTTCCCATCCAAACAGTAGATAAAAATATAGGACCAAGGATTGACCAGGTACCATCTGCGTTCTGGCATTTTCATGTCCATCACTGACTGTGTGTGTCCTTGCTTGTAGGAGCACGGACTCCCCTTATCTGACCCTGCTCTCCATTGTCCCCATCAAACTCATCAGGCCACACGTAGTTCATAATTTCTTGACCTTTGGCCAGTCAGCCGGGCAAAACTGATGTTTCCTTCTCCTTTTTGTGGCACCAAGTTCATATCCCTTTGGAAACCCGTCGTTGTGCGCTGAGTTCATGCGAGTGTAAGTTTTCTAAGGACATATTCATTTAATTTCCCTTTGCTCATGGTATTTCGCTTCCCTGTACTGTGAAGACTAACAAAAGCAAAAGTTGGGTATAGGTCTGAATTTGTATGTGTCTGCATTTTTATTTTCTAACAAATAAGTTCCCAAACTGTGGATCCCCAGGAACATAGAAATAAGAATATGGTTCAGTACATGATGAATACAGCAACGTAGACTGAAGATGAAATTTCAGATAGGTAGGTCTGGAGAGTATATTTGCATCTATAAATTAGGGCCTTAAACCTCAGAACAAAGACTGTTTTCAAGACAGTAGCCAGTGTACTAATCTCTAGAATTCAGTTAATAAATATTGCAGCCCAACATATTACAAGTAATTTCTTGAAGCAGTGAATTAAAAAATAAAAATGTAGCTCTCCAAAGAATTTAGTAATCAGATCACATTCATTTTTGGTAAAGATAAAGTAAATATGGAAGATTGGGAAGGCAAGGCATGATTTTAATATTTTATATCTCTTTCCTTGTGCTTTTATAAGTTAGATTCATATAGGGATCATTAGATACTTTTTTTGACAAGTAGGAAAGAAACTTTATACATGTTTGCATACCAATCTCCATAGGAAAGATGTTTTTATTTCCTTTGGGTAAATAACCAGGAGTCAGATTGCTAATCTGATCAAACAAAACTGCCCAACCGCTTTCCTGCATGGTAAACCGTGTGTGCGGCACCAGGACGCATGTGGATGAAAGTCGCGGTTGCTCAAAACCTGCCCAAAGAATTAGACGTGGTTCCTGTCCGTTTTGTTCTGTTTTTGATTGACGACCTTAGCCCTTCCAGGAGGCATTTTGGAGATTTTAATTTGAGTTTCCTTACTGGATAATGATGTTGAGTTTCTTTTCATATACCTCTTTGGCTATTTATTACTTTGCTTTGGCACAGTGTCTCAATTGTCTTAATTGGCCTTTTAGCTTTTAATCGTTCAATTACTGAATTCCTGAGTGAGTACTTTATCAGAGATGAGGTTTTAAAATAATTTCTCCAAGTATGCATTTGTCTTTTTGATTTCTTAATAGTGTCTTTCAAAGGGCAGAAATTTGTAATTTTAAGTCCCATTTAAATTTTTTATGGTTTTTTTATGATATACTTTTTATATCCTCTCTAAGAAATATGTCCTTGACTCAAGAGTACAGAGACTTTCTTGTCTTTTTGTAGAGAATTTTCAATTTGGGGGTTCTCATAATCCATGAGATGACCTAGTTCAAGTTAATTTTATGTAAGTTTTGAGAGAATGGTAGAGTTTTCACTTTTGATTATTATTTTTTCTTTGTACTAGTGTCATTTATTACAAAGATTATCCTTTCTATACTGAGTTACCTGGCAACATTGACAAAAATGAACTCAATTAGATTTTATGTATATTGTGGTAAATTTGATTTTATTACATTTGTATTTCTAACACTGATTTTATACTGTTTTCTCCATAAGTGTTGTGTTCCTGCTATATTACATCTAAAAAAACATCTAAAAATCAGGCTATTTTGGTTATTTTAGGGTGCTGACTTTTCCTATAAATGTTATAGTTTTCTAAAAATCAGGCTATTTTGGTTATTTTAGGGTGCTGACTTTTCCTATAAATGTTATAGTTTACTTGTCATTTGCTCAAATTGCCTGCTGAAATTTTTATTTGAATAGGAGGAAGTATAGATCAGCTTGAGGATAACTGACATATTAGAAGCAT